>NC_044982.1:7809060-8143747 GCF_008728515.1 Papio anubis | reverse complement strand
AAGGAGAGACTCGAAAGCTCAGAGCTGGAGAATAAGTTGGATGTAAACAATGGGCTGTACAGGGAAGAATTTGCAGCAGAGGGTATATAACTGCAAATTCAGAGTTAACAAGAAAAATGTGAAGGCCGCATCACATTTGGTGTGGTTGGATCAGCAAGTGAGGGAGTTGTGTGTACTAGGTCCTGCCAGGTTCTTCAGGGCCCTGTGGGCCACACAGTTCTTTGCACTGAGAACAACACGACAAGTTTTAAACAAAAGAATGGCATGATAAAAATGGCCTTCAACAAATATTTTGGCCAACTGAAGAGAAAAAAAAATCAAGTCTTATTGTTAGAATATGCAATTTCTGTTTTTTCTTACATTACATGGAACACTGTGGTATCTGAGGTCAGGCATTGCTATGTCTGAATTCCAACTCAGTCTCTTACTAGGTGAATACTCTGAGGCAAGTTTGTCTGCAATTTTAGAGTTTCGTTTCTTTCTTACACATCAGTGTACCAAGTTACCTTTATCTGACTGAGCCAGGAATCATTCAGGGTGGATCAGAACTTGCACAGCTGGTGTTTTCCAAAGCTCCCCTGGGAAAGAGTGATTTGATTCAACCACAAACAATTCCCAGACACCTACTCTGCACCAAGCCCTGGGGACTGGAAAATAAATAACACATCATCTTGCCCCTAGGGACCTCACAGACAGAGGTCATAGTGGGAGACTGGTGGGCCAGATCTATCCAACAGCGGTGTTCTGTTTGGGTGGCTCAGTGTTGCAGAAAAACAAAACAAAGAACTGGAATTCCTTCAGCAGGCGTGTGCAGTCTAGATGCTCACAGGCCCCACCATGCCCTAGTGTTGTAGCCCTTCCCAGATTGATGGCATATGCATATCACTGGCCTGGCCCAGGGAGGTTTTTGAGTCTGTGACCCTGAGCTAGAGAGTATTTGTAGAGAAGGAAGCACAGAGAACAGAAAGGAAGAGAGAAAGGTACAGTGAAAAAGCACACTAGGAACATACCAGGAGTGTATCTGCAAATGCACAACTGTTGTGAATTCAGCAAGAGTCATAGCAGGAAGACACCCAAGCTTGGACTAGGATTATTGAGGAGCACAGAAGAGGAAGCAGACACCTGTGGTTGTTCTACAGTTCAGGCCAGGAAACAAAACTTGTATATGTAAAAAAGAGCTAGAGAGTCAGTCAAGGACAAATTATAAAGATGCCCAAGTTCAACCTGCAAATACATTTACACTTGATTTTCACCTACCTAGCACAACTTTGTCTCTGCCTTGCTTTTCTAATTCTTTAGGTCTCGGCTTAGTTGTCACTTCGTTTGGATAACCCTCCAAGACTACTGAGATATGGTTAAGGGCCTGGTTCTGTACTCTCCAGGCACATCAGACTTGGCTCATTTTATGCATTTTGCATTGCCTGTTTACATCCCTGTCTTCCTCAGCAGCCAGAGCTCATTGAGAACAGGGACAAAGTTGTTTTTATTGCTATTGTATCCTTCCAGCTTATCAAGGTGAGGATCACTATTATTTGTACATAGTAGATCAGTGATAACATTGAGTGAAAGAATGGATGAATGCTGCCTGCAATGATTGTTATGATGTAGGGCTAGCATTTTCTAGAATAAAAGCTAAAAATAACTCTAACCAGATAATCTTGAATGGGTTTAACATGGCACTAATTTGCATGCTCAACAAATTATTTACTGATCAAGGGTTGCAGTTTGTCACTATACCATTAGAATATGAACGTTCATGCAAGCCATACCAATGGGATCCAGGGGAGGTGGAGAAGGCAAAGCAGAGGGGAAATATGGCAAGATTTTCCATGGAAAGGGACCTAACAGCTGAGACTGTTAATACTAACCAAAAACATATATTGATGACCTTTTTGAAGAGAAAATTGACAGATTTCATAATGCATTGTGAAGTAGTAAGCTATTTCTATAAGTAATTTCTTTGCAAGACAAGTACCCTGCAGGACTATAATCCTGCGATGTTTCTGCAGAAGGGGAATTTTAGAAAAGAGTATGCAGACAAACCACTTTAGGTGCTTGTTAAAAATGCAGATTTGTGGGTTCCACCCATAGCATTGCTTACTCAGATTACCCGAGGCAAGGCAGAACCTGCATCCAGGTGGTCACTGGAGTACACCTCTGGAAATATCCTTAAAGACTATGAAGTCACGTGTCCTCTCGGCACACATAAGGAAACTGAGGCTTGGGAACTTTGTGTAACTTGCCTGAGCTCATATGGCTGCTTAGCAGCACACTGCTGACTCCAACCTAGGATTTCCAACTCAAAGCCACATTCTCCTGTAACAGAGCAGTTTGCTCTGTGATCTGGTTCTCGTTTCTCTACGAAGCAGATAGAGGAGATGTTACTTAGGAGAAATGAACAAATATGTATTTAACAAATCACCACATGGAAGAAATGTATTCACCTTTCATGGTCCCAAAAGAAAATGCACTAGAGAAATTATCTTACAATGCTGCTGTGAATGAATATTCATTCCTACCTTCAACAAAGACATGGTCACCTGTTCTCTCTGGTATCCTGAGGTACAGAGAGATTTAAGAGTAATTGTGGATAATGTAAATAAAAGCATTGCATATGAAAAAAAAAAAAAAAAAGAGTAATTTAGCGTAGGAGGCTGAGAAGTAAGGAGGCAGCGTGAAATCCAAACATGAAGAATACTGAAAAGTACAGTTCTTCCATGAGAGAAAAAATTGAAGCTACTTTATCAGCTTGCATTCTCAGTGATGAGAACATAGTACATGCAGGTCTGGGAGATCAGGGAACACTTAAGATTTAGAATAAGAGACCTGGGGCCATTTAGTTCCAAAAGCAAAACACAGTCTATTAAATTACAAGACCCTAGGATCTGTGAATTGGGCGTAATGTACATTCTGTGCCAAAAGAACCCACCCTGAAAAAGGTTGGGAGAGGTCAGCCCAGACATCAACCTCTGTTGTTGATGTTGGAGTTAGTAGGTCATTGGAGATGGAAAATGAAGGTGTCAGAGTTACCCGGCAGGTCTGCGTATTCCCCACCCCTTAACGCCAGAAGCCATCATTAAGTTTCACTTGTTTGTTTCCTGTACTTTTAAGTCAAGCCTTTTTATGTGCTGTACTTCATGCTGAGGATTTTATTTACATTATCCACTTAATCCTCAAGATTATTCTCCTAAAGTTTGTTTCTGCTGTTTTGCATTTTACAGACCAGAAAACTAAGCTAGAGAAGGAAGGTGGCTCACCTAACATCATACGGCCAGTAAATATCAGAATCAGAATTCCAGCCCAGACCTGGTAGCTTGCACACTCTTCAATATTTGTGCCTATTTTCTTGACCTTTATTACTCTGATCCCAACCAGAGAGTGTGGGGTATGAAGGACTCAACAACTATTCTCATATGATTGCAAATATAGGAGAAGTGACCCACCCCACAAGCCTAGAACATGAAATGCCACCTTGTAGCTGGTGAATGCCTGGATCACAAGCAAGAATAAACTCTCTCTGTGTGTGTGTGTGTGTGTGTGTGTACACACAAACATACATGTGTATATAGTGAATATTCATATCTGACTTGTGAAATATGAAATATATGTTTAAAAAATCTAACAAGGAATACATATTTCATAAGTTAGATTCTTTAGAGAGAAGGTATCATTTCTTTTGCTTCTATAATACTTCCAGAATATAGCAGAATATAAACAAACAAACAGTATTTCCTGATTGTAGTAAGTACAGTATAGTAATTAAAGTACAATGTAATAAAGTATAGCACAGTGTGTGTGTGTGTGTGTAAATATCACCTTAAAATATGACATTAAAATGTTACAAAACATTTCTTTTCTGGCTGACAAATACTGAATATAATAATAATCAATGTAGATACAATGACTTGAGTGCCTGCTGTAAGCACAGCACTGAAACCTTTAAATACGTGTTCTCATACAATCCTCACAACCCACCAAATTGTTGCTGATACAACCCCTTTCATTTGTCTCCTGACACTCAGCTAAAAAATTTCCCAGATTCCTCTGCAGAAAGGTTGGTCCCTGAGATTAATTTCTGGCCATTGGAACATGGCTGAAAGTGATACACACCACTCCTAGTCTTGTCCTCTAAAATGAATCTTCTGTTTCTCCGTGCCCTCTTGTTTTGCATATCAGCTGGCTGGAGGAGAGGACCCAGTAGGGCACTTAGGCCGTACCACAAGGCAGAACTGAAAACAGCTCTATGAAGCAGAAGTTCTGTCCCACCTCCTGCTGTGCTCACCCCCACTGGATTATGACATGAGCAAGAAGTAAAGCTTGTATTAAGCCATTGACATTTGAGGGTTGTTTATTACCTCAGCTAGTATTACCTCCCTGGATAACACAGTATTATTAGCCTCATTTTGCCAATAAAGAAACTGATTTGTTCAAGACCTCGCAGCTAGTAATTGCAGAAGCCAGGCCTGACAGGCTGCACCCCCATGCTCCCTGCCACACAGCAAGCTGCCCCACCACACCCTTGTGCTGCCTACTTGTTTCAGATGAAATGACGGAATAGCACCATGAATATGAACCTTGCCATCCCATCTGGGGACCCTGAAGATTTTCAGTGGCACAAAGGGAAGGCACTGAGGTGAGTGTTGCCAGATTTCTCCTTGGCCAATGATTATCTTGAACTATTCCAGAAACTCCTTTCCCTCACCCCTGGGCCAGCAGTGGATGGGGGAGGCTCCACTGGATGCCAGCCGCAAAGCATTCCAGTGGCCTTGGACATGGCTCAGGGAAAGTCGGACGCCTGGCAGGGAGATGTCACTGGGAACCACAAAGACCAATTTCTTGGAAGGACATGCTATATTGAGAGTCCAAGGACAGGAATGGTTATGTGTTTATGCAGTCTGGCCCATAAGTACTATCACACGTTTACATACGAACGCATGTGTGGATGTGTGTGTAGATAATATGTCCATATCAGTTTGTACATAAAGTGTTGCTATATTGTGTGTGTACACACATATATATAGTACATCTGTTCTACTTAATATATACATATGCAAATATATAAACTAATGTATATCCACATACTTTTATATATTTGTGTGTATGTCTGTAAAGATATTCGAAGTATTAAAAACTCCTCAAAGCAAATGGAAACACATTTTGTTCCTCTCACAGTTTCGAGAACCACCAAATATCCACATGAAAGTGGAGATCAGGGACTTCAAATAAACACCAGTGTGCTGTTAAAGCAGTTGCTGGTGTGAGAACAGTTTAAAAACCCAGTGACTCAACAGTATGTGCCAATTCCCCCTTAATTTGGGGGAGAACTGGGCAGGAGGACACGTGTGGCTGCCAGGAACGGCAGTCCATCCCTGGCCAGCGCCCCCCTGACCACCCAAGTCTGCTCTCCGCACAACTGATAGATATGTTTTGACAAGTTCTATTAAGTACAAAGACGGCCACTGGGGCAACATGTGGAGTTGATAGAGCAAGAGGCAGAGAGGCAGAGCGCAGTGTGAGGCCTGCTCATGTTGACAGAATTTGCCGTAACGAAATGAGTCCGTGCTCCGTGTCATCTATTACCGAATTTCAGTAAGGTCTCTGGCACCCACGACGCCCAGGAGGGTAAGCCTCTCCTTGGTTTCCTATTTCTGTCTCCTGATTGCCAGCAAATCTAGGATTTTTTGAAACTCTAATTGGTTGTCTTGATTTACGCAGAGTCGCCAGCGATGCCAACGGAAGAAGGCCGGGAGTTGCTGAAACCAGAGTCACCAGTGTGGATCTCCACTTCATCCCACCCCGCAAGCCCCTCCCATACCTGTGTTTAGAAACTTCACAGGAAGCAGAGCTGACAAGCACACCTGGGCTACTCTTGCCTCTCTCACCATCTTGAGTACATCATCGTCACCCTCCAGAGCCCTCCTAAACAAGGTTTGGCAACAGCAAAAACAAACACTATTTTACAGCATCTTTGGACGCACTTCCAAAATGCAAAAGCAATTAATCAGTCGTCTCCCTGAGACTCTGCTCAAGGTGGCTGCTGCCTTTGACATGGAGCTCGGCTTTGATGGGAGCCGAAGAAGCATGTGAAGACAGCCCAAAAAGTGGTAATGGTCTTCAATTATTTATTTGTTTAGAAGACTGGGGAATAGAACTTGAGCTGTACGCACATGGATAATCCATCTAAGACGTTCCCAACAGTGAGGTCTTTAACTCCCTGCCTGAGCATTCTGCTTGGAACAGAATGGGTATTTTCACCAAGTCTGGCACGGATCCAAAGGTTTCCTCTGTGTGTGTGTGTGTGAGAGAGAGAGAGTGTGTATGTGTATGTGTGTGTACATATTTAAGAAAGCTATATTTGGGATATCTGAATATCTTTGAGCCTTGTAGAAAAACTGCTGTTTCTAATTACTAGACATCCAAGCTGTACTGCTAGTTCCTAATGGATAAGATTTCTTTGTGCTGGATTTTTGTGTAATTTTATTGAAAAATCAAGACTGTACATTTTCTGAGAGAATTTCTCATTTAGCAATGTATTCTCAAGACATGGTGTAATCATCTTAATAATGCATTGTGGGAAAGTAAGTCACTTATAGCCCAAAGTTACTCTCAGTCTTGAACTTTGTCCTTGGTAGTTTATTATACACATGGAACTAACTTGATGGATCTCTCATCCCAGGAAATTTACAACAGCAGACACCATGCCCTTTATATTCTGTGGGCTGACAATAGGAGAAGTGGTTAGGCACATTTGCTCTTCCGAAAATACTGATGTGTGAAGAAAAATGTTACCATCCAATTGCACACAAAATTTTCTAAGAAACAAACTTTGTTCAGATAAAATAATGAGATATTTTTGACCCAAGTTTACATAAATCTCAGTCATTGTAGTTCCTTTCTCCTAAGCCCTTTTTCATATGCTTATAAATCTTGAGATGATGGTCCAAATGCATCTCTTCCACAAAGTCTCACCTCATTTATTTTGTTGGATGTGGTCGCTTCCTGGCCTGAATCCATATCACACCTGATTTGTGGCCATCTTCTCTTGAAACACTTTTGGTTGTTTTCATTGCTTACCACTAGTTCTGAACTATAAGTACCTTGAGAGAAGGGTCTAGGATTGCTGGTTTTATTGGTATAAAACTGTACTTAGTCCATAATTATTGTTTAGCAAATATACATTGGATAGATGGATAGATGAATAGATGGATGGATAAATGAAAACTTTCATCTTCTCTCATCCTATATATATACCAGTATCCCAGAGTGGTCATCTTATGTGATATAAATATTGGTGTCTCTCTGTGTTGGGTTGAATAGTGCCTCTCCAAAAGTTAGTTCTATCTGGAACCCCACAATGTGGCCTTATTTGGAAACAGGGTCTTTGCAGTGATAATCAATTAAGTTAAAATGAGGTTATACTAGATTAAAGAGAAGAGACACACAAAGGGAGACTGCCACGTGAAGATGGGGGCAGAGAATGAAGCCAAGGAACACCAACGTTTACCAGCAACCACAGAAAAGTGAGGAAGAGGCAAACAAAACAAAACAAAAAACTATCCTGTATCACAGTCTTCAGGGAGAATATGGCCCTGCCAACACCTTGAATTCTGACTTCGGACCTCCAGAACTGGGGAGAATAAATTTCTGATGTTTTAAGTTACCAACTTTATGGCACTGTGTCATTGCAGCCCTAGGAAACTGATGCACTCTCCAAGAACCCACCTTGTAAAGAAGGGACTAACCACATCTCGCGAGGCTTTAACCAAGAACCCAAAATAGGAGTGTTCCCTCTGACAGGGGAGCCTGAATGTTGTATGAAGCCTGGAGAGTCTTGGAGCTTTGCAGTGAGGCAATTAAGAGCTGCTTTGTCAAAAGCAGGGAAAAAGGTAGCAAACATAATAGAAAATGGGGAGAAGACAGGCCTGGGGCCCAGGTTCAGGTCCCAAGTCACATGACAGGGGCCACAGTGATGGGCTGAGGTTCATGCTGGCTGGGTTCCACAAGCAGGGGATGAGCAGGGAGCTTCAGGAGTGCCTTGGACAGCAGAGATTTCTGATTTGGTTGTAGTTATTGGCTGAGCATGAGACACGGGTGGAGTAGCCTTGGTTAGTGGACAAACGACAAAGCAGAGAGAATCCTAAAATTGCCTAAAACTCAAATTCCACTTGGGCATTTTCCTTTCCAAGTATTTGGCCATCTCTTGCTTTTTCCCCTGTTATACTTACTTTCAAGTAAAACCTCAATCAAGGCTACAATTTAAGTTCTTCCAAATAATCCATAAGTGGTGCACAATTTGGGTAAATGCCATCACAGATTCGCATTTCTTCAATTGGTGAGTTCTGGGCAACGTGAATAAGACATTAAAGCACAGTGACCACAAAACCTCATCAATTCAGACTCATTATCTGAAGGACCTTCCCACTGAATGGTGAGAAATTGGATCTAGAAAATATCTTTAAAGAAATCCAATTTTATCTCCTTCAAGGACACACACTAGCCAGAAGTAGGCCAGCATACGGTTAAGTAGCAGCCTTCAGAGGATGAGGCTTAATGAATAGATAAGAATGGCTTGTAATTAGTCCGTCATTTGTTTGGATGGCAAAGGATGCTTGGGAAGTGCTTGAGGATGCTTGAAAACAGTGTGTGCTCTTAGGTAGTTTAAATATTTTCCCAGAAATTTGGTTCTACAACTAATTTGTTTAGTACAGCCATTACTTCCACCAGGCCTCCAGTCTACTTATTCCAACGTTCCCATGAGAAATGTACACAACAGTGAGGTCTCTCCTGGCTTATAAATCAGCGTGAGCAGACACAGGAGGGCATGTCCAGGGAGGACTTCATCCCCCTCAGACATAGAGGTTGAAGGGATGGACTGTTGGTCTTTGACAGACAGAGTGCCTCTCAGTGAACTGACCATCATGTGGGAAATGTTGGCTTATGTCAATCACAAACAATACTTATGTACTTCTCATGATCCAAAAATCAACCTTGTCTCCAAAGGTGAGCATACTTTCTGCTTTTACACTGTGAAAAATGATGACGGAACTTGGGGTTAGAGGACCCGATCTTGAGTTTGAATCCCGTTATCAGCTGTGTGTTTCTCGGCGTAACTCCTCTCTCCATTTCTTCTGCGAAGATTTAATAAGATGATATATATGTCCTTTTTAAACCATACATCATATGAAAATATAAGGAACTATTGTCATCCGATCGTTAACAACAAATCTGCTGGATATTGAGTTTCAGTGACTTGAAGTTTAAAGAATCGTGTTTAAAGTTTGAAAGTTTGAAAAGCAGTGTTTATTTCCTGGGTCAAGCACATCTGGTCTGAATCCCAGTTTTATTTCTTGCTGAGGGTGGTTTTGCCATGGTCTTAAAAGTCTCCACTCCTTAGTTACATGAATGTCAAGTGGAGTTGGAAAAATAAATGCTTAAAAGAGGTGGGAAGTGCTTTACACCATGCCTGGCACATAATGCGTGCTTAATAAATGCCAGCCCAAGATTTTATGGCCCAAATAAATTCTTACAACCCATAAAGGGACTGGCCTGCAGACATTCACCCCGGCAGCATGTGTACTGGGAAAACACTGCAGGCAGCATGGGGCCATCACAGGCAAAGTGGACTGTCAAGAGGGGCTGTATAGACTGTGGGGGATCATGAAGCAGTTAAAACCAACAGGTTGGACGTACACTTGGGAGGACATCTTTTTTTTTTTTTTCTTTTTTGAGACAGAGTCTCGCTCTGTTGCCCAGGCTGGAGTGCAGTGGTGGAGTCTCGGCTCACTGCAAGCTCCACCTCCTGGGTTCACGCCATTCTCCTGCTTCAACCTCCTGAGTAGCTGGGACTACAGGCACCCACCACCACGCCCGGCTAATTTTTTGTATTTTTAGTAAAGATGGGTTTTCACCATGTTAGCCAGGATGGTCTCGATCTCCTGACCTGGTGATCCGCCCACCTCATCCTCCCAAAGTGCTGGGATTACAGGTGTGAGCCACTGTGCCCAGCCAGGGAGGACATCTTAAAACATGAGTGAAAAAAAAAAAAAGAAAATGTTTTAAAATGCAACATTTAAGCAAATTAAAATACATGCACAGAAAGCAAAATTCATTTTACAAGAATTCATTAAATACACACTGAAGATGGATGGGGACTGTGAGAATGGAGTATAGAGATGAAAGAGATGAATGAATGAATGAATGAATGACAGGTAGCAATAATGCACCATGAACACACTATAGGGTATGATTACCTTAGCCTCCCACTCTCAAAGTGCAATTGAAAAACAAAATGCAATACAGTAATGGCATAATATTCTTATTATAGTAGCTGTTGAGTCTACCTTAACAGGGATATTTTTAAATGTCACCAGTTATATTAATTTTCAGAAGCTCCTGTAACTAATGACCACAAAGGGGTGGCTTAAAACAACAGAAATTTATACACTCAAAGTTTTGAGGCCAGGAATCAGAACTCCATGTGTCGACTGGGCTGTGCTCTCTGTGGAGGCACTAGGAAAGAACCAATTCTTTGCCTCTCCCAGCTTCTGACTTGTGGTCACATCCCTCTGATCTCCACCTCCAGGGTCAGGCTGCTTGCTCGTCTTCTGCATCTAATCTCCTGCTTTTCTCTCTGATAAGGACACCTGTCATTAAATTAAGGAGCCACCCAGATGATGGAGGGTAATCTCATCTCAGAATCCTTAATTTAATCACTTCTGCAAAGACCTTCTTTTCCAAATAAGACAGTAATCACAGGTTCTGGGAATTCTGCCACTACACTGCTTAACGGGGTCCCAAAGCTGCCCACACTAGCAGGTGATCCAATTTTCCCTCCTCTTTAGGGACTTCCTTTATGGAATGCCGAGGAAATTCCCAGAGGAGCTGATTCAGCTCCCAGTGCCAATCCTGGCTCCTCTCCTCAAGCTCCTGAGGCAGAACAATCGAGGAATTCCTGGGATGCCCGCCAGTGTGCTGCACATAAACGTGTGCTGCAGGGAAATCCAGGCCCTCCCATATTCACGGTGGCTCCTGCTAAAGTCATAGCACCTGCTGCCACCTCCAAGACCCAGATTACTTCATCAGTTCCCAACCTACCCAGATGGCCACTGCCACTGCCCTTGCACAGACGCCATGCTCTCATGGAAATCTTTCTTGATGGCTGCATTCAGTCCACCCTCTGCTCTGCTCCCTCCCAGGTCCTGGCAGGTCCCTTCACTGCTCTTAATGCTATTTGAAATATACATATTGGATGTGTAACTATGTGATATAAGGTCCATGAAGACAAAAAGAGAATGAATGTCTGCTTTGCTCAAAACTGCATCAGCAGCAGTTAGCACCGTGCCCAGCACACCGTCAAATTATCAGAATTCCTGGAGGGTATCATATGTTACAGTCTTGTAGTGTTCAGCCAGAGCAGCTCTTCCCACAGACCTACTGCGCCTGAGCATGCTTTCCAGGCCTGGGTGACTAGTGACTGCCGTGCTCACTTCTCAGCACACTATGTCACAGTGGGATCTAAGACAGAGGCTTTAGTGGCAAGGCGCTCAGCAGGCCTGGGTTTGAATCTTGCCTTGGACTTCAGTGAAGCTGCCCACACTGGACAAGTTGCTTAATTCCTCTCAATCAGCAAGCCTTGCCCTGCACCTGTCTGATTCTGGAAACAAGGTTAATAGTACCTCCACGTGAGGGCTCTGGAGAGTTGATTATCAATAAAGTATTTAGCACAATTAATTAGCATCTACAATCAATGTTAACTCTAATCATTGGCTATTCATTTATCATCATTTATATACTTACATTTGAAAATGCATCCTCTCAAAAATTCTTCAAACTGCCCTGGCTGGTTTTTAGCACTGAAGCGCTCATTCATTTAAAAATGTAAGTGGCCGTAAACAAATCAAATCACTTCACCTCTCTGACACTCCGTTTCCTCACCTACAAAATGAGAGGATTTGACTAGATGAGGGATTCTCCATGACTACAATGGCAGATTGTCCACCCAAAATGCATAATGTCTCTGTCCAAATATATATCCTCTTATACCTCATAGGGATCTCATTACTGTTATCTTACACCTTCTATTAATCCCATTGATCTAATCCTCGGGGAAGATTGATATCCCTAAGTCTAAAAGACTGAGAAAGTGAGCTAGTTGTTTCCCAAGTGACATCTTCCAGGGGAGTGAGAAATGATTCATTTCGTCAATGATTGTAGATCCTGCAGCCAAAATTGGGATCTCAACCTACTAAACAATTCAGTAAGGCACCTTCAAGTATAACCTTTCAAATTACAAAATGAGCTTTTTGGAGAATGAACTACACGGGTGAAAGTAGAGAATGATCGGTCATTTAGGAGGCTTCTCACTTCTGAGTTGTGCAACAATGCCTCCACATGAAACCAGAAAGAGAAAATCAATACCTTTGCATGGTAATTTGGTAATTACGTTCATTTTGACTTCCCGGTGTCAGTTCTTTGGGATGCCCATATTTGTATACAATATAAAATTACCCATTTATGGTAACTCTATCTAATGTCATCTTAGGCATTTCATATTGCAAAAATAAATGGGCAAATGAATGAAAGCACAAATAAATAAATTGTAGCAGTTATTGATAATACTCACTCACGCTTGTAGAGGTTACAAGAACTGACACATGCATTACCTCATAGGCACTTCGCAACAACGTGAGTTTAGAAGGTGCACGTGAGGGGATGAGAAACCTGCCCAGATTAAGTGGCTGCTCAGGTTAAGTCCTATGCCACCTGTGTGGCAAGCAGAAGAGGCCAGCACTGTCCATAAGCTCTGACCTCTGTATCTCTGCCCCATTTATTCCTTACCTTTTGTGGGGGCCAACTCAATTTATGTTACTTATTTAATGTTCTGATCAAATTATTGCACATAGACTCTTTTTAAAAGTTAAATTGTGTTTTAAACTTAGTAACAACAAAGCAGTCCTTTTCACCGCATTTTGCTACTCCATAATCAGCTCCCAAGAACATCCACTTTCCATTTTTTATCTATCCCTGCTGGTATTTATAACTCCGTATTTAATTTAATTCAATTCAGTTAACTTATTTATTTATTTTTGAGACGGAGTCTCACTCTGTCGCCCAGGCTGGAATGTAGTGGTGAGATCTTGCCTCATTGCAACATCCCCCTCGCAGGTTCAAGTGATCCCCCTGCCTCAACCTCCCAAGTAGCTAGGATTACAAGCATGTACTACCACACTAGGCTAATTTTTCTTTTCTTTTCTTTTTTTTTTTTTTTTTTAAGTAGAGACAGGGTTTCACCATGTTGGCCAGGCTAGTCTCGAACTCTTGGCCTCAAGTGATCTGCCCTCCTCCGCCTCCCAAAGTACTGGGATTACAGGCATGAGCCACTGCGCCCAGCCATACCTCTGTATTTTAAAGTAACATGCCTTTTATAGCTTCCATTTCTTTAAATGCTTTTCACTTTTTTGACATTTTCTCTCTTATGTGGTCCTTCCTGTACACAGCTCTGTTCTCTAAATTTTCAAAGTATTATTATAGCATAATTTGGGGTTATTTCAATACAGCTGACCCTTGAACAACCCAGGTTTGAACTGCCTGGGTTCACTAACATGTTGACTTTCTTCCTCCTCTACTACTCCTGAGACAGCAAGACCAACCCCTCCTCCTCCTCTCCCTCCTCCTTTTCAGCCCGCTCAACATGAATGTGATGAGGATGAAGACCCTTATGATGATCCACTTCCACTTTGTAAAAAGTATATTCCAACAGTAAATATATTTTGTCCTTATGATTTCCTTAACATTTTCTTCTCTCTAGGTTACTTTCTTGTAAGAACACAGTACATAATACATATACAAAAAATATGTGTTAATCTGTTATTGGTAAGGCTTCTAGCCAACAGTAGCCTAGTGGTAGTTAAGTTTTGAGGGGCTTAAAAGTTATACATACATTATTAACTGTGTAGGGGGTCAGCACCACAACTTCCTTGTTGTTCAAAGGTCAACTATATTTGGTGCTCTCCTTAGGACTGTAAAAATACTGTTCACAGCTGAGTCACTTAGAATCCTATGATTACATTTTCTGTACAGCCTTTTGTTGAGTGTGATAATTGCCTCATAATTTGTTTCCATTTTTCTTGGGTTTTAAGTGCCAACCACTTTTTCACAAAGCTATGAAACTCTTCTCTCTATGGTCAAATACCAAATAAAACAGGTCGGTACTATTTTTATTCTTGCAAGCAATCATTCTAGAGCCCTTCATTCTTCTCCTGCAACGGACTGATTGTTCTCAAGAGCTACTTCATAGCTCTCCACCTGGGACCTCTGTCATCTCCATTCTGGGAAATCCCTTTGCTTATATTTTACGTTGGATCTCACATCCTGAATTCTGTATATTCATCATTTTCTGTTGTTTTTTATCATTAAAAAAGTTTTTTTATCATCCCCAAAAATCTTCTGAAAGGTGCCTATATTCATATTGCATGTATTTATTTGATGGTTTAGCTCATTGTAGAATTCTAGGTTACTAATTATTTTTGGTCAAAATTTTCAAATTACTTTTTCATTCTCTTTTAGTCCAAATACTTCCATTGTGAATCCCAATAACATTTTGATTCCCAAAGTGTTGGATGTATCTGAGTTTTTCTCATCAGAAGCCCTCTAGAAAACCCTTTTTAAATTTTTGGGAGTTTTGAAAATCATGTGCCTAAGCTGGGTCTCTTCTCACTCATTGTGCTCCATACTTAGTGAGCCTTTCCATCTAAAAGCTTATGTCCTTCCTTAGTATTGTGTAACTAGT
The DNA here is from genome assembly GCF_008728515.1 of Papio anubis. Taxonomy (NCBI): domain Eukaryota; kingdom Metazoa; phylum Chordata; class Mammalia; order Primates; family Cercopithecidae; genus Papio; species Papio anubis. Next base: position 8,128,959 of record NC_044982.1, on the reverse strand, counting down.
TGATTATTTTCTCCCCTTTATTGCCTTTGTTCTCTCTTCTTAGAGATTGTATTAATTGGATGTTTGATCTTCTAGATTGATTCTCTCACCTCCTTATTCTTTCTTTCTGATCACATGTATTTTTGTCTGTTCTGCTTTCTAATAAAAATATTATTAATGACAGCTTTATTGAGATATAATTCATATGCCACAAAATGCATCCTTATTCAGTGACTTTTTGTATATTCTGAGCTGTGCTACCATCACCACTACATTTTAATTTAAGAATACTTTTATCATTTCCTAAAGAAACCCCATCAATACCTAACAGTATTTGCTCTCCAAACCCTTGGCAAGAGGTAATCTCCTTTCTGTTTCCATAGCTTTGCCTATTTTGAACTTTTCATATAAATAGAATCATATCATGTGTGTCCTTTTGGGCAGTGTATTTTATGTAGCATATGTCTTCAAGGCTCAAGTTACTTCCTTTCTTTCTATGGCCAAGCAATATTCCATTTTATGGCTATGCCACATTGTGTTTATTAATTGAGATGATGGACATGTGGGTAGTTTTCACTTTTTGACTATTGTGAGTAATGCTGCTATGAACATTCATGCACAGGTTTTTCTGTGGACATATTTTTTTTTCAATTCTCTTGGGTACACATCTGAGAGTATAACTGGGGGTTGAATTAATCCGTTTTCATGCTGCTAGTAAAGACATCCCAGAGACTGGGTAATTTATAAGGAAAAGAGGTTTAATTGACTCGCAGTTCAGTATGGCTGGGGAGGTCTCTTACAATCATGGTGGAAGGCACCTCTTCACAAGATGGCAGGAGAGAGAATGAGAGCCAAGCAAATAGGGAAACCCTTTATACAACCATCGGATCTCGTGTGAACTCACGTACTATCACGAGTACTGGAAACTGTCCCCATGACTCAGTTATCTCCACCTGGTCCCACCATTCACACATGGGAATTACTCAACTGAAGGTGAGATTTGGGTAGGACACAGAGTCAAACCATATCACGGGCTATATAGGAACTCTATGTTAAACATTTTTCAAACCATTTTCCAAAGCAGGTAAACTATGTCATAGCTCCAGCAGCAGAGTATGAGGGTCCTACATGCTCCACATTCTCAGCAAACTTCTTATTGTCTTTTTAAAAAGTTCAGTCACAAAGTCAAGGTAAAGCAGCCTCTTATTGTGGCTTCTATTTTCATTTGTAAGCGATTCATCATGTAAGAATATTTTCATGTTTTCACTGTCAATGTGTATGTCTTCTTTGAAGAAACTTTGTTTTTCTGGGGGAATTTTAAACTTTGTCTTTCATTTCTTCTATTGAATTATTAATTCTTTGCTTTATGTTTTTAATTTTTAAGGACTCTTTTTCTCAATGGTTTTAGAGAAACAATAGTTTCTCTTAGGAAATTAATTATAACTTTATTTGTAGTTTTATTAAGGTTTTTTCTACTCACTCTATTTGCTCTGTTTCCTCTATGCTTCTCTTCCTTTATGCTTTGTTCTCTGTCTTTAACATTAGCCAATTCTTAAAATGTTTGGAAACCCTGATTGTTCATTCATATTTAAGAACAGGGCGCTGAAATGTTGACTGAAACCTTGTGTGTGTAAGCAGGGCTTGCAAACTGGGCTTTCACTATGCACGGTTGGGAGATGCTCAAACGTCCTTAACTGCAGCTCTATTCTCTCAGGCTGGTCAGTTTTCTAAAGATTAATTTCCTTAATTTCCTGCTTAGGTATACAAGCCAGGCTTTCAGTGGCCTGGGAGTTGAGAGGAAAATTCTTGCCTGGGGTCTCGTAGTTCTGTAGTGGTTTTCACTTACCTATCCTGTCCCTTTTTATTCAGCTTGACACCTGACCCCTGTGTCTGGAATCCTAGGCTTGCTCCATCTTCTCCGAGGGTGGCTGGAGAGAATGGTCTGGCTGTATAGAGCGAGGAAGGAGAATGAGGGGGCTGCTGCTGTTTTCTCAGTTATAATTTCATTCCAATTTTCAAGCCCATCCCGCATTCTGACCTCCAGAGGTAACTGGACCCTCACATTTCTTTTCATTTCTTTTTCTTGTTGCAAGAATCTGCCTGTTTTTGAGTGTCATCCCTGTGCAGAAAGTGAGGCTCTCCTCTCTGCTTTGCAGGAGCAGCAGCCACGTGTTCATCCTCCATGTTTGAACACATCACATTTGCTGACACTGAATTTCTAATTCTCTTAATCCTTTGACTGTATACTTTTGATATTATTTTTACTCTTCTTTTCTTGGTTTTCAGGAAAGCAGCAGAAATGCATATTTTCAACCCACCGTATTTAAGCAGAATTCACTAACATCTCTACACTCATCAACTCCATTCCTTTGATCACAGAAGGAATGAATAAACAGTTTTTGCAGTGAGTCCCAAACAGTAAACCACGCAGCAGATCACAAAGAACTTTACTATTTTTTAAAATAGTAAGAGCTCATGCTATTACTCTACTGTTTCAAAGATGTGTTCTGTGTAGTCAATTAAGAAATACATCTTATCTCTCAAGTTATCTTGGTAACTTTAGTTTGTTATTGTGACTCATCTCAGTTCACCACATACAGATGACTACTGAAGAGTGGCAAATAAATATATGTGTATCCACCTATATATTCATCTATCCATCTATATACTGACAAGTATGTTTATATTATACACATATGATATGTTTATATATAATCAGATATGTGTATATATGTATGTATGTATATATAACTATCCATATATGTATATTTTATTTGGATTTATATATTTTTTCAACTTAAGGAAAGAAAATATCAAGAACAGACAATTTTGTGAAAGCCATGTCTATTCTCTGCTTCCCTAAGATTTATATGCAATATGAAATTACTCAGCTAAGGTCTGAATTTCCACCTTAGGTGTGCTAGGACGTTTCATACGTCACCACTCATATCCAAGGTACTTTAGAAATATGAACAGTGAACGGTGAGCAAGTTCACAGACCCTTTTTATTTTAGCACTTAATTTAGTGTCTGGATTCTTTGACAATTGTTTAGTCTTGGCCACTGAGGAGACTTGATGACAAAGTCAAATTGTTAATATATAAGATACTCTAAGTAAGGATCTCAATATCTATTTGTCTTTCTCTCTCTCTCTCCATATATACATAAACATACATATACACAAGCAAATGCAAATTTAACTAGGTAGATGTAGACTTAGAGATAAAAATGAAAGAAATATATAGATATAGAATACAAGTTTTAAAGGCATTCAAGATAGGAAATCTCTCTTTTTATTCTCTATTACAGAAAAAAAGCCTATCTGCCCCAATTTTATCACCCGATTCTTTCTGTATACTAAAAATCTATAAGTGCACTGATTTCATTAGAAGGTGGTGTTTCCATGACCCTTTAATCAAAAAAAAAAAAAAAAAAAAAAAGTCTAGCATAATAACCACCCGGTGTTCTATTTAAGTTGCTGAGTATGACGTTTCCTGGTGTGAACAGCGGTAACCATCATGTGTTTCCATGAGGAAATTTACTTTGACAACTTTTGTTAGATAACAGGTATATAACACACATGCCTCCCAGCTTTGGAATCAGATTTCAAACGCAATCTTTGCTAAAGTAAATCAAGTCGTTCAACCCCTAAAACTGCATCGTGTGACAAATGCTGGAAACTGGGTAGGACCGGGATGTGAATACAGAGCTGGGCAGGGGTGGGGGCACTGACCACACCTCGCTTCTGTCCCATCTCTCCTCTCTAGCCATTCCCTCTTGCATCCACTGCAGGACCCAGGGGCCAACCTGCTAGGCGATAAGAAGGGCCAACCCGGTCTCTAGACATAGTTTAATGGGTTTTCAGCCTCAGAAGGGACCATGGAAGACGCATCTATTTCCTCTTTACTCCTGAAAACAATTACAAGGTTTCTTCTCATAGGGGATTTTCTCCAAGGGTCATCGATATATGCAAAGTGAATTCATTGAAGCCTTAAAAACCATAAACACTCTGGGACTGCTTTTATAATTTTTTTTTTTTTTTTTTTGAGACAGGGTCTTGCTCTGTTGCCCAGGCTGGATTGCAGTGGCAGGATCTCAGCTCACTGCTTGCTCCACCTCCTGGGTTCACACCATTCTCCTGCCTCAGCCTCCTGAGTAGCTGGGACTACAGGCACCCACCACTACACCCAGCTAATTTTTTGTACTTTTTAGTAGAGATGGGGTTTCACTGTGTTAGCCAGGATGGTCTCAATCTCCTGACCTTGTGATCCACCCGCCTTGGCCTCCCAGAGTGCTGGGGATAGGGTGATGACATTAATATTTACTGGAAGATTTGGTTTAAAGAAATTGTGGCATATCTTTTCAATGGACTAATATGTAGTCACTGAGTGGGTAGATAGAGCTCTACAACTGAAGATTTCAGTGACCCATTGTTGAGGTATGGATTTGGTTATAAAACAGCATTTGACAAATATAGTATGGTTTCATTTATATAGATACAGATCACAAAAATATATTCCTGAAAATATGTTCAAAATATTAAAGCATACCCTTGGTTTGTGAATTGTCAGGTGAATTTCCTATTTTTTCCATATATTTGATTTTTGACATAAACATGTATTCACTTTACAATCAGAAAACAACAACAACAAAAGCTATAGTTTTGGATGGAAACACAAAAGATAGCATTAATTTTGTGTTAATTAGGTGCATGTGCCTGTAATCCCAGCACTTTGGGAGGCCAAGGCCAATGGATCACCTGAGGTCAGGAGTTTGAGACCACCCTGACCAACATGGAGAAACCCTGTCTTTACTAAAAATACAAAATTGGCTGGGCATGGTGGCAGGAGCCTGTAATCCCCAGCTACTCGGGAGGCTGAGGCAGAAGAATTCCTTGAACTCAGGAGGCAGAGGTTGCAGTGAGCAGAGATCGCGCCATTGTACTCCAGCCTGGGCAACAAGAGGGAAACTCCATCTCAAAAAAATATACATATGTGTGTGTGTATATATATTTATATATATATTTGTATTTATATATATTTATATATAGGATCTATATTTATATATTTTTATATATAGTATGGTTTCATTTATATAAACACACAGACCAGAAAACTATATTCCTGAAAATACATTCGAAATGTTAAAGTCGTACCTTTGGTTTATGAATTGTCAGGTGAATTTTCTTTCTATTTTTCCATATATTTGACTTTTGACATAAACATGTATTCACTTTATAATCCGAAAATGACAACAAAAAAGCTATAGTTTTGGATGGAAACACAAAAGACGGCATTAATTTGAAAGACTGCTGACATTCACATCTCAGAGTTGTTATTTTTATCAGTTAATGCCCAACCAAGATGTCCTCACTCCAAAAATCTTCATTTTGCTCATCTACAAAGTAGAACTAACAATAATGTCTATCCTCCAAGAATAGGTACGCAATGCAAAAGTATTTGTGCAAATGTGAGAGGCAAGATAATGAGGTGGTGAGTCCAGGCTCTAGAGCCAGCCTTCCCGGAAATGAACCTCAGTGCAATTGCTTACTAGTTGGGTGACCTTAGGCAAGTTACTTAACTTCTCTGAGCCTCAGCCACCTAATCTACAAATCAGGTAAGTAAATGTATCCTCACGATGACTGTGTTAGAATGATTAATTCAGCTGACAAGCTACATTCATGATAAACACTATATGCATGTTTAATAACTAAGTAAAGTCTATGTAGCACACTCAGCTATAGAATTACAACATTTACTTGCCCAGGTAAAAATCTTCTTTAAAGTATCACATGCTGGAGTTATGTGCTTTATATAGCCTTTTCTTGTTGTTCTATTTTGTATACATTATGAGCAATACACCAAAGGTACCAATGAGGCCAAGGATGTGAAACTCACCATGGAAATAAAGGTGAGTACTAGGTAACAATGGAAGACAATTGCTTTGCTCTTTTTTCTTTTTCTTTCTTTCTTTCTTTTTTTTTTATAGACTGTTTTAAGCAGGTCTGCTCAAAATCAGTACTCTAGTTTGAATAATTTTTCTGGAAATTGAGAAATTTATACATTGAAAGCACCTACCATGTTAATTGAAAGGTCTTCATTACTAGCTGTCCATACCTGTTAGAGGCCATCTTTTCAACCAAGATGACTTCCACCTAAATCAAAAATCAATTAGCAACATTAGTAAAACAACCCTGTCAACTCCCATTAGGCCTAGGCCAGACCTTTTTCTTCTCTATTAAGCAAGCAATTGCTAATCACTATTTTTATCAATATCTCAGAAACATGATTCGTAATTTACCTCTGCTAAATGAATAGTACCGACTGGTTACTGACTTTGAGCTGAAAAGACTTTCCCAGGGGTAGGGAAGTCCATATTCTCTGTCATTTCCTGCTTGTAAGGAGCAAGAGGACTGTGACTGGGACAAAACAAACAAACAAACGTTGTTTTTTTCAAGGGATAGAATCTGCAGGATAGATTATGTGCGAAGAAGTGAAAGAGAAACTGATGAAAGCATTTGAGAGGAACATTTGGTAAAATAAACAAAATCATGTGAAAAAGATGCAGAGTAAGTTTGCACGTTGTCAGCTCAGCCAAGAAGTTCAATTAGTCAGCAAACGTTTGCTTAGAAAGGACATCCTCCGTCCTCTGTGGGGAGTGTTGGGGATACAAGATATGTTAGAGGGACCCCTGCCTTCTGAGATCTCACAGCTAGTGTGAAAAACAGGCAGGTAAAGACAATGATGCGAAGTATGGAAAGATGCTTTCATAGAAAATGCACCTGTAGAAGTTCGGGAGTGGAGTAGGAATAAGCCTGGGAGAATTAATGAGAAAAGGATTCATCCCTCCATCCTCCTCCATAGTGCGGGGTTGAGGGGAGGGGAAGGAATGGGTTGAGTGTTTAGCCTTAAATTAAGAGGTCTGAATTATAAATAGTGTTGCAAATTATTTGGTCCCAACTTCTGTGCTTTTCATGTATCTCTTTTAACTACTCCCCAAGACAACTTTCCTGGCTTTTGATTAAAACCCTCCAGTGGCACAGAACACCCTACTTCTAGAAGCAGCTCATGCCCACTCTGACAGTTATGATTCTTGCAATATTCTCCTCCCTGAAGATTCAGAAAGTGTCTCTTTCTTTAGTTTCTGTGACTCTAATGTCAGCTGCATGGAGTCAAGTCTGTTTGATCGTAAGGAGTGGTGGAACCAGGCCTGGAACTGGAAATCCATGGTGTGAGTCTTAGTTTCCCCCACACATAAGTGTTGTGTCTTTTGGTTGCTTTTCTCTGGGAAATAATAACCAAATCTTTCATTGCCCACAAGGAAGGTAGAATAGTCACATGAGACAACGTGTGTAAAAAAATAACTTGAGAAAGGATTAATTGTTAAGGGTATTGTTACCATTAGTTTATTTTCAACAGTACAGTTCTTGAAATTTGAAAAACAAAACAAAACAAAACAAAAACCCTCTTTCACTTGTTTCATTTATGTTCTCAAGATCTTGATTTCTTGAAACTGTTCCCACGTGCCATTGAAACGCCCTTCCTGGAATTCAGAGTTTTGACTGTAATTTTTGTCTCAAATGAGTGGATCCAAATACAAACGTAGCTCTGGTTTGTCCTGGTTGTGATCTGGAGGGTTTGCCAGTTTCATCTAGGAAGTATGACACAGGAAATCATTGAGATGGTCCACTGCCAAAATCCATGGCCCCAGTGACCCCACTTCATCATTTTGTATTAAAACAAACAAACAAACAAACAAACAAACAAAACCTAAACTGTGAAAGTTCTGCCTCTGAGGGAGAGTATCAGGAAAATGGTCATAGGAACCAGTGTGATGAAGAAATCCTGAAAATTACAGCTGAAAGGAGCCATAAAGATCATCCAGGATAATAGTCTCATTTCACAAAAGAAGAGAGACATTACGGCTTGCTTAAGACCACTAGCTTTGTGATAAGCGAACAGCAGGCTGCTGCCCGTTTGTCTTAGAACAATGCCCCCAAAATAGGGAGTGAATTTTGAGCAGGGATTATGAACATATGAACATAGACAGAAATTTCTATGGTGGAGTTGCCAGATAAAATGTAAGATACCCAGTGGAATTTGAATTTCAGATGAACAATAAATAATTAGTATAAGTATGTCCCATGCAATATTTGGGACATACTTAGACTACAGAAAAAAATTATTTGTTAGTGAATCGAGGGGCAGGCACATTGTTAAATCTGATGGCATTGCTAAATTCCCTCCAAAGGGATCATTCCAACTGGCCCTTCCTGCTAGGTGTACTTGAGAGTGTGTTAGTATAACTTCATAAATTTTTCCAATCTGATAGGTAAAAAATGGCACCACAGTATAATTCGCATCACCGTTTCTGGGATTATTAGTGACCTGTGATTCTTGCTGTTGCTGCCTATGATCTAGTCATATCGCTTTTTTGACATCTCACTTTTTTTTTTTTGAGACGAAGTCTTGCTCTGTCGCCAGGCTGGAGTGCAGTTTAATCACGTGATTATTCTAACTTACAGATTTGATTATGAGAAAGTAGCCCTTTATCTATAATATGACTTGTAAATATTTTTCCAATTTTGTTATTTATCATTTCATTTTCTTTTGATGTTTTTGACCCATAATAAATATTTTATTTTGTTTTCGATGTGATCGACCTTATCGATCTTTTTCCGTGTGCTTAGTTTGTGGACTTTGAATCAGACAGATAGACCTTCGTGATACCACGGTTATAAAGAAATCTACCTGTTTTTTCTTTTCTTTTTATACTTTCCCATTTATGCTTTAAATCTTTAATGTATTTGGATTTCTTCTGGTAAATGGAGTGACGTATGAATTCAACTTTTTTTTTTTTCTTCTGATCGCTACTCAGAAGTTCCAACATCATTTATTGAAGAGATCTTGTTTGGCTAACTCTGAGATCCCAACGTCATATGCTACATTTCTGTGAATTTATCTGTGCCTAGTTTTGAACTTTCAAATCTTTTCTTTTGATTAATCTATACATTGATGTGCTGATGTCATATCTTTTAATAGTCTTTAAAATATAGTTTTATATATTCAGTAGGGTCGACCATTATTCACTCTTTTATTTTTGAAAACATTTTTTATATTCATTTGTATGTGAATTTTAGAACCACCTTTGTCTAGTTGCAAAAGCAAAACAGAACAATTTTAGTATTTTTAAATTGCAATCTCATTTAATATATATAAAAAGGAGATTTGATATCTTTATCATGTTGAGTTTTCCTTTCTAAAATCTTCTTCAGAACTTTTGTTTTCATTTGTTTAGAACTTATTTATGTCCTTCAACGGCGTTTTAAAGTTTTTTTGTAAAGGTTTTGCATATCTTTTATTAAGTTTAGTCCCTGGCATTTCATCTTTTTTGGTTCTGTTATTAATAGGAGTCATTTATTTCATTATCTTTTCCAATTATTCATTGTTTGTACATATAGATTTATGTTTATTGGGTTCAAAGCCTACTATCTCACTATTATGTCATTATAGAATTATTATTTGTAGGCTTTTTTTTTTTTTTAACTTGACTGTCTTGGAATTTCTGGTAATCAGTTATATACTCTCACTGCTGTAATGAAAGTATTTTCTTCCTTTCCTTTTTTTTTTTTTTTTTACTCTAGTACAGTGTTGAAAAATAGTGGTCACAGCAGGCATCCTTGTCATATTTCAGGATATAGTGATGTGACTCTACTGCCTCTCCAGTAAGTTGATGCTGGCTTTTGAGTAGAAGAATGAGTGAATTTACTATAACTCTCAATCTGTATCTACATAATCTATAAACCTATATATGTTTACATTTATATGTGTATCCATAGCCAAAAATATGTATGTATATCATATATATAAAGATATATATCTATATCCATGTATCTATTTAGAATTGTCTGTATTTATAATATTTCTATGTCAATATAATCATATTGAAGAAGGGTCTATATATTGCAATATTATTGAGGATTTAAAATTTTATTTTATAACTTTATGGAGGTCTAATTGGTGTGCTGCACATATTTAAAGTGTACAATTTGATACATTTAGATGTATTTATACTATACATTATCCCAATAACACAATAAATATACTCATCACTCCCAACTCTTTACTCAAACACCTTTGGAATTGCTCCTTCCCCACCTTCTTCCCCATATAATCAAGGCTTTCTATCACTATAGGCTAGTTTGCCCTTTACAGAATTTTATCTAAAGAGAACTATTCAGTATGTGCTTTTTTGGTGATGGGAGGAGTCCAACTTCATTTACTTAGCATAACTTTGTGATTCATCTGGGTTTTTATGTTGTGTACATCAGTAATTTATTACTTTTTATTGCTGAATAGTTTTCGATTATACAACTGTGTCACAATTTATTCGCCCATCTACTTCTAGATGGACAGATAGTTTCTAGTTTTTAGTTGTTACAAAGAAAGTAGTAGGCCGGGCGCGGTGGCTCAAGCCTGTAATCCCAGCACTTTGGGAGGCCGAGGCGGGTGGATCACGAGGTCAGGAGATCGAGACCATCCTGGCTAACATGGTGAAACCCCGTCTCTACTAAAAATACAAAAAACTAGCCGGGCGTGGTGGCGGGCGCCTGTAGTCCCAGCTACTCGGAGGCTGAGGCAGGAGAATGGCGTGAACCTGGGAGGCGGAGCTTGCAGTGAGCCGAGATCGCGCCACTGCACTCCAGCCTGGGTGACACAGCGCGAGACTCCGTCTCAAAAAAAAAAAGAAAGTAGTTATGAATAGTTTTACACAAGTCTTTATGTCAATATATGTTTTTATTTCTCCTAAGTAAATATCTATGAGTGCAATTACTGGTCCATATCGTAGGCATAGGATTAATGCTTTGAGAAACAACCAAAATGTTTTCCAAGGTGGTTAACTCTTGCATTTCCATCAGCGATGACTAAAAGTTCCATTGTCTCCACATCTTCATCAACATCTGATATGTCAGTCTTTCAATTTTAACCTGTCTAGTGTTATCTTATTACAACTTTACTTTCATTTCTTTCCCTAGTGATTTATGATGCAGCAATTTCTTCCTATGTGCATTTGCCATTCATATATTTTCTTTGAAGTGTCTGTTCAAACCTTTTGCACATTTTTAATGAAGTTGTTGGTGCTCTTATTAATTTTTGTTGAGAATTTTAAAATAAGATCTATATGTTAAATTTTTTCAAATTTCTTTCAACATTTATAGAGATGACTACATAATTTACATCCCTTAGGTCCATTAATACGATGAATTTCCTAATAAAGAGGGACCTTTGCATTCCTTGAATAAATACTACATATCATGCTGCTGAAATCAGTTTGCCACCCATTTGTTTAAGATAAGTACATCAAGTTTGATATGTAACATTGTTAATTTATATTTTTGTCCAACGTATGTCATGTTTTGCCAACAATCTTATTCACTTGTCAACTAGTGAGTTATTCATTTCCAAAATAATTGGGACATTGTGCTTCTTTTAATATTATCAGGAACAGTTTAAGTAGTATGAGACCTTATCTGCCATTTTAAAATTGTCCTGCTCCTTGGAAAAATGAGATTAGTTCAGGAAATATATAAGATGAGCCTGGAATAAATTGTAGTGCCAGAAAGTGTGCTAAAAAAAGAACTGCACAATGATGAAAGTATGCAAGACACAGAAGCCAATGGAAAATTCTTTCAATAGCCAAAGCTCTAAAAATTTAAGCAACAAAATAAAATAGTATTGAATTATACTGATATAAATAAGTGATTGAATAAATAAATAGGGGCAGAAGAGGCAAATGCATGATGCATATGAATTTCAAACAATTTATGTAAATATTCTACCCATAAGTAGGTGGACCATAGCTCCCAGCTCCTCAAGGATAGGCTGTGCACAGGGACTTTCCTTCTAAGGAATGCAGTATAAAAAAGTAGGGAAACAAATAACTTCATAATGGGAAAACCTGTCAAACACTACTTCAGCCAGGCGATCAAGGTCAGCATCAGCAGTCATAAGTTATATAGATAGTAGGTACCCCTGATATGATGTGGTAAAAATGGCATTTTACTTTCCTTGTCTTCCTCTCCAAATCTCATAACCTCAGTCTTTCCACAAGAAAAAATTAGACCAATCCCAATTGAGGGACAGTGTACAAAATACTTGACCAGTACTCTTCAAAACCGTTAAGGTCATCAAAAACAAGGAAAGTCAGCCAGGCGCGGTGGCTCACACTTGTAACCCGAGCACTTTGCAAGGTCGAGGTGGATGGGATCACCTGAGGTCAGGAGTTCAAGACCAGCCTGGCCAACATGGTGAAACCCTGTCTCTACTAAAAGTACAAAAATTAGCCAGGCATGGTGGTGCATGCCTGTAATTCCCAGCTACTCAGGAGGCTGAGGCAGGGGAATCGGAGGTTGCAGTGAGCTGAGATAGTGCCACTGCACTCCTGTCTGAGCGACAGAGTGAAAAACAAACAAACAAACAAACAAAGCAAGAAAAGTCTTAGAAACTTGCACAGCCAAGTGGAGTCTAAGAAAAATGAAAATTAAATTTAATGCAGTGTCCTGGATGGAATCCTTGAATAGAAAAAGGACATTAGGCAAAATGCAAGAAAATCTTAATGAAGCATGGCCTTTAATAATCATATAACAATATTGGTTTATTAATATATCATACTAATGCAAGTGTTAATAATAGGGAAAACTGAGTGTGGGATGTGGAGGAATTTCTGACCACCTTTGCAATTTTGTTTGTAAATCTAAAACTGTTATAAAATTAAAAATATGACCAAAATTCCATAGAGAAAAAAACTGTTATCAATAGATAATGTCAAAAATGACAAATCAAGAATTAGCAACATAAACATGTTAAGAATGAGAAGATAAATTTCAGAAGAAACTGGCGAACAAGTTAATCCTACTTGATACATAAACATTTGCATATATTTACTTGACAAAAATTAAATATTAATTAAAAAATGTTCTCTAACAGTTTATTTAGGTCTGCTGCTTTTCTTTGGAGCTTTGACAACTTTCTGTTTCTTCTATGGACATTAAGTCCTTTACATTTTCTCTCTCCTCTGTACTGGATTTAGTAAATTATATTATCCTAAGAAATTATCTACTTTATTCAGGTTTTCGTATATATTTGACTAGAGTCCAGAAATTCCTGCTTTATGAATGTTGCTGTCATGCCGTTGTTGCATAGATATTGAGAATGGTTATATCTTTATTATGAATGGTAATCTTTAGCATTGTAAAATGCAAAAACATTCCAAGTATTCTGGCTATTTATAATTGTGTAAAAACTACTCAAGCTTTAGAATTGTAAGACAGCAATCATTTATGATGATGATGGTGATGATGATGATGATGAAGAAGATGATGAATCTCTCATCGGTCTGGGTTTGACAGGGATCTGCTGTGTGGTTCTTATTCAGGGTATCTCTTCTTACTGAAGGCAGAGAGTGGTTGGGGCTGCTACCATTTCTCCCCTTTCAGAGGGTGCCATATTAAAAGTAGAGAACAGCCTTCAACAGACACCGAATCTGCAAGCAACTAGATCTTAGACTTCCCGGACTCCAGAAGTAGGGAAGGAGTCATCTCAAAAGCTTCCTCACTCATGACTGGCAGTGGGCGACAAGAGTTGGCTGGACCTTACCTGGAGGGCTCAGTGAGAACACCTGCACATAGCGTCTACATGTGGCTTGGGCTTCCTCAGTGCATGGCATCTAGGTTCCAAGATTAGGAGTCCCAAGAAACAGCCAAGAAGGAACTATATTTCCCTTCATGAATTTCCTTCAGTAGTGTCTCAGAATCCCTTTTTCCTAAATTTTTCATAGGAAGTAAGTTACGAAGAGTAGCCTGTATTAGAGGAGTCAGCGATTGGGTTTCATATCTTAATGGAAGAAGTATCAAATGCTTTACAGACATGCTTTAAATCCACCACAGCAAAACCTACTTTATCTTAAGTTTTTCTCGCATATTTGTGCCTAATCTTCTGATTTTGACCTTTCTAAATCGCATTTAGTGATAAATACCTCTCAAAATTACATGATGGAACTTGAGATAGAGGAAATAATGCCTGATGGAGGGCTGCATGACAAGGATACTGTGCTACTCTGGGGCCCATGGGACCTGGGGAAGAAAGAACTTTCCAGGAAAGTAATATTAAGCTGACATTTTAGAGATGAATAGGAGTTAACAGATGCAGGAGTTGAGAGTGGGGGCAGGGGGGCTGTAATATAAATGGGTTCCTTCCAAAATCCAGATGTTGAAACTTAATGGCCAACATAATGGTATTAAGAGATAGGACTTTTAAGTGGTGATTAGGTCATTAGGGCTTCTCTCCTAATGAATGAGATTAATGCCCGTATAAAAGAGGCTTCATGCAATCTTCTGCTGGCTTACCCTTCCACTTTCTGTAACATGAGGATGCAGCATTTCTCACCTTCCAAAGGGCAGCATATTGAAAGTGGAGAGCAGCTATATTCGTCCATTCTCATATTGATATAAAGAAATACCTAAGATACTTGAGACTCGGTAATTTATGAAGACAAGAGGTTTAATTGACTCACAGTTCCACATGGCTGGAGAGGCCTCAGGAACCTTACCATCATAGCAGAAGGCAAAGAAGCAAGTACCTTCTTCACAACGTGGCAGGAGAGAGAGTGAGAGCACAGGAAAAACTACCATTTATAAAAACCATCAGATCTCATGAGAACTTACTCACTATCACGAGAACAGCATGGGGGAAAACTGCCTGTGTAATCCAATCACTTCCCTCCCTTGACATGTGAGGATTATAGGTACCTCCCTTGGCATATGGGGGTCAGAATTCAAGATGAGATTTGGGTGGGGACACAGAGCCAAACAATATGAGCAGCCTTCACCAGGCACCAAATCTGCAAATGACTTGATCTTAGACTTCCCAGCCTCTAGAAGTGTTTGAAATACGTTTCTGTTCTTTATAAATTACCTAGTCTCAGGTATATTCTTATGGCAGCACAAAACAGACTAAGACTGAGGGCAAAGGAGGATGGAGAACTGTAAGCAGAGTACACAGAATGTGTAACTGTCTAGAGGCCCATCAGAATAACTGATGGACATTTAGTATCTCTAGACAAAGTATGGGTGTGCAGGAGTGGGAGAGTGCACTAAAGAGGGAGATGTTTAGATTTTTATCTTGGGAGCAAGAAGGAACTAGGGAGAGATTTTAAGAGAGGATAAATACTATTATAAATGCAAGGGAATGGGCACGTGGTTCGAATGTGGTATTTTCTCCTGATCATGGGAACTAAATTAATATTTATATGTTCCATCTTATTCAATAAAGGTTTATTGATTAAGTACCTACACATGGCTAGGGACTATAATAAAATAAGACACAGTCCAATGCAGTCACTAATAGAAACTCAAAGGAGGGGAAAATGATCACTAATCCCCTCCAATTGCTGATCCAAAGAGGAATGTTTTCTATCAGTATGACCATTGTAGCTGACAATAGAACTAGGTTATTTTGCTGAGATCAGGGTTCCCTCTGATCACAGTGATCTCTCAAATCCTCCGATCAGCCCTCTCTGCTATAATAAGGTGATAGGTAAAGGTGACATAACAAAAATTAGATAATATTAATTTAATGCTTACTATTTGCCAATGTCTATCATCATTAACATTGATTATCATATTAAATCTTTACAACTATGTTCTAAGAGAGGTACTTGTTTTCATCAATTCAGGCTGTTGTAACAGAATACCATAAACTGGGTGGCTTATGAACAACACACATCAATTTCTCACAGTTCTGGAGACTAGAGGGCCCAAATCAAGGTGCTGGCAGATTCACTGTCTAGTGAATGTTTCTTTTCTGTTCCATAGATGGCTCCTTATTCCTGTTTTCTCACATGGCAGAAGGGGCAAAGGAGCTCTCTAGGGTCTCTTTTATAAGGGTACTAATCCCATTCTCAAGGTTCCGTCCTTTTGAGCTAATCACTTTGCAAAGACCTCCACCTCCTAATGCCATCACATTAGGGGTTAGGATTTCAACATACACATATTAGAGGAATATAAACATTTAGTATATAGCAGTAGTCTTATTATTCTCCCATTATATACATAGAAAATTGAAGCTCAAAATAAGCAAGTTGTCAAGAACTGTGAAAGGGCTAACGAGTGAGCCAGTTGTGGTTTCATGGATGCTGGCAGAAGACACGAACTTCCTGGGTCAGAGATACAGAACATTTTTTAGTCACAGTTATAGAAGTAGCCAGAGTATCAGTATTTCTTCCACCTTCCCCATGAGCCCCAGTTCTCACAGGATGACACAAAGAGAGCCAAGTGACACCTGCATATGCAATTACCTGTATTACAAGAGAAGATCTCTGAGCTTAGGAAACCCAAACGTTTCATAGTGAACAGTAAGGCTGTTAGCTCTTTCCTCTAGAAGGAAACACCATCTCTGTAAACAATCTTAG
This sequence comes from Papio anubis, assembly GCF_008728515.1. NCBI lineage: Eukaryota > Metazoa > Chordata > Mammalia > Primates > Cercopithecidae > Papio > Papio anubis. Next base: position 8,112,514 of record NC_044982.1, on the reverse strand, counting down.
ATAGACCAGAACAAGGAGCAGTCAGTGCCTTATTCATAAGACGTGCAGAAACACAAGAAACACATAATCTTTTCCAACATAAGGCATGTGTCTACGGTCATGAACGGCAACGGTTGGACTCAAACTGGAGCATTGCAGAGCCCACATGCTAACACCAGGCCCTGCTTTCTCCCAGGCTCTCAGGGTGCCTGAAAGATGAGGGTGGCTATGAGAGAACTCATGCAAAGCCAGGGGCTCTCTGGGGCCGCAGGTGTCTTGGGCTATTCTAACCTGCAGCTCATTACCCTAGGGACAGAGGGTCTGCTGCAATTAGCAGGCCAGAGACAGTAGTTTGGGAGTGAACTGGGCTATGAAGGAATGGAAATTGAGACCCAGAAGATTGAAGACAAGTCATGGTGACAGGAAGCAGAGAGTAGGAGTGAGGGCAGAGCTGGGTCTGCTGGAGTCTTTCCCCTACAGCTCAGTCTGAGCTACACGGCTTGTAGAAGGCCTTTGGGTTTCAAGGGTCAGGTCTGAGAAGACCACTGTGAAATACAGGTGAAATACAGCTGTTTGAAGGTGAAAGACCTGTCAGGCAAATGGCATCATAGGATCTGCAGGTTTGGGAACTGAGGGCACAGGCTAACCCTGTCTGCCCATTCCCTCAATCAGTGAAACCTTGGCTCTGGTGACACTGGGTGGTGACACTGGGTGTGGGTACAGCTCAGGAGGAACTTTCAATGGCTGGGGCTCAGTGTTTAACAAAGTTCTAATCTAGGTTAGGGCTCAATGCTTAGGGCCCTTTGGAGTAAAGTCATCTCTTTATTAATGAGATCCAACCCTATCTCTCTGATAGAAATGATGGGAAAAGGTGCCCCTTTGGTGCTATTCAAATGAAGGAGTGAGAACAGTGGGTGTTTTTAAAACTCTCTCTCTATCATAGGAGGATGGAGCTCATTAGTGAGGGGAATGATTTTGCTGGGGAAAGGCTGTTACAATAAGAAAACATAACCTACTCAAGATGAACCAGATCCAAGTCAATTAGGCCGGGAAAAAAAAGGTGGGGAGTGGGAGAGAGAGAGAGAGTGAGCTTCAAAAATACCACCTCTTTCCTTCCATTCATTTGAATAACAGCAAGGGGACATTTTAGTTTTTTAATCATTTTTTTAGTTGAATCAGTCTGGATCTCATTAATATAGAAATGATTTCACTTAAAAGACCTGGTGTTAAATTCCTGTTCAACTGAGATTAACCAAATCAAACATGATTTGACCAAAAAAGAAAAGTCTAAAGTATTATATCTATTGCTAATACATTACAATCTGACTTTAAAAATATAAAAAGGATACACATGATATTTTTTATTCAGCTTCTTTTGATGTATCTGAAATACATTTTCCTAGGTAAACTGGTATTGAAATTCACAATGAAATGTGGTTAGCCACTTGAAGTTACTGAAAAAGAGGGAATTCAAATAATTTACTTACATGTGAGGAGGGGATCTGGCAGACAATGTAAACCATAGAGGAAAAATATCTTCCACTGGGGACATATTTTCCCAGGCTATTCCAGGAATCTTCATTTTATTAATCTTGCCGGGCCACAAATACTTTATGCTGTCAGGTGAATATGCTGAGTCCGAAGGTCATTCAACCTCAGCACTATTGACATTTGGGGCCCAAATGCGTGGGCATCTTTGCGTGGGGCCTGTCCTGGGCATTACAGGATGTTTAGCAGTATCCCCGACTTCCACCCATTAGGTGCTAGTAGCAGCACCCACCCAATGTGACAACCAAAAATGTCTCCAAACATTGCAAAATATCCCCAGGATTGAGGGCACAACTGCTTCCCTACCTCTGGGGACATCACCCCCCACCCCACCTCATTGATAACCATGCTTTGAAGGTCATCTTGGCAAGGAAACTAAAGGAAGCAAAGTGCGTAGAACAATAAATGTGCTTGGGTGCAATTGACGGTCCTAACTTTGTTCCAGAAGTTCCTCTGGAGAACCTTGACTTCCCTCCTTGCCTCCAACCTGCATTCTGCTCTAGTTTGCTTTCTACTCTCCCTTCATGGTAATTTTACTAAAGGGCTCTTTTCACCTCACCTTTGCTAGGTACCTCTGGGCGGGAAGTGGGGGTGACATTCTGAGGTCACTCACTCTCTGAAAGACAACCAGGTGTGGCAAAGAACAGAACCTTTAAAAACAGCCATGGCAGAGTTGGAGTCTCAGTTCTTTCGTTTCCTAGACAGAAAATCTTTGATGAATGCTTAACCTGCTTAAGAGTAAATAAAGCTGTTACCACAGATATACCCATGGCAAAGAGACAGAGAGAAAGAGGAGAAGTAGCCTAGCTTCTCCCTTCCACCTGCTGCCAGGTCTCTTGTCCAGGGCTGTCAATGGCCACATTCGGGTGGAAAACAGCTGACTAGTTTAAAACCTGGAGAAGAACCAGCAAAAGTCAACCATCTCAGAGAGAGAGCTCAATGAGACCCGAGCAAGGACTGGGTCTAAGCACAAAGTGGGTCCAGAACCAGTGCCAATATCCAACAGCATGGATATGTGCTCATTTGACACCAATTTCATCTTTTTGTTGTGGTTTCCCTGACTCTTCTGAGTTAGGAACTGCTGTTGATAGTTGAGTCCAATACACCATCGGGAACAAACCATGGTGGTCACAGCATTATTAGTTACTTTATGTTCTGAGCCAACCAGAACCAGAACCAGATTCAAGAGAGTCTTGGACACATCCTCTTATGATTCCAGTGGAAGAGCTTCCTGGGATGGAGAAGGGACTCTGCTGACATAAGGCTCTAGGGCAGGGATGGGCAAACTTTCTCTGTACAGGGCTAGCTAGAAATACGAGGCTCTGCCAGCGACACTACAGCTGTTGCAACTACTTAGTTCTACTGTTGTAATGCAAAAGTAGCTGTAGACAGTACCCAACCAAATGGATGTAGCTCTGTTCCAATAAAACTTTATTTACAAAAACAATGGGCTGGACTTGGCCCGATGGATGTAGTGTGGCGATCCCTGCTCTGTGGGGCTAAACAATGGAGTCCTACTGCACCAAAGATAGCAGCTCAGTTGGATTGTCTTGCTCGCATGAAATCATTTATTTGTAGCCACTGTTTAAGGGAAGGTAAGTTCCAGTTTATAAAATACTTTTTGTTTAATGGTTTATGTTTAATGTAAATGTAGAGTTACATTATTCACACTTAAAAATACACCACTGATCAGGAGATTATTAAAAATGATTTAAATGGAGAGACAGACCTAATTGCACAGGAAAAAAAATAATTTTCCACAGGGTATATACTTCTTCTCTTGCAGAAAAGCACGTGAGTTTCCTTGGCATATTCACAGCCTGGCACTCCGACGTTCTTAGTATTCATGCACGCTACTAATGGATTTACAATTGCAAATCAGCCCTGTATGGGAGCTGGTGATATTTTAGACTGTGTTTATTACATCTCTTGTGTGCCTGTACACTTGTGTGATGCTCACTCTTTCTTCTCCCAGAACAATTAGCAATGGGCCGACCTCCCATTGTTGTATTAGCGTAGGGTCTGTGATGTGGAGAAAGTACTGGGCTTCTTTTCACTCTCCCTCCACAGTATCCCTTGTCTTTCCAGCTAGCAAGCAGCTTTCTCTCACAGGAATACAAGAAGAGCAGCTTTCATTTAGATCTATCTTCACCTAGGATGTTTAAGGAGCTCTAACACACGTGCACCATGCACCAGCTGGTCTGGAAAGGTATACGGAATCCACAGCCATGTTCCCATCTCTGCTTGCATAATGCCTGTCCTGTAGTTCCTCCCACACCCCTGCCAGCTCTCAGCATGCAATTCCCTTTATCTCCTGTCCTCTGGGACCCATCTCAGCTTCCCCTTTAAAGATTCAAGTTGGTATGGCTGCCCTGACTTTGCCTTATTCAGGATGAGCGATACCACTTGGAGGGTGGGGTGTGGCTTTTGGTCTCAGACAGATCCAGGTTCCAATCCCAGCTCACTGTGTGACTTTAGGCAAAATACCCTGCCTCAGTGTCCTCATTAGTAAAATGGAAGTAATGACACCTGTTATGGGCTGAATTATGCCCCTGCCTCCCAGTTCATATGTGGAATGAAGATGACCTTAGAGTGTGCCTATATTTGTAGATAGGGCCTTTAAAGATGTAATTAGGTTGCAATGAGGTCCTCAGAGTGGTCCCTGGTTCAACCTGACTTGAAGACATGTGAAGACATGAAGACTTGAAAACCATGTGAAGACACAGACAAAACACCTACCACCCAAGGAGAGAGACCTCAGAAAAAAATCAAACTTGCTTACACCTTGATCTTGAACTTTGAGACTTTGGAGCAACAAAAAAATCTATTTCCGTTGTGTAACCCCCCAAGTCTGCAGTACCTTGTTGTGAAGGTGCCTTTGTTGTGAAGGTTCCCAATAAGATTCAGTTCCTAGGATCTTATTGAGAAGTTGTTGCCCACAAACTCAAGATGTTTCTTGTTTGTCAGGAATTTTCCCCCCAGTTGTGACCACTTACCTTATAATGCCTGAGAAGCCCACCTGACAATCACATGACAGTCATCTGGTAATCACCTGATATTCTTTGGGGCCCTTTCCTGTCCTGCTCTTCTCTGCCAATCTACCTATTATAACAATGGGAAGCAGGACCAAGCAGGGTAACCTGCTCACAAAGTGGTCAGGCCCACCAGAGACAGCACACTTGTCACCCAAAAAACTGGGGTTGGTTTGCCTGGTAAGTAACGAAGACTCTCCATGAGAAGGCAGGTTTTGATGGAGTTTTATTACTTGGCCCAAAGTAGGAGGACACTGGGAGTATTGTCCAAAACAGTGTCTCACCTAGGGAAAGTGACAGGAGGGTCTCATGGGGTGATGGGGAGGGGAGAAGGTGCAGCATCACATGTAGAGCAGGGTTCCAAGTTGGGCAGAGGCAGCAAGTCATCATGCCAGCATACGGGTCACGTGCTGTGGTAATAAAACGGTATTAGTCCATTTTTATGCTGCTAATAAAGACATACCTGAGACTGGGTAATTTATAAAGGAAAGAGGTTTAATTGACTGACAGTTCTGCATGGCTGGAGAGGCCTCAGAAAACTTACAATCATGATGGAAGGGGAAGCAAACACGTTCTTCTTCACATGGCGGCAGGAAGGAGAATGAGTGCCCAGTGAAGGGAGAAGACCCTTATAAAACCGTCAAATTTCATAAGAACTAACTCACTATCATGAGAAAAGAATGGGGGAAACTACCCCCATGATTCAAGTGTCTCCACCTGGTCCCTCTCACGACACATAAGGATTGTGGGAATTACAATTCAACATGAGATTTGGGTGGGGACACAGCCAAACCGTATCAGAAGTTATAGCTCTTTCCAGGGTAGATACTTTAGTACGATCATGAGGAAAGCTTATTCAGGTTCATCTATAAGTTGCCAGGGTCTGTCAGGAGCTGGTTCCAATCAACAAGGTGACCACATTCCACACAGACTTTGAGGAAAAACAGGGCAGAAGGCTGTAAAACAGGATGATGACTTAAGTTGATTAAATTCCTATAATCCCTGGAGACCCTCCCTGTCTGCTTACACACTCACTTCTGGCAACACAGCCTTTAAGAATTAAGCAGATTCCACTGTTAGAGAGTTTTTCATTAGTCTACACTACACTTATTTCCTTCACCTCCCTTCTATGGCTCCTATTTAACCTTCAAAGACTTATAAAACAAATGATATCTTTGATCATAAGTGCTTCTGAGTCTGAGTTTATCTTCTTGAGGATAAATGAGACCAGATCTTTAACTGATTCTCCTGTGATATGATTTTAAATCTCTCTGCCTCTCTCTTTGATACCTCTGAACGAGTTGGCCTTTCTATTGAAACAGTCCATGCAGCAAGGGTGACCAAGACAACCATAATCCCAGAGTTGTGTCTACTCTTTGTGCTCAGGATGACTATTTCTGTGGGATTTTTTGCACTTACGTATCAGACCTCACAAGGTTCATCAAGATAGAAAAGACACTCTTTAATTAGGTTAATATTTTATTTATGTTGCATTCAGCCCCTGGTCATGTCTGACAGAGGTTCTATTTACAGTCTCGCCAAATACCACAGAATCAATCAACAGGACATAAATTTACTTTTCCAAAAGATGCTATTTGAATGAGATTTACATTTGAAAGTTTGTGTTTGCATTTCTTTGCAGCCTCCCTTCCTGATTCATTCTCTCAGGACAACCCTCTACAAGAATATCAGCTTACACAAGCTTCCCCAAGGTTTCAGGATGTTACTTTTTCTGCCCCTTCTGTGCAGATTAAGAGTCTTAAAAAAATAAGGAGCAGTGTGTCTGGAAAATGAGTGAACCAGAAGTCAGACAACTCATTATTGCAAAACTACAACTACTACTTATTCTCCTAAAAGGAATAATGGCATAGCATGAATGAGAGCCAGAATTTAGGAAGGTTCTACTAAGTGTTTGACACCATTAAACCCTTTATATTTCCTACCTCTAAGCACCAAAACAACTTCAATGGGATATACGATGATTTGTTTGTCTGAGAAGCTTATTCCTAAAGCAGGAATGGGTAAATAGGAAAGCTGTGTGTGTAATGCACAAGAAAGAGTTGGTTCATGTGAGATTTAATTTTCTCTCTATATTAGATTTTTCTCAATGAGTAACAGCAGCTAAACAATGTGCACTAGCCCAGCGGGTCACACCAAGCTGGGGAAGAGAATAGTCCTGTACTGATGCTTATTCTCACCGTGGTCTTTGTCTTGACGCAGTTTCCCCACATGCTCTTTCTTGGAAGTGCTTATGTCCTGGTTCTCCCCAATCTTGAAACATTTTGTGCTTGTCTCAGTTCAGCAGTCATAATCTTTCATCCCACCTGCTTTCATGAGGAATTTCTCTGTGTATTACAGGTAATGCACTACAGTTATTGTAGAATGGTTTTTTTGATCAACATTTAACACATTTTTGTAAATGGCACTATCATTTTTGTTCATATTTTTAGGGGGTTGGAGACTATCTTACCTACCTTTTGAGTTGTTAGGTCTCCGTGCTATTTCTGCCATAAGCCCTGTTATTTTTGGTGTGTGATTTTGCAGAATGCAAGCATTTTCAGGAGTGCGTATATCGCGTCATAGCAGGAAGCTATTCAATAAGGACATTGCTGCTCTCAGAGGTCAGGGAACATCCACAGGACCACACAGCTGGGAAGTTCTTTGGGCTTGATCTAAGCCAGGTACTTCTATGTGCCCATGCTGTCTCTGCAACCCTCATGGCCAGGGTCATCCAAGGGTGTTGTTACTTTTTTATGCCCTGTGTCCTCAGGCAAGAAGGCATTTATCATACTGAATTTATAAAACAGTAGTCAGTACTTCCTTTTCCCTGAAGCCTCAAACCAAATTATGAAAGAAAAAGAATTATGTAAAAATAAATACTTTAATAGAAATATAAATAAAATTCAGACAGAATGCAATACCTTCTACCTTATCTCTTCCTAGGTGCTTAGTTTATGGGAAACATTGTATAAAATATGCTGTGGGCAGAGCCTAGTACATAATAGATGCTCAGTAAAATAGTATTATAACTAACATTTGAATCTAAGAGACTTACTGATACTTAAAACTTGAAATAGGAAGCAAATCAACAGTATTCGTCAGTGTCCCCCAGATTCTGTCTTGGCTAACCCAGTGAAAACTGCTTTCTCCAACACACACACACACACACGTTTGTTGATTTACTTAATGCTAAAAATTATCAATATAAACCTCCCCCAATTGCTGTGACACTGCTTTGTGAATGAAGCAAAATAAACCTTAACCTTTGCATTGGTACCTCCTAAATTAAGGAGGATTTTTTAGTCTTAGAGGAGAATGTTGTCTTAAATGTCTTCCAATGTGTAGCTTATGCTTGCCTGTTTTTGCATGTTATATGTAAATGAATGACTGTATATACTTTCTCTCCTGTCTAGTGCCTCAAACCTCATGCATGAAGTCAATTTTCTGTGTGAATGGACATGTCCCTCAAGATTACGATCCAGTGAAAAGAAGCAGGATTTCTGGACAGAAGGACTCATGAGCAGCATGGGACCAGCTGTTGGTTGCTGGAGCCAAATCCTGCTTTCACTTTTTTGCCAGCTTTTCTGCCTGGGGTACATTCTATCCTATCCCTTCTCAAAGCCTCAGTTTCCTTGCCTCAACACAGAGACTCATTGTCTCTTCCATGCAGCATTTTTTGTGGATTAAGTGAATGAAAGGCCGTGAATTAAAGAACATTAAAGGATGTTCTTTGGGCTATGGAGGGCTATTGGAATATAAGGGATGAGGGTGAGAATAAGATAAACAGTCATTATGTAGAGTCATCTCCCCATGGCATGGGCACGTGTGATGTGGTTTCAAGGCATCATCTCATGTAGTCACTTGTTGGTATGTGCTGGAAGGGAGTGCTGTCACCTGCTTCTGTGTGAGCATGTGTTAGGTATAGCATTATTCTTTACAAGTGACATGGACACATGTCCATGCAAGGAAATTAATGTTCTCATCACAACTGACTCCTCTGGCAGGAACAAGTGGTTCACATACCAGCAAGAACAGAGATGGCAGAGAGAGGTCACAACAAGGGGTGACATGACCTCCATGGAACTACGAGCGTATCTCAGCACTACGTTTCAGTTAAAAGAAATACAATAAATCTCTCTTGCTCCACAGTGGCCCAGGCAGGCAGGGAAATCCACCAGCAAAGGTGGCAAATGTTCCAAATCGAAGGATGCGTCCAAAGACATGCCCCATCCTCTAAATCCTCTGTGGACTGCTTTCATACTGGCAGGTCAAGTTAATAAACTATTTTGAGTCTTTGCAAAGGTTTATGAGAAAAATGACTGTGGAGCATCCCAGGCCACATCTTGGGTGCTTGACATGATAGCGACCCTGTCAAAGTTACATGTCTCCACTGCCAGATGCCTCCCTCCCTTTCCAAAAGCCCCTGCTCTCTTCCCCATTCATCCTTTCTCAGCCTACTCAGCCTTGACTGGGCCTTGGGAAGTCCCTATCTTCTCATAACCTTAAGGCTCATTAAATTGGACCCAGTTGGTGGATGGGAATGCCTAGTCCTGTTAATCAGGAAGACAACAACTGTTTATTGTCAGGCTACTATATTAGGTGTTGATAGAGTAGATGAGTAGGTATTAGCATTGCTATTTTACAGGTAAGAAAATGAGGACTCAAGGCAAAGTCAAGGTTAAGGCTCAGGTTACAAAAGAATTCTTTATTACTGTATTTAGTATTTATTTATGAGTACCCACCATGTTCTGACACCTGTGCTGGGTGCTGGGGAGTCAGCTGTCCCCATGCTGGTGGTGCCACACCCTAATGGAGCTGGCTTTCAAATTGTCCTTGAAGTGCTCCACAGGCACCATGGTCAATACATTCTGTCTCCCATAGGCAATATTTGCTTCAAACTGGCACCATCTGGTTGTCCAGGAAGTTCTCCAGGAAAAGTAACTCTTGTAAGAACAACGTCTGACTTAATCCAAGGTTTATGAAATATTAGAGTTGGAAGGAGCCTTAGAAGTAATTTAATCCACTGTTTTGTGTTCGTTCTCCCAAACTATCCTACTCTGAACCATTGGAGTTTCTTGGAAGCCCTTGGGCATCTTGAAAGCATGTGATACGGTGCTACAAGGCGGGGAGCTGGACCAAGAGCAAACCCCACCTCAGACACATCCTCACATGCACAGCCCCCACTTCAAGGAGAAGAGTCCTACTCTTATGTGGCTCTCAGGTTAGGCTTCCAGGATTGCCTTCTTTTGAATCAACCTTCTCTGCCCTTCTACCTTCTCTACTCTTCTACACCCTGAAAAAAGTTCGACACCACAGATCTAGCCCCACTCTTTTTTTGACCGATGACTCAGCTGAGGCCAGAGTTTTTATATGGCCCTCCCCAGGCTACACAGTGGGTTCAAGGTAGAGCTGGGGTCTTCATCCTCTGACAGCTATATTTCCACTGCAGAGAGTGACCTGTCATCAGTGAAAGCTTAAGGAGCAATTACGAATCCTTAAGTCATGTCCTAGAGCTCACAGTGGCCTTCCCCAGGCCCAGATGGCCAGGGCATCTCATTCTACCAGTCACTTGGCCAGGCACAATTTTTCAATGGCAGAGAGAACTGGTAGAACAATAAACTCCGTCAAATAAATGAAGTGAAGGTGGATTTCATGTGATGATGGCTTTATTCTCCCTGGGAAAAATTAAAAAGTACCTAAAAAACTTGGCTGCAGACCCAGAGGCTCAATGTTATTTCATTTCAATGTCTTGTCCACACCATGTGTCATTCCAGGCCACTGAATGTGCTTAACAATCATTTATGTTCCCAAGAAGCTCAGTGTCTACTGGAACAAACAGGCTTGTCAAAAGAAGACATTGAAAAAGAGAGGTTAAGTCTTTGGGGGAAGGGAGCTGAGAGATCTTTATAGAAGGGAACATACCCACTGGGTTATGTTAGAATAAGGGGAAGCTAAATGAAATACACACACAAATGCACACAATCAGTAAACTTTGTTGTTCTTTGTTAGTTCTGTCTTTGCATCTGCAAAATTGGTTTGGAAATTGCAAAACCGTGGGGACTGAGCATGCAACCCCACAATCAGTCTATGGGTTCATTCTTCATGGATGATCAGATGGTGTGGCTTTCACAATTTTTAGTAGCAAGGACCAAAGCCCTTACTTTCTTGTTGTGAGTCTGACTGGGGCTTTCTATGTGCTTCCAAAATCTTAGTCTTTTATGGAGAGGTGGAACCTAAAGAAAGCAAATGTCTTTTTTTGAGCCAGCAGTTTCTTGGACAAGGTGAGAGTTTGTCCCAGAGAGCTGCATGTTCCAAGGAGACTGCATTCATCACCCACCCCTCTGAAACCAGAGCTGTTTGTCTTGAGTCAGCATTATATGGCTGTGCTTGCTATACAGTTTTGCTCTAAATAATAGTTCTAGCATTAAAAATAATTTAACATTTTGAAATTGTGAAATTATCTCCTCACAGCATTTGACTTTGCATTCGACAATGTTCAGGCATTTACCAAATGCCAATAATTGGCACTTCATTACTTCTTTAATTCTTGCTCCATCTCTGGGGTGCAAAATCCATCCTTTTACCAAAGTTGGAGACTGGGGCTCCCAGAGGCAATGGTTTCATTGATGGATCTCAACATCACCAGTGAGAGACCCCAAACCCCAAATCTTTGATTCAGAAGTCCCTGGCCGTGCCACTCTGCCATTAAAACAAACAAGCAAAATCCCAAGGAAGCAGTATATTTCAAACAAATCTGTAGCATCCCAAAGTAGCTGTGTTGAAGGGTGGTAGGTATTCAGATGGCCAGGTACTAAAGTGTTCATTAAAAATTAGTAACAGTTATATTATCGTATGGTCTCAGGATGTGCATATTTCTTATCGCAAGCATTTGAACCAAAAGCATAGAAGGGAAAGAATGATACAACTCTAGTACATAAAAAAAGAGAGAGAGAGAAAGAAAAAAGACAAGGAAAATTCTCCACCGTCTTTCTAAGGACAGCCCACCCTTAGTCCCATAATGGAGAATGTCTTCCCGGGGAGGCATTGTCTGGCTCCAGCTAAAGCAAGCAGCCGTGTTCTTCGAGAGAAGTCTCCATCAAAGAAGAATGTCCCAAATGAAAAGAATGTCCCAATGTGGTCTCTGGGATGGAAAAGGTAGTGCTGCTAAAGGAAATCTAATGGATGCTCAAGACCCTGACAGGAAGGCACAGACAAAAGCACCATCTGTCAAAGTCACCTGTCTTAGGGCAGTGTGTGTGTGTGTGTGTGTGTGTGTATGTGGTCTTTTTAACCATTTTCATCCAAGACTCTGGTGGGTCATCTGCCAAGTGACATTGATGGCACCAGCCATGGCCTCTCATCTCCTACCCTGCTTCACTCCCACATGTCCAATGAGTCTAGGCTTAAACATCAGTTCCACTGGAAAGCCTTCACTCCCTCTCCTAGATGAGCCTCAACATTCCTCTTGGAATTTTTCATCATCCAAGATGGGGGCATTAAAAAAAGTTTTCGGCCAGGCTCATTGGGCGTTGGTGGCTCAAGCCTGTAATCCCGGCACTTTGGGAAGCCGAGGTGGGCAGATCACGAGGCCAGGAGTTCGAGACCAGCCTAGCCAAAATGGTGAAACCCCATCTCTACTAAAGATACAAAAAAAATTAGCCGGGCCTGGTGGTATGCGCCTGTAACCTCAGCTACTCTGGAAGCTGAGGCTGGAGAATTGCTTGAACCTGGGAGGCAGAGGTTGCAGTGAGCCAAGATTGCTCCATTGCACACCAGGCTGGGTGACGGGGTGAGACTCCATCTCAAAAAAGAAAAAAAAAGTTTTCATATTACCCTGTTCTCCCCTAATCATTGGACTTGATGCAATGCAATGTCATTGCCTGGTTTCTAGCCTGCATGTTACTGGCTCCGCTACTTACTGTGAAATTATATGTTTTTAAGGACAAAAATCTTGTGCCATATTAAAGAAGAACTCCACAGACATCCCCACAGTGCATATAATAATCAGTTAGTAAACGTAATTCAATGATTTTACGTAATGAATAAATAGACATCAGGTAAACAGGGCAACCTGGAATATTTTAGCGTCTTAGGGATGGACCTGGGGAAAAAGCCATGGTAAAGAGCACAGTGTTTTCATTAACCTTGCATTGTGCATATATTAATATTATACATTTTCTGCAGGTGAGAGAGATGGGTGGGCCCTGTCTTCTCTCCCATCGTTAGCATGTCCATGCTCATAAGCCCTGCTCAGATTATTAGTACCTTCTTTCCTTGCTGAGGACTTCCTCTGGCCATCAGAACTCACCTGGACCATGTAGGCAGAGGGCCAGAAGGGCCTGGGGCTGCCCCTTCAGCAGCACCCACCCACACCTACAGCCACTGGGGAATCCATACCCTGCCTCCCTTGCCACCTGTGTGGGATCTTAGATGGATTAAACTCCTGTTGCCTTGGTGGTAAACAGCTTGTTAATATGCTCTTCTCTAACTCACTTCCTCATTTTCCTATAGGTATTTTTGGGTTCATGACCTGATATAGTTTGAATACGTGTCCCCTTTGAGTGTCATGTTAAAATGTGACCTCCAGTGTTAGCGGTGAGGCCTAGTGGGAGGTGTTTGTGTCAAGGGAGTGGATTTCTGATGAATGGTTTGGTGCCATCCCCATAGTGATGAGAGAGTTCTCACTCTGGTAGTTCACACAAGAGCTGGATGTTTAAAGAGCCTGGCACCTCCCTTTCTCTTGCTTGCATCTTCTCACCATGGGATACATCAGCTCCTCCTTGCTTTCTGCCATGGGTGGAAGCTTCCTGAGGCCTCACCAGAAGCAGATGCTGGAACCATGCTTTCTGTACAGCCTGCATAACTGTGAGCCAAAATAAACCTCTTTTCTTTATAAAGTATTCCACCTAAGGCATTCCTTCAGAGCAATGCAAACAGACCAACACATGACCCAACTAAACTATCTTTGTATTAATGTTTTTCTATAAGCACAGATGAAAACTAAGAAGTCACACTGGTTGTGTGGAGCCCCATACTCCATGATTTAAGGCCTGAGTTTGTCCTGAGGGCTGAGTGGCAGCTTACAGGGAGGCATGGTCAGAGTCGCCTTCTAGAAAGCTGGCACTGGTCACTGCATGGAGTAGACAGAGCAAACGTGCTGTAACGGTAGTGAATTAGAAAGTTGGAGTTACAATCCAAGGGACTCACAACCTAGCCTGCACTTCTAAAGGAGCCTTTTCTTTAGAAGATGCCAGCTCCTCACCTCACCGTGAGATATCACACACAGGAATGCCTTCCAGCTTGGACGTGGAGGCATCCTTCCAGCACTTCTTAAGCAATGTGCCCCACCTCCCATTGCCTGAAAAGAGACAATCTCTGTGTCATTTGAGAAGATAAGCAGTTTGGAAGCTCAACTTCTTTCTGCCTGCTCCAAACTGCATTCTCAGTGTTTCTTGGCAAATAAAAGGGGGCCTTTTGAATATGAATAATTGGGGAAAAAAGCCAGCAAAATATTCAAAAAAAGGCCAAGTCCTTCCCCTAAGAATCAGGGCAAGGGCCATCTCCCTCTGCCTCTATTTAAATCTTGACCTTGTAGCAATTTCTATTACTGCCCCTGTGGACCCTGAACACCAACTAGTGAAGCCATGAAACAAGTTGGGGAAATGAAGACAGGAGCAATCAGTGGGAACTTAATTACCTTCCTCATATGAACTCGCCTACCTCCCTCATAACGCATTTAAACTCAGAGGAGGAAAACATGCAGTGTCAACTTACTGCTCCTGACACTCATCAGACAATGCAAGCCTCAGCCTCCAAAAACCAAACCATGAAGGGCACTTCCAAGAGTAGCTGAAGACTGGACATCGTCATCCCTCCAAGTAGGCATATGCTCCCTTGGCCAGCTGCCCCAAAGTGATGCCAGATCTTTCCTCAAAGGGAGTTTCTTCTATGGAAGTACCACTTCTTTCTTCTCTAAGTACCTGTTCATTGTAAGCAGAGAGAAGATGAGATGACAGATGTTTTGTCCTTGCAGATTACAAGGACAAACTTGCTTGTAGTCTACTGCTTTGGACTTGTAGACTACACTGGTGCTTTTAACGTTCCAAATAGCTTGATTATTCACAAATTACCAGCCCGAGAGTTTGAGAGGTTAACTAACAGACTCGGGCTTATTCAACCACTAAGAAACAATGAGACACTGCCCATCTCCAAAGCAATTTTTCCAACTGATTCCAGACATTCTGTGATGAGACAGAGAAATTCACTTGGAGGACCACACTTTATGGCTTATTGAAGTGTTCTTATTTCAGTACTATTACTTAAAATGACCTACACAAACCTCGACATTTGATCAAACAGGCCAAGCCATTCTCTGAAGAAATTGGAGGATCTGAGTTGGGCTTTTGATGGGTCTGAACTTGAATTCCACATTTTGGCTAAAGCTCCTCTGGTTGCATGTAGAGAGAACCACTTCAATGAATTCCCACAAATGCATACACTTTAGGACAACGAATTATCTTACGCAATCGAAGACAGCAGGTATCAGAGAGCCACATAAGGAACTGGAAACAGGTTGGAAAGCTGTTAAGAAGCCAGAAGGCTCCCCTCCTGCCTCAACCCCACTTAGCAATTGGACTCTATTCATGTCTCTCTCGCAGCTAAATCTTCAGACAAATTCATAACACGCAGGACACTTGTGAAGCCCCTAAGGTACACGGTCCCAATCCAAGCACCCTGCCCTGAGCGAACAGCACTTCTCAATCTCTTGGACAAACTCTCTTTTCCATAGATTGTAGAGTCTAATTTCAGGGCAAGATGACTTACGAAGCACATATTAATGCCATCCTTCCTGCTCTGAACACATGGAAATGTTAGGTGACGTATAAATTATCAAACATGTATTTAGCTGTGCTTCAAAGCAAGCAAGAAAATGTGCAGGGGCCAGTCATGTAGAAGAAACTCAGAGTTCTGAGTATATGACCCAAATGGGATGCTCTGGACCAGACATATGGAGCCATGGAAACCACTCCTTTCCCTGCAGGTATAAGAGTTGCCTTCTAGAAAGCTGGCACTGGACTCTGCATAGAGTGGACAGAGAAAACATGGAGTAAGGGAGATGAATTAGAAAGCTGGAGTTAGAGTCCAAGGGACATACGCTCAGGAGCAGAAAGCAGAGGACCAGGACAATAAGCATGAAGCCATGGGTCTTTTTTATGTTGTCCCTCTGTGAACTGGAACTGGAACTGGAACATCTTAACTCCCTGTGCAAAAGCTTGCTGCCAACCCAAAGCCATGGAGAAAAAGTTGACAAACCAAAAGGTGCACAGCAGTAGGTTCAGAATTCAAATAGAGTAACCGAAGAAATACAGAAACCCCAACCCAAGGCCCCTGAAATTCATTCACAGCCAGTGAACTCTGCATGGTCTAAGCAGAGGCAAGTTCCAAATTTCTCAAAAGGACAACTTCATGCTCAAGGCTGTGAGAGAAGAGAATGTCCATTGAAGATAATGCCCTTGGGAAGTGACCTTGAACTCAAGAATTGCAAACATACACCACCAGAAATAATAGTCTATAGATTGAGAAATGGAAAACTGAGACCCATGGGGCCATATAAAGTAGAGAAGTCTGAAAGTTTTTTACGATAAAAATATTTAATATGTTCAAAGATAAAAGGGAACTCCGTACATAAAGCAAAAACCAACAAAGGAAGCTATATAGTAACAATAACCAGTTAGGAAGCCTAGATATGAAAGTTATAAAATAAAAATAAGAATTTAATTTTAATTTAAATAACTGAGTAAAACAGTTGTTGTAGCACAGAAAATTAGAGAATGAGCAAATTGGGAGATAGAGAAATGTAAAGTATATCTGTCAGAAGGACCAAAAGATGGACTATATGAAGATAAGTTTAAAGATACAGAAGCTCAAACTTTCCTATAAGAAAACAGGTGGAGAGAAAACAATATTGCAGAAAAATGATTTTTGAAGTGTCAATGGCTGACTGACATGTATGCAGCAATGAACACAATCGTTAGTAAAGTGCAAACAGAATCTGCTTGCAAGGGTCTGAGGCAACAGATACGTCATTCTTGCTTTCTACCTTTCCCTTTGGAACTTCAGAGAAGGTCAGAGCTTCAGACACCAAATTATGAGCGTGAAGTGACCTAGAGGCCATTGAAAAGGAAACAGCGGGGCCAGATCCCTGTGTATATGGCGCAGTTAGCACACAAGCTGTAGTTGGCCTGATTTTTTGTTTTGTTTTGTTTTTTGAGACGGAGTCTCGCACTGTCGCCCAGGCCTGGAGTGCAGTGGCACGATCTTGGCTCACTGCAACCTCCACCTCTCAGGTTCAAGCGATTCTCCTGCCTCAGCCTCCCGAGTAGCTGGGATTACAGGTGCGTGCCATCACGCCCAGCTGATTTTTGTATTTTTAATAGAGACGGTGTTTCACAATGTTGGCCAGGATGGTCTCGATCTCTGACCTCGTGATCCGCCCACCTCGGCCTCCCAAAGTGCTGGGATTACCAGTGCCCAGCCCTGATTTTGTTATCAAATGAGGAAAATAAAACTTGGATGGGTTTAAATTATTATTTTGAAGAACACTCTACTCTTCATAGTTGACATAACCTTTAACAGATTTAAAAAATAGATTTTCAGATACCTAAAAACTAAGATAATTCTGTCCACAGATCTTCATTTGAAAGATCCTTTCATTGGAAGAAGAAACTTCAGTAAGAAAGAAAATTAAGCCAGAAGAAAGAAGCGGAAACCAAGAGGCAATAATGAGTAAACACGCTGGTCATACATGATGGAAATGCTGAATCAGGATTGACTTTATATAATAATCATTATTATTTTATTACTGCTAATCTTTGGTGCATAAAAATGATTTGGAACTGAAATATTAGATGATAACTGTGAGTTCAGAGAAATGAGTGGAATTCAGAGTGAATTAAAGGACTTTAAGGTCTTTGCCTCATTTGTGAGGACAATGGAAGGAATGATTTGTTTTAGATTTTGTTTAAAGGTGCAAATTTAGAAATTGAGGGTAGCTATAGCAGAATGGTCAGCATTCCTCTTTTTTTTTTTTTTTTTTTTTTGAGACAGGGTCTCACTCTGTCACCCAGGCTGGAGTGCAGTGGCTTGATCTCGGGTCACTGCAACCTATGCCTCCAGGGTTCAAGCAATTCTCCTGCCTCAGTCTCCCCAGTAGCTGGGACTACAGGCACACACCACCACGCCCAGCTAATTTTTGTATTTTTAGTAGAGGTGGGGTTTCACCACGTTGGCCAGGATGCTCTGGATCTCTCGACCTCGTGATCTGCCCACCTCGGCCTCCCAAAGTGCTGGGATTACAGGCGTGAGGCACCGCACCTGGCCTCAGCATTCCTCTTTAATTCTTTCTGATCATTTTACCACACACACCTGCAGAGATTTGTTCAGCTATGCAGGACCTGGCTCACCAAGCACTGGTGAAATAGCAGGACCATGGCGTAACACTGCAGTTAACAGTGGTCTGTCCTTGAGATGGCCGTGGGGGCATAACTTAGAGAGAAGACGGTGAGTGGTTTAGCAAGCATCTTGAAGGTGACCTTCCCCCTCTGGGACCACAGACGAATCATCTGTCTAGTTGGGTGACGCTGGATAATTAACATCTTTTTAGTGACCTTTTTTTCCCAATCTTTCATGCAGTGGGGCTTGTTAACACTCATTTCCTACTTACAGGACTGTTTTGTGAAATATGGTAACGTGTGCAAACACTCATTATAAAGGAGTGCTGGACTAACTTCATTAGTTGTCATTTTTACATTCCAGTGCTTTTTGGGAGTGTTTTCCATCCCAGAAATCAGCCTTGCCTCCAGAATAGAACCAACTATTCGCCTTTGTACAGAGTTTTTGAGCTTTCCTCTTGAGTTTAAGTAGACACTCAATGAACTTCGATTGAATCACTCACATTCGTGATAATAGAGAGAAATCATTGGCAGGGAATTGTTGGCTTCCCTTGAACTAAAGAATTCCTGAGGACAAGAATAATAGACTTTAGGCAGCGTGAGGGATGGGGAGTGAATCACAGAACAAAATGCATGGCCGAGAGAGGGGCGGGTGTGGCGGTGTCTGGCATGCTGACCGGTGTGTTGTCTCACTGTCTCCAGAAGAGAGACATGGAGGATCTTTCTACTTCATTTTTCCTCCTGACACATTGCTTATTTAAAGTGACACAAATTCCACTCACTGTCTTTGAGGATGATTGTCTAAGAAAAAAACAAAACAGCTTGTTTTACTTTTTGTACTTTAAATCCTCCTAATCCACTCTCTCTTGGCTTGGCGTGCCTTCTGGAACAGAGAAGGTGCCAGGCGCCGGCTCCTGCCTGTCTCTGCCAAACCCAAGTCCCTGGTTTGCTCCTGGGGAGGAGGGACCCACACACTCCCTAAGCGTACTGGGGGCCCCTGGGGACAGCAGCCTCAGCTCCCCACACTCCTACAGCTGCCTCTCATGATTTCCTAGCAGCACAGCTCCCAAGTCTTTCCTCCCTGTGCCTGTGTGGGGTTTGCTCAAGGTCCTCTCTCTTCCCCATGCCAGTTTGTGTGCATGAAAGTCTCTGACAGCATTTAGTAATTTCTTCCATGGCCTGGCTGCCCTCACTCAAGTTGGATCAGTGACCCAGTTCCTATCTCTTAGCTTCTCTGACGGAAAGTGCTATCCATGGTCACAGGTACTCTATTTAATCTTTACAGGAACTCAAGGAGAAGAGGATTTGCACAAATGGTACAGGTGTTTTGCACCCCTTGACCTATACTGTTATTTCTAAACCTCCCAACAGCTCTCTCAGGTATATGATCCATGTTTTGGAGGTGAAGACGATGAGGATGGGCACCACATTCTTTAAATGATGGGACTGGATTTCAAACAAAAGTTCCACTCCAAAGCCCCCAACTGATCAATTTTCTAATTCCTCTCTGCATAGATTTCCTCCTTTAACTGGATAGCAGAAGCCTCAGTTAATAGCTAAGTCTAAGCACATGCTTGCTTTGTGCCAGAGTTGCACTAAACACTATTCATTGCAGTGAAGGTTAGCACTGCTATTACCCCCATTTAAAGATAGGGAAACTGAAACACCGATAAACTAGGTTCTGGGAGCCCCAGACCTAAGAAGCTGAACCCAGTGGTCTAACCACAAAATTTGTCTTTTAACCACAGCCCACCTAGACCCTCCTCCCCTGCAGTATAAGCCATGCAGACCATGTATAGGTCTAGGTTCCACAGCATCCCTACTGGATACAGGGTTGATCAGTTTTCTGTGTGATTTCAAACACTCACATACACACATTGATCAGTTTTCTGTATTATTTCAAACAGACACACACACACACATATATATATAATTCATAAAATTCTCAAGGAGGTAGGGAGAGCGGAAGAGGGAGTCCATGTGGGAGGATGGCCCAGGAGACTTTTTTCTGAGCTGCTGGGCCCTGGAGTCAAACACTGACCCTGTTTCTTCTCCAGGGGTCCAGGAAGATAACAAGGTTTACTTCCTCTAGTAGGGCCAGTAATCACCAGTGACCCCACGAACTTTATAAAAGCCTGGACCCTATCTATTCTGGTGTAGCTGGGTAATGGGAGAACCAAGAGGCCTTTTTCTGGCAGAGAGGCTGCAGTGGGTCTGATGTCAGGGCCCTAGATGAGGTGGCCAACTCCAAGCCCTATGGAAGGTTAAGTTCAGGTGAGCTGCACAGGTGTCTAGGAGGCCACAGTCATGTAAGTATATAGCCTTCCTCTGCCTGGAGCATGAACCAGTCCTACATGTCTATGTTCCTTTTCCCCTCATGTGAGGCTTTCAGCTCCTACCAAAATGCAGTGATAGGACACAGAGAGCCACCCAGTCAATCTGTGGGGATTTAGGGACAGCTTCTAGAGAAAGACAGCGAGCATGAGAGTTAAGCAGGGGAAACTGCAGGGTGTCCCGGAGAGGAAAGAAGGAATGCATATGCAAAGGCCAAGGGGAAAAGGAAAATATAGACATGTCTGGGAAACTCACAGGTTTAGCATAGTTGGAAGTTGAAAGAAAAACAGGGAAAGAAGAATCTGGGGACAGAAGTGATACCAGGTGCTAGAGGACATTGGATGCCATGATACCAAGGAGTTTAAAGTTGAGTCTGAGGGTAGTGGGGGCCACTGAGGCAAGGAAGGAATTTAAACTTGAGTCTGAGGGTAGTGGGAGTAACTGAGGCAAGGACATCAACATCACTGAATCTATAGTTTAAATGAAGTGTGTGGCTTAGGCTCCAGGAATACAAGTCTGGCCACCGGGAGGTCAGGTGGGAACACATTTCAACACTCAAGACTCCAGAGAAGGAAGGCCAGAGACAGAGCAGGGTGGTAAGGAAGAGTTGGGAGTGGATTTGAGAAATGTTGTTGAGGTGATTTTGAATGTAGGGATCGAGGGAGCCTGGGGAATCCAATTTGATGGGTGCAGGTGGGTACCGATCAGATACAGATGGGGATCTGATGGGCCTTACAGAAAAAGCTGAGTTGGTCTTGATGATGAGAACTCTCAAACACCGAGTTTTCATATGTGACAGGTGTTTTTTGCATGTAGGTCACGTGCTCAATCCTCACAATAATGGAGGCTTAAACACCTTGGCCAAGGTCTCAGCAGCCAGAAAGTGGTGGAAGCCAGAATCCAAACCCAGGCACTTGGAGTTTCAAAGCCTCACTGTTAACCACTACAAAATTGCTGCCACCAAGTGAGTTGTGCAGATGTTGGGCTTCGGGGGCTTGATGTACACACAAGAGCGATTCCCAGTAGTCCATTGGGTTGAGAGTACCAGATTCAGAATGAAAGAAGAGGCAGCTGGATGCATTTGCATGCTTTCCAACAATTAGAAATGTAGAAGTGTACCCAGTAGGATGAGATCTTAGAGAAGGCCTGAGGATTTGGCAATAAAAAATCTGTTCCCTCATTCTTATGCTGAATCATTTATGCATTCACTTAGACTCTTCATTGGATACCTCTTGTAGGCCTAGCCCTGCATCATCCTCAGGCCAACTAGAAGAAATGTTATTTAATAGATTTAATAAATATTGACTCAATAAGAACATGAAAAGTTATGTATGTTATACTGTATATAACAAACACATGTGCTACCTACATAATAAGCATTTATAATTAAAGCCATTCTAAATGAGCCCACACAAGGGGTAGTGAGAGAGAGTAACACAAACATCAGGTCCACTCTATGTTACAAACACCACCCACTTCTCTATGGCATTGCAGTGGAACAAACTCCTGGAGAGCTGAGAAACTTTGAGGAAGGGAGATTGAGTGGAAGAGATGTGAGTGACTGAGTTAAACAGAGTTGCTGTGACATCCTGGCTTCACCACTCAATGCCAGTGAGCTCTCAGGTGAATCATTTACCCTCTCAGGGACTCAGTTTCCTAATATGTCGACAAGATTAACAATATCCAACTCAAAAGTATGTAGTCAGGACTAAATAAAATAATACAGGAGAAAGTACCCAGCATCATTTTGATTTTGAGATTTTATTGAAACACAGTTGGATGTGAATTTACATGCAGTAAGAAAATAAAATTCATTGTCAGATTAACCCTAATTAGGTTTATCCACTGTAAAAACTCGTGGGTGGGTTTTGGAGCACTTATGAACACTTTTTGAAGTTGTTGGTGAGATATTTATCAGTGGGCACTCGCACATTTCTCTTTGGAGAGAGAGTTCATTGTTTTCATCATTGTGAGGCGTATTTATGACCAGCTGATGCAAAGTCATAGGAAGTGTGGAAGTCATAGGAGGTTGAGTCGCTGACCTTCCCCTTGAAGTCCAGACTTGCCTGCCCAGGAGTAGGGAGTGTGATCTATAAACAGCATTTGGCTGTCAGCTCCTCCAGGTTCCGCCCGCCCTGCAGAGAACTGCTCTGCCTGCAGTTCTCCTGTCCTTCCCAGGGCCAAGGCATTTTGTGACTGAGCCAGGTGGCAATAAACACCTGCCCATTTTACTGTGACACAGGAACACGCTGTCAGGTGTGATTTCTCCAGTCCTCCCTCCGGAGATCCTTGGGTTACTGAGGCATGGTTGTTCCCATGAGGAAGCTCACCTTCTTCATCTATCTCCTTCTTTTACTCTTCTGCTTACAGAAATTCATTCTTAATCAACACCCCACACTCTAGATGTTATTTCAGTATCTGCTTCTGGAGAACCTGACCTGTGAGAGAAAAGAAATATGAAAAAAAAATTAGAAGACTAGGTGAGAATAGAAGATTATGAAAGAGTTCCAAGAAAGTAGACGGAGTTATCAGAGTTAAATATAGCAGAAAGGGCAAGATAAGGGCAGAAGCTGTTCAGTTGGACCAGAAACTAGTCATGGAGCCCATGGAAATCAGTTTTGCAGGACCAATAGGGAAGTTTTGGGGTAGATATTTGGTAAGTCAATGGGGTGTGGCAAAAAAGAGACAACCAGTTACAATCTTTCCTTGGAGGCAAAAATACTGGAAGAGGAAGTGGGTGGGTCAAAGGGTCAAGGTGAGATCTGAGCATGTTGATCATTCACAGAGATTATTTTCAAAAATATTTTCTTACAAATCATGTCTTGTCCTTAGACAAATGTCTGAAAAAACCTTGGCAAGAGCAAGCCCTCAAATCTCCCCCAAATTATTAAGTCAAATAATGGGCTTTCAGAATATAGGAAGTTCAAAAGGCTGTCAGGTTGGAGCCAGACATCTGAGGAATGTGCCTACCCCGGTGAAGAGGTGTGCTTCCATTAGGATGTATCAGGTGGCTCTTATCAGGGAGCCACATCGCTAGTCAAAGGACAGGTTATTGTGTGTGCCAGGTTGCTCAGAAATGACCCCTCCAAAGTTAACTGAGAGCAGTGAACCCAGCCCTTCTTTCCAACCTTGTTGGAAAATAAAGCACAGAACTCTGCAGTTAAGACAGAAAGCAGAACTCAAAAAAGATTCAACATTGTAACAAGGCAACTGGACCAATAAGTCCCAAGGCATCATAATCCTGTGCCAGCGATTTCTAAGTCACTCTGAAAAATCAGATTTTCCAAGGACAAGACTCTGCCTCATCAGGAAGAGTCCTCATTTGAGCAGACACCCATCTTGCCTTGGTTCCTCCAGTACAACTGAGATATGCCAGAATTTTCTAAATTATGTTAGGCCAAAGATTTGTGGCAGAATGCAAAAATACCAATGGTCTATGTAATAAATTGTACAAAAATACTAAACCTCACAGTTAGCCAATATTCTGCAGAAAAAGCTCCATTTCAGCTACACAGGGAGGAGACCATAGAGAGACACCATATTTGTCATCTCTTTGCCATGTTTCTTACTGACCACCCAACGTGGCCTCCAGTCACCATCTTACTTCCTTGGGTTTTACAAGTGGTGGGTTAATGGAATTTAATGTTCTTACCTAGAAAAAACACTTAAGCCTACACATTAGGCTCAACTCCTTCTTTTTTCCTTTTTTTCACATAGACCCATCCCCTCAAGGCCTTCTCACTTTGTCTTTCCCTGAAACAAAGGCTTTGACATTGGGCAAGTTCTCTTTAGACTTCAAATAGATAGGGTGAACTAAATGATTGATATTTTAGAGCTTGACAAATACTAGCAATTCTATGATCCCTGATATGGTTTGACTGTGTCCCCACCCAAATCTCATCTTCAGCTGTATTTCCCATAATCCCCATGTGCCGTTGGAGGGACCCAGTGGGAGGTAATTGAATCATGGGGGTAGTTTTCCCCATGCTATTCTTGGGATAGTGAGTTTTCATGAGATCTGATGGTTTTATAAGGAACTTCCCCCTTCACTCATCTCTCATTTTTCTCTCTCCTGCCGCCTTGGGAAGAATATGTTTGCTGCCCCTTCTGCAATGATTGTAAGTTTCCTGAGGCTTCTAGAGCCCTGTATAACTGTGAGTGTTTCCTGTATAAATAACCCAGTTTCAGGTGTGCCCTTATAGTGGCGTGAGAACAAACTAATACAATCACGGATGCAAATGTAAGGTTCTAGGTTTTACACAACTGACAGTGACATTTCACCTCTCTAAAACTAAGATTTATTTTGCTAGGATATTCTGTGGAAAACAAGCAATCATTTTGGATAATTTGTTTTGTGATAATAATGATCATATCTATATGACCTTTCAAACGTACAAAGTACTTTCATGTTTGTTATTATCTCTTTTAATACTTAAAACAGAGCAGACAGCACTTATACCTAATTGATAAATCAGATTATTGAGGCTTCTGAAAGTTGATAAGACCTCTCCTGCTCAAAACACCTAGTTCTCAGTAAAATACAGACTGTTCCATTCCTACTCCTGGGTTGCTCTGAGAAAATTCATTTCTTAACAACATCCTATATAATTTTTGCTTAAGCAACCTTTGCAAACTGTTGTAAAAGAACTGCTGCCAATGTGCATGCTTTCCATAATGGATGTTTTCTTCTGTGATTTGCTCCTAGTTTAAAGTACTCCCAGAACTACTAAACTTCCATAGAAATGAATATTTTAAAATTTGTATTGATATATAATAATGGTACATATTTATGGGGTACATGTGATATTTTGATAAATGCATACAACGTGTAATGACTAAATCAGGGCATTTAGGATATTCATCATTTGGAACATTGATTTTTTTGTGTGTTGGAAACATTTCCAATCTTCTCTTCTGGCTATTGTGTAATATACACTACTTTGTTAACTACAGTCACCCTACTGTCCCATTGAACACCAGAAGTTGGTTCTTCTAATTGTATGTTTATACCCATTAACTAACCATTCATCCCCACCTCCCCTCCCCAAATTCCAAGCTTCTGATAACCATCATTCTACTCTCTACTTCCATG
Source organism: Papio anubis (assembly GCF_008728515.1). Taxonomy (NCBI): domain Eukaryota; kingdom Metazoa; phylum Chordata; class Mammalia; order Primates; family Cercopithecidae; genus Papio; species Papio anubis. Next base: position 8,087,078 of record NC_044982.1, on the reverse strand, counting down.
AGATCACACCTACAAAATATTATTTTATGAATAGTTTCATTAATGAGCCAGGGGTTTGGGAAAAGGCAACATGGTTGCTTCAGAATGGATTTCTCCCAAGAATACCCAGCTCTGATCACATGACCTGCACATACCAAAGCCACATGACCCAGGCTGTCACTCAGGAGCCCCACAATGGGTGGGTTTGTAATTTACAATGTGAGGCCAACCAGCAAATTCTATTACTCAAACATCTGAAGCAAACCCAAGGAGAGGAATACGTTCAACTAATCTTTTGCTTAGAAGCAACATTTACAGCTCTTTTCACTTACTTTTCATGATTTCACCACAGGGGAACCATTTCCAGGAATTATTACATTAAGCAGTATATTAAAAAATGAGTCTTGGTATTTTTTGCAATAAATAACAGCTCACATTTATCCTAAGAACATAAATGTTCACCAGAACCTGCTTACATTGTCTGCTTTAAGAAATACAGGCCTGTTAAAATTATCTAGAACAATGTCATAGTGACACTAGCAATAATGCAAGCCTTCAACTATTTGATCAGCATTGGCCTGTCCCTGTGGAAGGCACTGGGGTTATACAAAGAAATAAGACACAGGCCTTGCCTTCAACAAGCACATAGCAGGTATGGGTGCTGGAAGAGACGTCACTGCAGAATAGAAAGAGCAATAGCTTTGGAATCAGAGAGCCATGACCTCAAACGCTGGCTGTGTCTCGTTCAGCTGTAAGAACTTGACGAAGTTGTATAACCATTCTTAGCCTCAGTTTCCTTAAAGTAAAATGAAAATATTAATGTCTCTTATTCAGGGTCTTGGGAATGAGGAAATCAATAGACCACCCAAAGGAGAACAATCAGAGGCTACTCATTCAGAGCTTGCTGTAGCAAAGGACCCAGCCACCATCACTTGTGGCAGGCGGGGGAGTGGAGGAGCTTTACAGTGAAAACAGGGATGGCTTAAAGTGTGCCCTGATTGGAGGCTGTTTGCAATGGGGAGCTGGAAACAAATAAACTACGAGCAGCATCTTATGTCATTTGTTTAGGGTGTACATTTGGCTTTCTTTGGTTGGGTCTGAGTTAGAAGCAGGGCAGCGAATAGGAAAACTTGTATATTACAGCTTCTCTAACTATTCACACTTTAGCACTGTCACACAGCAGGCCCCACATGGAAGGGGGTTGCCAACCCTTGGGTTGCTTTTGATCTTGGGTGGGCCTGACCATTTATCCTGACCCATTTGCACTCCACCTGCTAAACAGCTGGGGATTTTCCGAGCTTTTGACTTGGCAATTCTATTAAAACTGTAAACTGATTACTAACTGCTATGATATGACTCCAAGCTTCCTAAGTAACTTTCTGAGAATACATTAGTTCCCAGACATTCTACCTGGAGACTGAAAACAATGCTGTTTTCATGATTCTATGACCTAATCCCATTCATTAATAGCTACATTTCTCATTTAAAGTTGATATGCTTTCATTCATGTTTATAGATCATTCTTTTGAGCAAGTTTACTCCCGAAAGAGAAGATATTGTCATAACTATATGTCAGATTTTTGAAGACAAGCAGTGGAACATTTTCCAAAGGTGATGCCATATTGCAAAGACCCACCTTCCTATCCACTGGCTTTTGTTAATGGTCCCATAATGGTACACCCCTTCCTTGAATTCCATGTCTCTCTTCTATCAGTTAGGTTGCAGCACTTTGGATTCCAGTGGCCCATGACTGTCTTGAATGGATTTACTTGTTCTTTTAACAAACATCTATGGAGCACCTCTCAGGGTACTCTATTCTAGCACTAGGAAGAGAGCTATAGGAATTCAGACACTGCTGGGTGCGGTGGCTCACGCCTATAATCCCAGCACTTTGGGAGGCTGAGGTGGGCGGATCATGAGGTCAAAAGATCGAGACCATTCTGGCCAACATGGTGAAACCCCGACTCTACTAAAAATACAAAAATTAATTGGGCATGGTGTTGTGCGCCTGTAGTCCCAGTTACTCAGGAGGCAGAGACAGGAGAATCGCTTGAACCCGGGAGGTGGAGGTTGCAGTGAGCCGAGATCGTGCCACTGCACTCCAGCCTAGCGACAGAGCAAGACTCTGTCTAAAATTTAAAAAAAAAAAAAAAAAAAAATCAGGCAGAGCACCTTCTCGGTGAAATTTAGAGTGGGAAGATGATGGACAAATAAACAAGAACAATATCTGGCAGTGACCAGTGCTATAGAGAGAGTCTATTCTAGACTGGGTGAGCAGAGAAGCCTTCTCTGAGAAGACAGCTTTAATGACATCAGAGGAGAGAGCCACAGACCGGATCCGATTGAAGAGCATTCCAGCCAAGGAAATAGCTAGTGGAGAGAACCAAGACGCTAAATACACCAGGGACAAGAAGAAGGCTGGAGCAGAGGACTCATGGCAAAGAAGGGCCTGGCTTAAAGGGAGTTTGGAGATACAAGCGTGAAAGAAGAGCAAAGAGGTTGCAAAAAAAAAAAAAGAAGTTGAATGTTATTCTAAATTCAGTTAAAGCCATGGGTCGTTTTAAGGAAGGGAATCTTGTAATCTAAATTCCATACCAAAAACATCATTTAGTTTGTTGGGGAGAATGTGGATGGGACCACCCAATGCAGGGAGACCACTTGGAAGGCTATATCCACAGTCTAGGTAATGATGGAAGAGGTGGGTGGGGAATGAATGCTATTTCTCTCTGTGTCCCTGGGTCCTTGTGTGGCACTATAAATACAGTAGGTACTCAATAAGCTTTAATTTATTTGGAATGCACTAGATTGAATTAAATTGAAGAAAGATGCCCCAAACAAGTGAGGCAAAAGCTGAGCATATCTTTAATTTACAATTTAAATATTGAACACTTTGGATAAAAGAGAAAGAACTCTTTTTCACTCTGCAGGAAATTCAAATCTAAATCATATTCAAACCCCTCATATAAATATATAAATCACAGAACTTATCTGATCATAAAAAGGTTCTTTAAACAAAGCAATCCCAAAAGAAAGATGCCAGTACTTTGTATAACTTCCATTTCCAGCCTGTTCGTTTCAACTCTGGACAGAAAGCAAGTCAGGAAAGAAAACAGAAAGAAAGCTCCAAGGTTGTATCATCATCTGCCCCTGCCATGCAAGACTCCAGGAAGCAAGAAGCAGCCTGCAACTTCTAAATTTCGTGTGTCCCTATTTCAGAGGCAGGGAGCCCCAGAAATCAAGCCATTGGCCATCTTGGTCTAGTTATTGTCTACATCATATTTGGAATAGGGTGACGTTAGGTAGAAATAAGCTGAGGAACCCAGGAATATTTGACTGCAGGTTTCTGTAGAGAAAGTAATATGCACAAAGGACTATAACTAAGGGAAAGAAAGTGAGGCTTGATATAAAGACTGAGCTTGGACCCAAAACTATAGTACAGAGGACTGAGATCACTGAGGTTAGGCTCTATCTGGCCTGTATTCTCAACTAAGCCCTGAGCCAAGCATTAAGTATTAGACCATATTCACTCGACCCTGAATTCGTTTCCATTTTACAGATTAAGAAACCAAGGAGACAAGAAAGTAAAATAATTGTGTGGCATTTTAGACCTAGTTAAGTTGCAGATCTGGGATGCAAACTCAAGTCCAAAGCTTGTACTCTTCCCACGTCGCTGTACTTTCCCCACAAAAGTGTTACTGTTTCACTCCAGAATCGTGCCCAGAAGCAATTACAGTTAGTTCTCCTGAGGAAGCAGCCAGGGATTGGGTTTAATTCTGAGCATTTTGGGAAGGAAGTGGGAGCTTGCCTAATAGCAGCTAAGCAGCCAGGTATGCTGAACTATGCTTCCTTATCCCTGATTACCTACCCATAATGTAGAAGAGTATTTCCAATTGTTTCAAGGAGTATCAGGATATTCTGAGGAAAAGAAAATCACATTCACTCCATGTTGTTTAAGAAAATAATGGCTGACCAATTTATGATTTACATTATCATTATTTAAGAAAACCACTGCAACACCAACCTTAGGACTTTTCAACTTCCTACATGCTTGGGAATGGCTCCATTCGCCTGTCCCAATGTCCACATAACTTGCCTGAAACTGAAATCATCAACTCCTTCCCCTACCAATTCCCAAGAAGTCTCTTACACCAACTTCAACATTTCTGTAAATGGCAATGTGCCTGCCAATCCACTTGTGTTGGGACTGCACAGCCTGTGAAGCATTGTCAAGGCTGACTCACGCCTGCAACCCCCAGATCCTTGAATGGTACAGGGACAAAGTCAGGCAGTACTGAACATTTTTTTGAAGCCAGACATTAAGAGATATCCATTGTTTCATCCTGAGTGTCTAGTAGATTATCTTCCACAGGCTAAGTCCTCAATGGACACTTGTTTAATTGATTTTCTGAGTTCAAATGATGTATTTTATTTGTATAGATGAGCTATTATATTTTACACCTTCTCATAACTCAAACTAATATAGAGGAAGACAGGCAGAAAGGAAGGGTAAGATATAGAAAAAGGAAGAACCTGACTGTGATCTCTTTCAATAATAATTAAAAACTCATTTAACCCACATCGATTGAATGCACAGCTGGTAGCAGACCCCGTGCCTGGTTGCTGCCATGGAGAACTATAGATGATGTCATCCCAGAAAATCACATAGGACAGGCTGGGGTAGGGCCACACCGTATCTGAAAGATTTGGCCTGAGATTGAGACTTGCAGCCTACATAGCTTTGTGCTTTTGATCATTTTTCATAAATCCCCATTGTTTCATTTGCTCAACCTTAAAAAGTTATTGTTCTTTACTCCCCTCCCACCCCATCCAATAAAATAAAACTAATATTATGGTGTCATTTGAAAATATATTTATGTTTGTTTTCTCTATAAAAAGAGATAATAATGTTATGTTCCAATAATATTAAGTTGCAATGTTATTTGCAAGATTGCAGAGCTTTTAATTTTCTGATTATTTCCACAGTGGGAGTTTCAGCTCAATTTCAATGAAGACACTTCTATCTGTTTCGGTTATTTTTTTATTACAGCTAGAAGCAACAATAATTGCCTTTAGTGTAGGAAAACATCAAGGAGGAGACAATTGTTGTCCCCAAAGAATAAGATCATCAGGGCAAATTTTGATGTAAAAAATTTGTAAATTAATTGCAGAGTCCTATAAATATGATATTTACTAAAATTGCATCAATTGCTGTCTTCAAAAACTTCATCTTTTTCATATTTCTTTCAAATAAATAGATTTCTTGAGACCCCCAGCAACAAAAAGGGATGACAGCCAACAAAATACTAATAATTCGTATATGTATATTATCCACACAGATGGAGTTAATGCTACTAGAGAGAACAAACCCAGAGACAACTGGGACTGAGCCTTGGCTCTCAACTTTAGCACCTATTTGATCTTTAATTAGCTATGTAACCTCTCTAAAATTCAACTTCTGCCACTTACTAAAGGTTACCATGAGATTAAATTAAATAGTGTGTATGAAATGTCCTATTACACAGTCTGGCATAAAATATGTACTAAATAATTGACAGCTGTGTTAATGACGATAATGATTTTGTTATACTGCTTCATTCATTCAACACATACTGTGTGCCTACTATGTAACTGTTCCAACCACCGTTCCAGGCACTGAGTGTTGATGATGATGATGATGATGATGATGATGATGATGATGATGATGATGAAGAAAAAATACTCAGTCATTTTATTGCTGTACATGCACTAACATGAGCTGGTCGATCTATTGCAAAAGACCTCACAGTGGGCTCTTACAGAATTCTGGTCATGTTTACAAAAAAACGATATCACAATTATTCTTTGCATGCCCACAGCTTGCCAAGTGTTTTCTCACTCAACACACATTCCCAATACCATTTTATCCCCCACTTTTCTTTTGCTTACCTTACTTTAATATAGAAGTTAGAAAACTTAACATTTAAATTTTTCAGCCTCCCTTGCAGCTAAAGTCTGCCAGGTGATCACAATCTTGCCCTTGAAATGTAAGATACCTGCTGAGAATTTCCATAGAGCTTTTTATTTCGTTTTATAGGGATACCTTTTCCAGATTTTCTCAACCTATGCAACATTTATCTGAGACATGGAGTGTGACTGAAGACAGGCACCAAGCATTATTCATCTACATCTTACCATGATTTAGCTCTGTGCCTAACACAGAGTGGATGCTAACAAAACTGCATGGAAGCTGACAAGGTATGAGATGTAGATATGATCTGGACATGACCCAAAACAAACATGCTTTGTTGTTGTTGTTGTTCAGAGTCAGAGTCTTGCTCTGTTGCTCAGGCTGGAGTGCAGTGATGCAATCACAAACATGTTTTTTTAGATTATTATTATTACCATCATAATTAGGGTCACTACTATTTACTGAGTAATTACCACAGTTATTCCCTGTGTTATTGTATGTCTCTTCTAGACAGAATATAAGGTTTTAGTGAAGAAATGGTTTTTTTTCAAGCTCCATGGGGACTTCAGAAGAATTCTGTGTGCACATGCGCAAGTGGAAGACGACCGCTTGTGCGAGAGATAGTGCTTATGAAAATGAGTCAGGCATAAGGATGATATATGAGTAAAAATTTTGGAAATAAATAAAAACTACTTTTTGGAATAAGGAAATTAGTTTCTTCTATCTTCCTTACATAATCTAGTTCTTTACAAAATAGAAGTAATTCATAAAAATATTTTTGGGATAAAAAATGAGAACATTGCAACAAGACATGTGGTGGCTCATGCTTGTAATTCAGCACTTTGGGAGGCTGAAGAAAGAGGATCCCTTGAATTCAGGAGTTCAAGACCAGCCTGTGAAACGCAGGATGACCTTGTCTTTACAAAAAAACTTGAAAATGAAAATATTAGCTGAGCATGGTGATGCATGTCTGTAGTGCTAGCTACTTGAGAGACTGAGGTGGAGGGATTGCTTGTGTCCAGGAGTTTGAGGCTACAGTGAGCTATGATTGCACCACTGCACTCCAGCCTAGATGACAGAGAGACACCTGAACCTTAAAAATAAATAAGATTTAAGTCCTTTGCAAACAGTCTACCTCCGCCCCCAAGTTAATCACTGCTACCTTTTAAATGTATCTTTTTAGACATTTTTCTATGCGTCTGCTTATTTGCAATATGTTGCCGTTCGAAATACATCAGTGTGTGCACGTGTGTGCTTGCATGTATATATGTGCATGTGTGATAGTTTCACTTAAATAGTAGCACAGGTTACATAGACACCTGCACATTTCTTTTTCATTTCATAATACATATTAGAATGCTTTCCCAATCTCTGCAAACAGTAAAACCTCACTAGTTTTAACTGATGTGTATGGTGTATGATTCTATTCTGAGGATACACCTGAGTTTGAACATGCCCCTTCTTATAGGCAGGGAGGTAGTTCAACAACTATTCTGACCTAATATCTTACCAGCAATTTAATGATATCTCCTCATACTGTCACCCATGCTTGATACTCTTTACTTTTTATTCTTTTCTGATCTAATGGGTGATAGTATAGAATTGTTGTCATAATTTACACTTGCTTGATGTTGTTTTATAAAGAGTATCAATTTTCCCATGTTTATTGGCCTTTTGAATTTCCTCTACTCTTCATTGCCAGTTTATTTACTCTTTCTTCTTTATTATGTTATTACTATCCTAATTATTAACACATGTCTTACATACATTTAGATATTGATATCATTTCTTTATATATTTTTTACATACGTAAGAAGGCTTTTCTCCTGAATTATCGTTCACATTTTAACTTTTTTAAATAAATATTTTTACATTTTGCTATTTTCAGGGGAAATCAATCTTTCCTTTGATCTCTTATGATTTTGTGTCTTGTTGAAAAGACACATCAATATTAAGAACATATTAGCCTAAATTTCCTCATTATATAAATGAGAATGTAAGAATAATTTATCTGAAACATATTTTTCTAAATGGCTTGAGGTCAGAATTGATGATCTCTTTTAAAATATATGGCCAGTTCACCCAACGCCATGGAAGATACAGACCACTCTCTTCTCATCCATTTACAATGCTGCCTTTAAGGTAAACAAAATTATTTTATCTGTGTGAGTCTACTTCTAGATTCTTCATTGAATTTGAAATATAATTTACATTGTATATATTTTTTTCAAAATTGTTCTAAAAATAACCAATGCTTTCTGATTTTCTTTTTGAAAATTGTTTGGAATTTCTACATACCAAAACAAATTTAGAATGAATTTGTTAGAATCCCTGGACAAAAAAAATCCTGTTTGGTTTTGAGTGGATTGCATTCAAACAATAGATTAATTAAATTATCTAAATAATAGACTGATTTTGTAAAATGTTAATATTGATTCTTTTCACTTGTAACCATATTTTCTCAGTTTATTTGAATTATTTTATGTCTCTTATTAAAATGTTATAAATTTCTTCAAAAAGGCTGAACACATTTCTTTTTTTTTTGAGATGGAGCTTCGCTCTTGTTGCCCAGGTTGGAGTGCAATGGCACGATCTTGGCTCACCACAATCTCCACCTCCCAAGTCCAAGTGATTCTCCTGCCTCAGCCTCCCGAGTAGCTGGGATTACAGGCATGTGACACCACACCCAGCTAATTTTGTATTTTTGGTATAGACGGGGTTTCTCCGTGTTGGTCATCATGGCTGGTCTCGAACTCCTGACCTCAGGTGATCCGCCTGCCTTGGCCTCCCAAAGTGCTGGGATTACAGGCATGAGCCACCAAACCTGGCCAGGCTGAACACATTTCTATTTAAATTCGGCACTACACAGAGTATTGATATTACAGCTACTGGGAAATATTTTGGCTGACTTTCCCAATTGATGATTGATATACCAGTAGGAAAATGTAACATTTGAATGCTAAGCTTACTCAGGTCACCTTGTAGAACTCCTTTACTACCAGTTGTATTTGGCCAGCTAATTCTTAAGAACTTCACTTGCAAATTATGACAATATTATTGCTTTTTATAAAATGTACTCAACTTATTTTTGTTGTTATTTAGCATCAAAATCTAGGGCTTTATTATCTACTCTGCTATATCCCTATATCTAGAACAATGTTTACTTAGAACAATACATTAAAAAGTGATTAATATATTTTTATTATAAGAATGGAAAGTGAATGCTATTGGTTAATAGTTTTACTGCTAAGTATGGCACAATGAAGATTTCTGATAATTATACGTTAGAAAGCTTTCTATTACCTCTAGTATGCTAGAATTTTTTTCTTTATTTGAGATTATATGATGTTTTCTTAAATGACTTTTATTGTCTATTGAGGAAATATAACTTTTATATCTTAAACTATTATATAGCAATTATTTGCACAGTTTTCCAATATTGACCCATTCTTACATTATTTAAATAAACCCTGTCTGATTATGATATATAATTATTTTAATATATTACTGGAATCTCTTTACTAAAATTTTACTTAGGACTTTTGCTATTACAGTCATTAGTGAGATTGGTCTATAATTTTATTTTACATTACTATCAATATCCATTTTGACATCAAGTTATAGTGACATTGTAAAATGAGTTTTAATTTTCATTTTTGGCAATATAGCAAACTACTTACAATTTAAAACCCCCTCATTACAAAAACACAGAAAAATGAAACGTACAATATAACAAGCATCCCTTATATGCTTAGATAAGCCACCAATAACATAAAACAAAACAAAACAAGAGAGGGAACAAAAGCTCAAATCATAGGAAAAGCGGACAATAAGCTATTAATGTAATTTCCATTTTTGTAATTTAGATACTTCAGTTTGAATGACTATACAGAGACAGAGAACATACTATTGTATATTTAAAATAAGGGTAATTGAGACTTACCTGATTTTATGCCAGAAAAAAAATTCCTCAAAGAAAAGTTAGAAATAAATTTACCTATAGTTATAATAAGTCAACAATAAAGTTCTGTTTGTTTCAAATAGGAATCAGAGACTAGGGAAATGTTGGTTTTGAGGATTTGTAAACATGATGCTGTTATGGATATATTGAAGGCTTATGTTTATAGAACCAACTTAATGTAGTATTAAACATTCACAAGCTAAGAATATGTGTGTATGTGTATATAAATTGTTAATACCTTTTGCGTTTATGATGAAAACAAAGGCAGAGCCTCTCTGAGGGACTCTCCTCTTCCTAGACCATGTAATGTTCTCCAATAATCCCAGTAAAGAAGAGTTCATGATCTAAAACTATAAAATAAAAAAGTAACAATTCACTGTGAGTTAAAAAATACAAAAATGGCTAGATTTAATAACCTAAAGGTTTATAAAATGGAAAATTAAATTATGGAAGTTATAGAATAAGTACATTATATATTTTAATTGATTAAAGACATTAAAAACAAGCTAAAACTACAGGAAAATAATAAGATACTGTATTAATCACCTTGGATTGCCATAACAAAATACAAGACTAAGTAGCTTAAATACTGAAATGTATCTTCGCATAGCCCTGGAGGCCAGAATTCCAAGATTAAGGTGCCAGCATGATCAGTGTCTGATGAGGGCTCTGTTTCTGCCTTCTTGCTGCATTGCTACATGGAAAGGAGAGAGAGATAGAGAGAAAACTCTTTGTCCTTTCTTATAAGGACACAAATCTTATTATGGGGGGCTCCCACCCTTATAACCTCATCTAAACTTAATTGTCTCCCAAAGTGCCCATCTCCAAATATCATCACATTGCGGGGTTGAGGCTTCAACATGTGAATAGGGAGGGGAACAGAAATGACATTGTGCATAGCAGATGTTATGGAAAAGGAAAAATTAGGTAAAAGCAAACTAACTAGAACTTCCAGAAATGAAAAAATACTCTCGATAAAGTTAAAAACTTAATGGGAGGAATTGACAGCATACTATACACAGATTAAGAGAGAATCAATGAACTAGAAGATATGTTGGAGGAAAGTATCTGTAATACAGCATGCAGTAACAACAAAATTGAAAATATGAGAAAGAAATAAAAAGACATAGATAACAGAATAAAAATATGCAGAAAAGTACTCCAATACAAAGTACAAACAAACTGTATATATAAAATAAGGAAACAATAATATATAAAGCAATCACGTGTAATAATTTCTCCAATTGTTGAAAGACAAAAATTTTCAGATTAAGAAAACAAGGACTATCAAACATGACCAATTAAATGCAAAAACACATAGCCTTCTTCACATGTAAGACAGCAGCTGCTGAATAGACTGGGGCAGAAAGCAAGGGCAAGAGAAAACCCTTAGAGATACTCCAGGTTTTAATGAGAGCAGCTAAGCAGCCCTATGAAGATGGGAGACAAAACATCAGATGTTAAGAAATCTCCGAATGCAAAGAAATCTTGAATGAAGCTGGGAGCAAAGAGAACTCCACAATGTTCCTGAAAGCTAGTAGCCAAAATTTAAAGCAGAGGTCTTCAGAAATCTGGAGGTTGAATGATAAACATAAAGAGATCTTCAAATTTTGCAAATTTTTAGATTTCCTGCCTGCTGAACATAAAGTTCAAAGCCAGTGGTAAGAATTAAATTTAAAAATAGCTTCAATAAAACCCAAACTACACTTACCTTCATGTTAGATTTGTGTAACACTGGCCACTGGTAGTCTGAAAGAAGAAAAATCTTTTTTGCTAAAAAAAATTCTAGAGGTAATTTAGCCTCTATGGTGTCCAACATAGAATTTAAGTTTATGAGAGATATGAAGAAGCAAGAAAAGGTGATGTGTGATTGAGAAGAGAAACAAATAATAGAAGCATACTAGAGATGGCTTAGATGTTGGAATGATAAGAGAAAAATAGCTATTGTAAATACATTAAAGAATCTGGTGGAATGTTATATAACATGTACAAACGAATGGAGAATTGCAATGGAAATAAAAGTCACCGAGGAAAAAAACAAATAGAAATTCTATAAATGAAAAGCATGATATCAGAAATAAATGATTCATTAGATGATATTAAGCACAGACTGTATGGCAGAGGGAACAAATCAATGACCTTGAAGATAGCGAATCAAAATCATTAAATCTGAAGCATACAAAGAAAACAGAGTAAAAAGAAAAGAACAGAATGTCCTAAATCTGTGGAACACTTTTAAGTAGTCTAATACAATTCTGATTTGAGTCCAAGAAGTAAAAGAGATAATTAAACAAAATACATTTGTAAAGAGATTGTTATTTATAACAATCAATGTAAGAATCAACTAAACAAATTCAAGAATAACACCAAACCTTAAGAAGCATACATTGAAGAGAAACTACATTTAGGCACATTGTAACCGAAGAGCTAAAAACCTAAAATAAAATAAAAATCATAAAATAAGCAGAAAAAAAGGACATATACACACGTGAACAAGTATAAGAACAATGACTAACTTGTAATTAGAAACAATGGAGGCCAAAAAATATTGGAATATTTTAAAGTGTTGAAAAAAACAAATTAATCAAACTAGCATTCTATATCCAGCAAGAATATTCTTTATAAATGAAGATCAAATAGATCTATTTCCAAAGATGCAGAAGCTTGAGAATATTTTCCTTCAGTAGACATGATCTTTAAAATATACCACAAAAAGTTCATCAAGTTGAAGACTTGATCCAGATGAGACTCTGGATCTTCAGAAAGGAAGGAAGAGCATTGGAAAGACTAAACATATAAATAAATGTAAAGGCCTATATTAAAAAAAATGTTGGAAACTTAGAAAAAAAAAGGGATTTAAAAAGTACTACTTGGAAAAACTTTTACCAGATGAAATAGAAAGCCTAAAATGCCCCATGTCTATTAAATACATTGAATTTGTTCCTAACATTTTCTAATTAGTTTTCTATTGCTGCTTATAACAAATAAGCACAACCATAGTGGCTTAAAACAACACAAATTTATTATCTTAATCTGTTATTCATTCTTTGTCTCCTTTGAAGCTTATGTTTTATTATTCAGCCATTAGATTTTGGAGTTCTCAGGACAGGCAGTCAGGAGTCCAAAAGGTAGATCACATTCTTTCTGGAGGGTATTGGAAAGAATCCAGATCCTTGTCCTTTCTAGCTTCTAGAGGCCTTCCACATTCCTTTGCTTGGCCTCATCCTCCATCTTTAAAACAAGCAGTGTGGCATTTTCAAATCTTTCTAACTTTGATTTCCTCTTCTGCTGTTTTTCCCCTTTAAACAACCCTTGTAATTACATTCTATTTACCTGTGTAATCCAGAATAATCTCCATATATTAAGGCCAAAAATTAGCAACTTTAATTGTATTTGCAACTTTAATTCCTCTTGCCATAGTTACATATTCATATATTCAAGTGCCACATAATATATTCACAGGTTCTGGGAGTTAACATGTACATATGTCTTTGAGATGCCATAATTCTGCCTACCATACCTACACACTGAGAAAACTCCAGGTTCTGAGGGCTTTATTGGTAAGTTCCAGAAAATGTAAGGAAAAATCTACCAATCTTACGCTCTCTCAGAAAATACAGAAGAAACACTTCTCATCTTGTTTACATCAGAATAGCCCTCATACTAAAATTTGACTATGACATTCTTGCAAAGAAAATTATAGACTAATGTTTTCATGAATGTAGATGCAAAAATCCCTAATATGAGATCATATGATATTTTTATATATTGAATTCACGAATATGTACAAATAATATTAAATCCATCATAATTCTGTGAAATTTAGTCTAGGTTGGTTGTTATTTGACTGCTTATATTTGGAAAGTAATTAAAATAGTGTGCCACATAAATTAATAAGAAAAATTATCAGATTATTTACTATTTGATAAAATTCAATGTCCATTTCTGATAAAAATTCTCACAACAATTACTTCTTTATTCCAATAGGGACACTTGGGAAAATCCTGCAACTTCTATAATAATAGATGACAAAACATTAAATACTTTTCCCCTAAGACCATGAGACAGGCAAAAGTGTCTGCTGTCATTACTAGTGCAATAAGGCAAGAAAACGAAAGAAAAGAAAATATTACATTAAATATTGAAAGGTAGCTGAGTTTGGTGACTCGTGAATATAGTTCCAGCTACTTGGGAGAATGAGGCATGAGAATCCCTTGAACCTGGGAGGGGGAGGTTGTGGTGAGCTGAGATTGCAAGACTGCACTCCAGCCTGAGCAACAGATCTAGACTCCATCTCAAAAAAACAACAATAAATGAAAATAAATAAATGAATGAATAAATATTACAAGGATGAAGTAAACCATTATTATTTAGAGATAATATAAGTGTGTGCATAGAAAATGTTGTGGGATGTACATAAATATTACTAACAATAATAAATAAATTTAGTAAAGTTGTAATATACAAGGTTAATACACAAAACAAAACTTAATTGTATTTCTATATGCTACCAAAATAATTTAAAAATGAAATTAAAAATGGATTACCATTGCAATATCATCAAAATATCAAACAAGGAATATATTTAACAAAAGATGTGAAGATTTCTATGCTTGAAAACAAAGGTTTGAGCAGAGGGAAATTAAAGAAGACCTAATTCATGGGGCTATAGACCATATTTATGAATTAGAAGATTCAATGTTGTTAAGATGACGATTTTTCCTAAATTGTTTATAGACTCCATGTAATCCCAATCAGAACCCCAGTAGCCTTTTTACTTTTTATTTTTATTTATTTTTTTTGAAACTGATAGGTTGATATAAATATTTATATGTAAATGCAAAGAATCTAGAATAGCCAAAATTATCTTGAAAAATAAAAAAATTACCTGGTTTCCAGACTGCAAGTAATTAACAAATTGTGTATGGGGGGGAAATACCTTAGTAATTATTACTATATAGATCATAGATTTAAACTCAAAGCATAAAACTTTCAGAAGAAAATCAAAGAATATCTTTGTTACTTTGAGTTACGCAAACATTTCTTAGAAAAGACTCAAGAAATACTAACCACAAGAGAAAAAAATAATAATTACTTGTCTTCAAGATGAACATTTATCTCATCAAAATACACCATTAATAAAATAAATAAGAAAAATACAGAGTGGGAGAAAATAATTGTAGCAAATTTGACAAAGAACTTATATCTGGAATATATAAGGAGCACCTGAAAATCAGTAGTAATAGTAATAATAACAACAAATCCAATAAAATAGGACAACAGCTTTGAACAAAAACCATACAGTGAAAACATAGAAATGACCAGTAAGTACTCAGATATAAGTTAAGCCCTGTTAGCCATTCAAGAAACGTGATATGAAAACACAGTGAGATACCACTTCATATCCAGTAGACTAACTAACATTAAAGCCACTGACAATGCCTAACATCTGTGAGCATGTAGAGTAATCGGAACTCTTACGCATTGCTGGGGGAAGTATAAAATGACACAATTACTTGGAAGGATGTTTTGACAGTTTCTTATAAGGCTAAATATATGCCAAGCCTATGACCCAGAAAATGCATTCTTAAATATTGATCCAAGAAAAACAAAATGTGTTTACATAGTCTCATACAAGAATGTTCATAACAACCTTATTCATAATAAAGGAAACTTGTAAACAACCCCAAAATCTGTCAACTCTTGAATAGATTAATAAATTGTTATACGGAGATACAGTGGAACACTCTTCAACTGTAAAAAAGAAGAAACTACTGATACACGCAACAACATCATAAATCTTGGATATATTATATCGTGTGAAAGAAGTTGGAGACAAAACTATTTATGTTGTATGACTCCATTTACATGAAGTTCACGAACAAACAAACCTAGTCTATCGTATTAAAAATCAAAAGTGTCTCTGGAAATAAGGGAACTTTTTAGGGCAATAAAGATCTTCGTGTGTGTGTGTGTGTGTCTGTGTGTCTGTGTTACAAAAAGTTGTACAAAATTGACAAACTTCATCACTCTGAACACTTATGATCTAAACATTCTATTTATATAAAGAATACCACAATAAAACAAATTTGTACCTAAACACATCGTAATAAAAGTCTAGACGCCAAAGACTAAGAGAAAGTCTTCAAAGACACCAGAGAGAAAAGATAGATTCATTACATTGCCCTGTCAGATGTTTGTTAGTGGATTCAAAGGGCAATATGATGTCAGGAAAAAAGAAATTCCTTCCATATGTTCCATTAAAAAATATAAAAACTCACTGCACAATACCTTCTGGAAACAGACCAAATAAAGCAATAAGAAAAAGATTTTAATTGTATTTTTAAAGTATAATTGTGTTTTTAAAGTATTTCAAATTATTTTAAAACTTAATTTTATTAAATTTTATGTAATAATAAATTATAAAATTAATTATTTACAAACTATTAACATTAAATTAGTCATTTAAATGCATGTATACTGCCATAAAAACAATTTAATTACAAGTTCAATCAGGTTTAGAAAAGGTAATCACTTGAGATTCCTTAAACGAAATCTCTAATGATTGAAATGAAATACTTCTGTAAAAATATTAAAAAGCAAATAGGATGCAGAGAAAGACTAAATAACAAATGTTGGAATATTAATTTGAGACATTTCTCCAGACTATAATACAAACAGATGGAAAGTTTGACAGTACAGCTGTGTTTCATGTGGAATAAATCCAGAAATTTTAACATCCATCTCATTGAAACTCCAGTTGAACAGGCAACATTTAAAGACAAGATGGCTGAGGAGTCCTAGAATTAAAAGAATTAAAGAGACCCCAGAAAGAAAGAGCTCACCAATTATCAAGCAGAATTAATAAAAGAACCTAAATAACCATACCTATATGCTTTCTATTGAACCCATGAAAATCAAGCATTAGGAGAAAATCTTAAAATATTACCAAGAAAAATATCATATTATTCACAAGGAACTGAGAACACAATTTATCTCAGACTCTCATTAGAAATACTGCAATGCAGGAAGACACTGGTACAATGCTTTAAAAATTGTTGATAAGAAAAGAAAACTAAAACCTAGAATTTTATACCCAGGAAAAATATCATTTTAAAGCGAGTATGAAATAAAGACACTTTTTGGACACAAAATCATTCAGAAAGCCACAGCCTCTTCTGAACTTTCTGTAGCAAGAAAAAAAATTCACCAGAAGGAAATAGTGGAATTTGGGAAGAAAAAATGAACTAATAAATCAGTTAGACATTGGTGATTATAAATAACTACTGGTCATAAAAATTATAATGTACAAGTTATACATTATAACTATAACTATAATTTATGCATATAAAAATGTTGTAAATGTGTAAATGCTAAAGCTACTGGCAAGAGAAATGTGGGGAATGCAAATATGAAGCTGACCGTGGGGGAAAATAAATGGAAATAAAAATGTGTGAAGATTATTGTCTTAGGATGAAAGTGAAACTATTTCAGCTATTGTAATTTATTTTATCTATTCATTGTAAAGAGAATGTAGTCCTATACTATCTGACACATTTATTTATTTATTTATTTACTTACTTATTGATTTATTTATCTTTTGAGAGAGGGTCTGATTCTGTTGCCCAGGCTGGAGCACAGTGTTGTGATCCTGGCTCATTGTAGCTTGGACCTCCTGAGCTCCATTGGTCTTCCCACCTCAGCCTCCTCAGTAGGTGGGAGTACAGAGGCACACCACTATGCCCAGCTAATTTTTTAATTATTATTATCTTTTATAAAGACAAAGTCTAGATATGGTTTCCAGGCTGATCTTGAACTCCTGAGCTCAGATAATTCCTTCACTCATTGGCCTCCCAATGTGGTGGGATTATAGGTTTGAGTTGCCATGCCTAGCTGATACGTATTTATGGTAGGAGAAAAGCTGGAAAATGTGCCTCAATGTTTATAGAACATGGCCGTTTGTTGTTGTCATCTTGGAAACTTTCTATATTTTTCTAACTTCTTCCCAGAATAATTAAACTTTCAGTACAAATAAATGTATGTATTGTAACCTCATACATTTTTTAAAAACATAGAACAAACACGTAGAAGAAAAAGGTAAAAGTGTATTTCTCTAAGTGGTGGAATTATTGGGGCCTCATTGCCTTTTCCACTTTTTCTAATTTTCTACAGTAAGTATGTTAAACAAAGGAATGAATACTTAGACACCAAAGTACCTCACAACTAATCCCCAGGAATCAATACTTAAAAACTTGACACAGTATATGTAGTTAGTAGAACTCTTTGCAAGATTATAAAGTTATTCTTACAATTTCTGTTTTTAGTTTTCCACATGCATTTCATTATGTTTTATTTTCAGGAGCTTTTTGAAATCAGTTTGCCTTTGGTTGGTTCATATTTTAATAGAGATAAACTTATCTCTGTCCCCAAAGAGTTCACAGTGTGAGAGGAATGTCAACAATAATTAGACCCAAAGATTGGGAAAACGGGAAATGAAGACGCTATATCACTTTATAATGGAATCAGCTTCTCTGGTTACATCATAGATGACATTTCTAACTGCCCAAGAGGCGCGTTGAGCTTATAAAAGTTTTTACTTCTTCATACGTTGCCAATCCTTTTTCCAGAGTCCTCATGTGCTCTCCAGAGAAATATAAAAGAATTTCTGGACTCTGTGCTTCAAGACTTAGGGCAAATTATTAAAAATCCAGTTGTTTCAAAGAGCTTGAGTTTTTCAAACAGAGCAGAGTAGAAATGTATGTCAGCCTCCACCACTGAACAGTAAGACATGAGTAAAATGGGGATGATGTTACCTGCTATTCACTCTGCTGTCAAGGAACGTAAATCTCAGATGCACTGGCAAGGCATGTCCTCCACAAATAACCAACGTTACTTGTAATATCTCGTCAAACCAAGAAGGAAAAAAAAAATCTGATACATGGGCTTTATAGAGTTAAAACAAAAGGTTGAATGACTCAGGTTTCCACCTTTCAATTCCAAATCCTGCAAACAACCTAAGAAGCCCCCAAATCATTCCTTTGTTAAACAGGTGAGATGCTGGTAAAACTGGACTTTGAAGTCAAATAGCTCTTGTTTCAGTTTTAACTTCTGAAATGTCTCTGGCAATGCCTTAGAAAAAAAATAGCTTAGCTTTTGAACCTCAGTTATTGTCATCTGAAAAATGGATACAATCAAACCTACTCTGCACAGTTTTTTAGTGAGGATTAGCAGGAATCAATAACTGTTACCACTATTCACAAGTAATAATATATTGTACTTTCTGAGTACTTAAAATGCACCAGGCACCATGTTATGTATGTTTTATCCAAGTCATCCTCACACAGCTCTGCAAAAGAGGTGCCACTCCCATCCCTGCTTTACAGATGAGGAAACTGAGGCACGGAGAGTCTAGAGAGCTCCCACACCCCTCAGTGAGCTCATCAATCATGGCTTTGTAACAGAACAGCCAGTGTTTGAAAAATACAACCGAAGCCATCACGAAAAGGTAAGGCCTGTGTTAATTTTGCTTGCAGACCACGTTGTTCTACTTGGTCAAAGCTTGGGAAGCTACTTTAAAATGGCCTTTTCCACTTGCAGAGATGGGTGTCCCACTAGCAACCATTCTCAGCCATTGACCAGGAGTCAGTGGGTTTCCAGCTCCTCTGTGTTCCCAGGGGCTGGTGCAATAATGCAAAGCAGTTGGCTTCACTTTAGATTGGCCTCTTCCTGCTCTTGCCCAGTATCTGACCCTGTTATGGCTGATGAACCCCTGTGGCTGGCCAGTCTATAAGTCTGTGCATGCGGAAGTCATTATCTTGTCTCTTAATGCAAGTCATGCAGGGTTTAGTAACGTGAAATTTGGGATTTTTTTATTTAAAAAAAAAGCTGTTTTATAGATGCAAAGGTAAGCTGAAAATTTGTTTTTTTTTTTGTTTTTTTTTTTTTTTTCAGTAAGATGATTCAAGATGCCAAAACAGGGGAATGTGTTGATTTAAAGATGGACATTTTTATTTTTAAAATCTAAAAAAGAATCCCTCTGCTTCTCGTTGCCAAGTTTAAGATTCTGTTTCTCAGTAGCTCTCTGATTGCTGAGATTTTTCCAATATCTGCTGTAAAATGCTAGGGGCCCCCTCAAGTTTGTAGCCTGTATGCTTTGGGGACAAGTTGCATTCTGAGATAGATGTTAAAATAAGAACTAAGAAAGTTTTAGAGATCCACTGAAAGAGATTTTGATTGGTGGCCAGTCTATTACTAACAAGATAAAAAGAAAAAAAGATAGATTTCTTTTTAAGTGGCTTATTTTAAAGACAAAACAGAATAGTTTGGGGGCTTGGATTCCATTAACCTACATTCAAATAGCATCACACTCATACTTTTTATACAAATAATTACTACTTTCTGTCTTATTCCAGGATACCTTGTAGATAGCTTCATTTAGGCATGACCTTACATCATTTTTGTTTTGTTTGGTTTGTTGTTGTTGGGGTTTTTTTGGGTGCATTTTCTAATCAGTGGATCTCCCCACCAGACAATGAACTCTTTCAAGAAGACATAGAATTAAATTATTTCTATTTCTCCAGTAACTATCTCAGGACCTGACACATTCTATTTCTGTACAGTATTCATTAAATTTCCCAAGTTCAAAAGATGACCTGTTAAGTCACAAGTAGGCTTTCTGGGCCTTGTCTTCTCTGAGCTCTATTCAAGAAAATAGAAAGACAGAGGAGCTCTTTTAGTATTTCATATGTTCAAGCTTCTCAGCAGTTTCAGATCCCATTGCTTAGTCAGCGGCACAGAAATGTGTAGCCATGACCAGTAATGGTCAGAAGCCCCTGTCTCCTTCTAGAACCAATTCAGCCCTTTGTGAACTGCACGTCCCTGAGAACTGCATGTCACTTCCTTGAAGCCTTGATTTCTTCATTCTTAAAATGGGAATCCTAGTCATGACCATGCCTGCCTCACGAGGATAGCACAATCGTCTGATGAGTCACTGATGAAGAAAGTGCATGACGACGATGTGGCAGAGGGCCAGAAAATTACGCACATCCACACGACTGACTCTGTTTTCCACTCAAGTGTTTGGCATCCCATAGAGGTAGGGACGGAAAACCACAAATAATTATAAAATGTGGCCCACACTGCTGAAACAACTCTTTCTGCTTTTCAGGCTCTATAATTGTATATAGTAAAATCCTTTGGCTAAGGTTTAAGCCATAGTTTCTGAAAGCTCCTAGATTAATTCTTTCAATAACAACAATAATAGTTATTCCAAATGCTTATAGAGTCATACACTTTACAAAAATGCTCCCAGATATGCTCTCATCATGGATGCTTTTCAAAGGTGAGCATGGGCACCACTGATGCTGAGTGAGATAATTTTGGGTGGTACACAGACTAATATGTAGGACAAAGATTAAGAAGTATCTCTTTTTTCCACAATAAGAAATTTCTTTATAGTATGGAATATCGGTTCTTCACAGACAGCAGTGATAGAATGTCGTCTTTGTAAACATATTTGTTTAAGTAGTTTATCAAATGAAGAAAAGCTCATTTAGAAAAACATGTTAAGTGATAAGATTGCAAAGACATTGGATGAATGACTAAAGTTTGGCAAATGTTGCTCAAATAGATCTTCACGGAGTTGTCTTTGAAACTTCAAGACATGGTGTAGTGGCTCAGGCCTACAATCCCAGCATTTTGGGAGACCAAGGCAGAGGATGGCTAGAGGTCAAGAGCTCGAGACCAGCTTGGGAAACACAGCAAGATCCCTGGGACTAAGGAAAAACTGTTTTAATCATCATAGCAATAATAGTGTGCACCTCCTGTAGTGCCTGTCTCATCCTGAGGTGGAAGGAGGTCACATGAACCTAGGAGTTGGAGGCTGCAGTGAGCTATGATGGTGTCATTGCATTCCACATGTCCAAGATGAGGAGGTGGAGAGGAGGCATACAGGCTACAGACACAGAAGAAGAAGAAGAAGAAGAAGAAGAAGAAGAAGAAGGAAGAAGAAGAAGAAGAAGAAGAAGAAGAAGGAAGGAGGAGGAGGAGGAGGAGGAGGAGGAGAGTGAGGAAGGAGAGGGAGGAGAGGGAGAAGAGGGAGGAGAGGGAGGAGAGGGAGGAGAGGGAGAAGAGGGAGAAGCAGCAGCAGCAGCAAGAAGAAAATAAACTTGAAGGCTCTCAAAACATTATTAACATCATCTTTTAATTAGAAGACCACATTCAGAGAAGCCAGAGATGGCACAAGACTCTCAGTTATTAAGGCCCAAAGTGAAGAGCAACGGTAATTAAATCCAGGATTTCTAACTTTAAAATTGTGTTTATGACATCACCCTTCTCTAGACTGCTTTCATTCATTTATTCATCTATTAATCCATTAATCCATTTGGTTAACATATCCTTACTGCACATGGATTACCTTCAGCAACATCAAAAATAAACCCAAATGATCCAACATAAACTGTACCTTGCTTCAGCTCATCTTGACCAAAAGATCCTGTTTAAGGGCCATAACTTTTTTCTTTGCAAGAAAAGACACAAAGTGGTTTCATTTGAGAACCCATCTCCCAAGCCTCACAAGTTCAGGACTGAAAATATCCTCTATACTGTTGAGAATTAAGTTTCTATTTTTGGGAAAGACGATCTCCCCGGTTAAAAGAAAAACATTCAAAAAGAGGGACCAATACACACAGTACAGGCGGCATCTTGAACATCAGATATCCTACAAAATGAAATGCTGATCTATGAGTAAAGAAATCAGAACCATATGGCTTTTCCTCCCTTAATAGACATATGGGCTTTACAAAATAGGGAGAAACATACTTGGCATGATGCATCTCAAATTTTACTCAAACCACAAAACTTTAAAAATATCGTAACATGTCTAATGAACCCAAAATGTGTCCTTGTTCACCCAAATTAATCTAACACCATTCTAGTAAACATTTATACCTACTATGTGCCAGGCACATAAACACACACACACACACACACACACACACACACACACACACGTTGAGAGCAGGGGATGTGAATGGATGCGAGCAAGTGTGTAGTGCAAAATAATGTATTGATACACTTTTGTGGGAAATACCATGAGAACTCAGATGAGAAAGAAAAAAATTGTGTCCCAGAGTAGAGCATTGGTCTAAGAAGGCTACTAAGAAGAGGTGACGGCTGAGCGCAGTGGCTCACGCCTGAAATCCCAGCACTTTGGGAGGCCGAGGTGGGTGAATCTCCTGAGGTCGGGAGTTTGAGACCTGCCTGGCCAACATGGTTAATACCTTCCCTTCCTTCCTTCCCTGTTAATACAAAAATTAGCTGGGCGTGGTGGCATGTGCCTGTAATCCCAGTTACTCAGGAGGCTGAGGCAGGAGAATCACCTGGACCCGTGAGGTGGAGGTTACAGTGAGCCGAGATCATGACATTGAACTTCAGCCTGGGTGACAGAGCGAAGAAGTGACATTTGCATCAGGCCTCTTTGGAAAAGTCAGAGCCTTCTAGGCAAGAAGGGAGAGGGAGAAAGTTGCCAGTCGAGTGATGAATAGGAACAAAAGTCCTAAAAATACAGGGAAGTGATGAATCTGGGGAGTTTTCCAGGAAGCTGCAACCTAGCAAGCTGGAGCAGGTGCAGGAAGACACTGGCAGGAGAGAAGACTGATGTGGTTGGCTATTCGTGGGAAATAACAACAACTTTTTTTATTTATCATGAAATAATATATACTGATGGATTTTTTTAAGATAGAAGAGTGAAAAATGATGTGTTAAGTTGAAAGTATCTCCTCAATCCTCCCTTCCCAGCCAAAATTTGATTGAAGAAGGAACAACAGTTCTCTGGGTAGAAAGTTCTACACAGGTATCATGGAAGATGTGCGTGTGTGTGTGTGCACACACTTACAGATATAAACCTTATTATATTTAATGTTGTGGGGGATGTTTAAGCACAGATATGACATAATCAGAGACCAACTGTAGAAAATTATCAAGGGCCTCAAAAGACACTGAATAAACACCACACAGGAGCTCGGGTGGAGACTCACGGGGCACTGCAGGAATGTCTGGTTCTATTAAGTCCTATCCTTGGTGCTTGTAATATCTTTCTCAGACCCAGAGTTTTATGAAATGTCTCTTACTCATCTTTTTTTTCCTGCTGTGCTATTTACTTTCATTCATAGAGTAGCTTCAGTTCAATAAATGATGTGTTTGCCATCAGAACAATTTGATTCTCGTTCTAATTATAGCAACAAGCTGCTTCCCCTAAGCATATTATGGGTGTTTCATTATTTTAAATTGTTATCTTCCATATTAATTACAGAAACAGTTGATCTTTTCTGATAAGCAGGCAGCTGCAAATTCCCTTTTTATGTCTCATTGTAATAGGTGAAGCATCAGGTAAAAATTAAATCAAATCCTAATGCAAGACATGATGGAAGCACATTTAGGTTGCAATCCATCGCCTCCATTTGGCTGGGACTTGCTGTTTTCCAGAGGCACAGAGCTGCCTGGCTCAGCCCTCAGGCAGGACACACCCTCCAGCTAGCTTGGTGCTGCTGACCAAGATCTCATAAAAGCCTCCTCCCCAAGGAAAATGAATAATTGATACAAGGAGTAAATCAGCTCCTGAAATGGGGAAGGCCAGAGAGAAAAATGACTCCCTGTTTTGACCCATAATTGGAGCTGTCACTCACTGGAAGGAGAGGGCAGGGTGGTGGGACATCAGTGTTCTGGGAAAGCCACTCCCTGCAAGGAGAGAGGCCAAAGGCTCAAGTGACTCAGCTTAGATGTTCCTGATTAGGATCAGGAGTGGGGACAGGTGGGGCCATCCCAACTCAGATCCCAGAAGCCTGAATTGCCCAGACATGTCTCCTGGTGAGGACTGGTCATGTGTCAAGGCCAGCCTCAGGGGCAAACGCAACATGCTTCTGAAGTAGTGGCCTTTATTTGATGTGGAGTGAGCTGGGCCATTGCTCGCCCTGCACTTCCACCTCTGACTTATGTATGTGTACTCTGTCTCAAGATGTTGAAACCGGAATACCAGAAAGGAAGGAGAGAGGAAGAAAAGAAAAAGGAGAGACACAGAGAGACGTAGAAATAAAGAAAAGATGAAAGGTGGAAGGAAAGAAGGAAGATAGGAAGGGAAGGAAGGGAAAGAAGGAAGGAAGGGAAGGAAAGGAAGGAAGGAAGGGAAGGAAGAGAAGGAAAGGAAGGAAGGGAAAGTAGGGAAGGGAGGGAAGGGAGGGAGGGAAGGAGGGAGGGAAGATGAAATCCTATGATATAATGGGATGAAGAATAGATAAAAAACTCAAAATGATAGAAGACAGAGAGGAGATTAGTGAAATGAATAGAGAGAAAAATTAGTTTGCAGAAACATATGATAGACAGTACTTCATAATTGTTAAAGTTAAGTTAAAAATTTAACTCTGAGCTCTCTAGTCATTAAAGTACAGAAGAAAACAGTCAACTGTGAGAACCAAATAGGAAATATAGAACAGAAGTCACCCAGAAGAATTCAAGTCTAAAATAAATTGATTCAAGATGTCCTCATTAAAAGATGTGAGTTGTGAGTAGAATCAATGATATCCCCAATGTCAATTCTACAAGATAAGACTATTTCTTAACACACCTACGTCAAGCAGAGGTTGTAACAGCGAAGTTCGGCTCCATTAAAGGGCTTCCATGAGGAAAACGCTTCAGAACCCTCAGTGGTCTGAATTAGCTTGACTCTGAATAAAGTTGAAGTCCAGGAGGTGTTTGTGGACCATTTGCGATACTTCTGCTGCACAGAATCACCAGAACATGCAAAAGAGATTCACGGAAAAGTCTGCACTTCAGCGTCTTTGGAGAGCAATGGGAGAATACCTTAGCTCAACGTCAGTGTGTATGACATGGTGTATGTATTAGTTCAGTGTGCATGTATTAGTTCAGTTTCAGGAAAGCTATGAAAAATATTCTTCCTGCATGATGTGAATAAGCCCTCACTCTGCTACAATGCTTTATGGTCTAGCTGCAGTGCTGTCCAAATGAACTTTCAGTGATGATGGAAATGTTCTCTAACTGTATTGTCCAATCTGGCAGCCACATGTGGCAATTGAACACTTGAAATGTGGCCAGTGCAACGGAGAAACTGAGTTTCTAACTTCATTTAATTTTAACTTAAATATGTTTAAAAAGCCATGCATGACTAGTGACTACCATATCGAATAGCACGGGAGTTCACTTTCTCCACTGCGCTGTGATTTCCCTTCTCTCTGCTTCCCCTTCCCGCATGGACAGTAAACCACTCTACTCTCAGTTCAAAGACAAACACACAGTGGGAACCAGGGGAGAACCCATTCTGAGGGAAGCCTGGCGAAAGAACAGGGATCTGGGTTGCCAGAGCCAGGTTCAAATCTTGACTCTGAAAGACCTTCAACTTAGAACATCACTTCCCTGAGCCTCAGTTTCCCTACCTTTTAAATAAGGAAAGTAATCCCTAATTTCCTAAAAGCACGTGGAGATATAGTTGTAAATACTGACAGCCACATAAAAGTCCCAGCTATGAGTATAAAAATGTGGAGAAGCAGGTTTAAACAGTGGGTGCCAGAGTGAGAGGAGAGGACCCTCAGTAAAGGGCGCCATGAAGAAAGACTGTCTTGGTCTTGACTTTCACAATGTCAAGAAAGGATTAACGTTGTACTTGTGAAATTATTTAAAAGCTAGTTTAAGAAAAAAAAAAAAAACAACCTGGAATATATTTGTTTTAATTTTCTTCTCCCCCAATGCACATTAATTCATTTGTTTACTCATCCATTCATTCATTCATTCAATGAATATTTTTCAAGTGCCCACCATATGTCTGGTCTTTGAGATCCTTCATTCTGGAGGACACTCCATGGGGCGTGCCTTTCTCTTCTGTAGCAGGAATGAGTCCCTTTCCACCCAGTTCTCCCTTCTGGGAAACATCCAATCCAAACCAGAGACTCCACATCGCTGGATGTTACTGAAGTGATGCTTTCCACAAGCATGGTACATGGCTGGCAGCAACGCCTGGATCAATCTTACTTGAAACAACAGCTGTTATCTCTTTATAAAAACTCAAGCAACCCTGAAAGGCAATGTTTTGCAATGTGTGATGTGTTAAATGCATAAAATATACTAAATAGAGCTAAACAACTGGCAGGGGCAAAGGCCAGATGCTGTTCCAGAGAAACCCCGGACTTCATGCCACCTGCTTCGCCCTCTCTCACA
Organism: Papio anubis; assembly: GCF_008728515.1. Classification (NCBI taxonomy): domain Eukaryota; kingdom Metazoa; phylum Chordata; class Mammalia; order Primates; family Cercopithecidae; genus Papio; species Papio anubis. Next base: position 8,059,968 of record NC_044982.1, on the reverse strand, counting down.
AAGAGGGGCTCATCCAGTCTTTCTGTTTGCAAGTACCTGACAGTGTGGATGCTTAAAAAACACTACCTCTAGCAGAATGGAGTCGTTCCTGTACTCTTTTTTTTTTTTGAAATGGAGTCTTGCTTGTTGCCCAGGCTAGAGTGCAGTGGTGCAATCTGGGCTCACTGCAAGCTCCATCTCCCGGTTCACGCCATTCTCCTGCCTCAGCCTCTCGAGTAGCTGGGACTACAGGTGACAGCCACTACGCCCAGGTAATTTTTTATTTTTTTTTATTTTTTTAATTTATTTTATTTTTTTTTTAGTAGAGATGGGGTTTCACCGTGTTAGCCAGGATGGTCTCAATCTGTATTCTTAAGTCACATAGAGGCCCCTGATCACCTATAGGAGAAAATAAAACATCTTCAATGTGACACTTAAGGCTCTTCTTATTCTAGGCTCAGCTGGGCAATTCCAGATCCATCCTCCCTGCTCCCTGTTCTGGCTCCAAGCTACCTGTCTCTCTGTGGTTCCCAAGCATCCCTGACTACCTTCTTGCTCCTGTAATCTCTACTCTCTCTAAGGCCTTCCCTACTGCCTGCTCTTCTTCCCAGAGAGCTTCCTCAACCTGCAGGCCCTGACCAAGCCTCACATCACCTTCTTTGTTAAGTCCTGAGTCACCTGGGTGGGGCTAGTCATACTTACAAGCTGTTCCAGCAGCCCTGGATTAACCTCTGTCTCTGCACGTGTTTTACTCCATTGCAATGATCCATTTCCCTGAGCACTGGATAATGCACAGTTTGGGATCCAGGCCTTATAAAAAACTGTCACACACATGAGTGAAGTCTTCGTTTTGTTCTTAACCCCCCACTCACAAAATGCAATGGGGCAGCCACCATTATGATTTCCATTTTTCAGACGAAAAAACTGAGATGAAGATAGGTTAAGGAATATGTCCAGGGTAATATATTTTCCAAGTGACAGATCTGTGGTCTGACTTTAGGTAGAATGCGTTTAGAATCTACGTTTCAACATGTCTCTGCTCCCAGGACCTAGCTCAATGACTGGCACACAAGAGATCAACACATACGGTGGGCTGGACCTTAGGTCTGAAGGGATAAGAAGCCTAAAGACCCCATGGCCAGGTTTTTGAAGACCTGACTCACCCACCACGTGGGATGACTCAGCTCAGCAATATGGACCCTCAGCCCAGCAGAATCCAGTAGCTTGATGCCCAACCTGTCCCCATCTACATCCCAACTGGATGTGTGCCGTGCAATTCACCTAGGACATCTCTCTGCCCCAGGCCCATTTGCATCTTACTTTTTTCTCTGAGAAATCCAGTGATGTCTTACTTTCTCAGTAACATGTCTCAGTTACTCAGGGTCTCAAAATTCTTCCCCCAGCCCTCTGCATTTTCAGATTTAACTAACCTGTATTACCATCAGCCATGAGCCACAACCACAGGCACTTTTTTGCACGTTATTCATCTAGTCCTCCCCCAAATCCTAGGAGGTCAATGTTATTGTCTTCATTTTGCAAAAGTAAATATCAGAAACATTCATGCCATGCAACCAAGGTATGATAAAGTAAGAATTCAATTTCATGTTTGTATTTCTGCTCCAACACACATACAAGAGACAATTGCCAAGGTGCTAATGGCAGTCAACACATTAGACCAGGATGGATTTTTTTCACCAATTTTCATTTGTGCTTTTCTCCATGCATTTTCCCTTATACCTGTGTTGTTTTGCAATATTTTATGTTGTAATGAAAACTTATGTTGTATTCTCATAACATAAATCTTTGTTGATTTGTATATTACTCATATAAGAATGGTCTTTCTTTTAGTCCGGTATATGCTGTCTTCTGTTTTCCTTGAAACACTTTCCTGGTGCATGGTCTATTTCACTTTCCTCTCAACTCTGCTATGACTAAAATGACAATGCAGGTCAGATTGTAAGGGGCACCCCAACTGGAGAGACAGCAGGGGGTGGTGGGGACTGCAGCAAACTAAAGAGAATATATTGACACTTCATCTAAAGAGCAGAGCTGGGACAAAAATTTAGTGGAATGTTTCCAGATTTCCCATTTCTTCCATTTTTAAAGATGATCAGGCAATAAAGATTTTTAAGTGAAATCAGAATTTACAATTTTGTCAACTAATTCAGATGGTTTTTGTTCCTTGTTTTCAGATTTTATTTGTTTATTTGTCAAGAAAAACCAAATAACACTTGTTTACAGTCCTGAACTAGCGTGAAATTGCTAGCTGGTGACCTGTTCTACAACGGTGATAGTTGCCTCTAACACCCTACATCACTTAAGTAACCTACCTTATCTACCTGATCCATTAACACACATTTCATTAATTTCTTGCCTCTAACTACATCAAAAACTCCTCCAGGGCAGAGATGCTACCTGACTGAGCTTTGACAGCCCACAGGCTGCTTCCCGGGAAACTGAGCCACGGACATTTGTTTCTGATGCACTCTGATTAATTCACTTCATTCTCTCCACATAAAATACCAGAACAAAAATAAACTATTTCCCAGTTAACTGTCAGGCACTGATCATCATACTAACAATCTGATTTGTGCATGATCTGATTTTATCTCACAAGTTCACTACAAGGCTCTCATAACCCCCACTTTAAAAGGTAAGAAAACTAAGGTGCATCAAGGTTGAGAAATTCCTATGTCAGATGTCAGCAGACAACTCATGTCTGTTTGATTCCAGAGAACACCTTTCTCTCACTACCTCATACTCACACAAAAGTCTACATTCTCCCGAGGATTTTGTTTGAAAAGGTGTGTTCCAGTTACATGGCCTTTAAAAATGCAAACATAGAAAGAATGAGTGAAGTACTGCCGCTGTGATTAGAGTTTGTATGACTGCACAAAGCCAGTAGACTCCTCATAGACAGAGGTGCTGTGCCGATTGCTTAGGTACACAAGTGAAAATGTCTCCCTTTAAAATGCTGAAAGGCAAATCAAACCCTTTTTGGATGATCCTAATTCAAAGATGCTTTAAAGAGAATTTCTCTCCACCAGCCAGGGCACGTTGAAGAGACATGCAGAGAAGCTATGACAAGCACCAGCCCTGCTGGTCAATTGATACTTGTCCCTCAAGAGTATGTGAATTGAGGTCACTGCAGGTCAGAGAGGATTCTCAGGAACCTGTGAGCTTCTGCCTTTAAATCAACATAACTCATACTCATGAGCCCCGCCCAATGCCTCAAACCCTCCAAGAGCAGCCGCCATAAAGCAGAACTTGTTCCAGAGAGTAATGGAAGAACCTTGGTGCTATCCCGAGCAGTGTATTATCGCTGTGTGGCTTTGGACAAGTCATTTAGCTTCTTTGGACCTCTGTTATTACCCATAGAACCTGCACCTGGTGGTGAGGAGGAGCTGCTGTCTAAGGCCCCTTTCCAGCTCCAATGGCCGAAGATTCCGTTAACTCCTCCCAGCCCAAGTTCTGATTGGTGGTCTTCTCTATATTGGTGGTCTTTCTCAGCATGTTCTTCCTCCTGGACATCTAGGCACAGAAGCCAGGGGTCCATGTTTTGTTAGTTGTTTTATTGCTGTTTTCAGAAACTAATAATGGCAAACACTTCTAAGTGCTTTATAACCTATTCATTAGTTTAATCTTCACAACATCCCTGTGGAGTAGGTGCTATGGGGAAACCAAGGCAGAGAGTGATCAAGCATTTTGCCCAAGGTCACACAGCTAGGAAGTGTAGAAGCTGGGATTTGAACTTAGGTCTGTGGGCTTCAGAGAACTTATTCTTTATGACTCTACCAGTGGTTCCTAAGCTTGCCTCAAATTAGGATCACCTGGGAATCTGAAAATTTCCAAAGCTAAGGTCATACCCTTTACCTATTAATTCACCATTTCTGGGGTAGGATACAGGCATGCATGCTCTTGGAAGCTCCCTCGGTGTTTCCAGTGTGCCGACAAGTTTGGGAACTGCTGCATTAGCCTATAAAGCTCCCTCTAGTCTAGGGTGCGGGAATGAGATGATCAGGGAGTGGAGACAGGTAAGCCTCTCCACTTTGAGTTTACTTCCTGGCTCTACCTTTTGATAGCACCTGCAAGCCTTCACAAGCTACCCAATGGATCTGGAACTGTGTCTCCTCTCCTGCCCCACCACTCTTTGCTTCGTTATTTGCTCAGTGATCTTGAAGAAGCCACCCAATATTTCCGAGGCTCTGTTTTCTTCCCTTCAAAATGGCTTTCTAATACTTATCCAAGAGTTCTTATGAAGAGTAAAGGAAATAAACTATGTGAAAATGTCATCTGTTAAAAAATTATGCTGAATTAAAATGACCACTTACCTCCAGCAATCTCAGATAAACACACACATGTACCAGTTCAGACAACACAAGCAGACACACACACACACTTCAGGCAATGCAAGCACACACACACACACACGCACCTACCTCAGACAACACAAGACACACACACACACACAGTTCAGACAACAGAGGCACACACACACACCCACACACATACACTCAGTTCAGACAACACAGACAGACACACAGATACACACACACACACCCCAACGGCAAGAAAATACATCTAATCCGATATCTGTATTAAACATTAACAACTTAGTTTTCATTTGCATTTTATAAAGAAATCATCAAAATCTCCCATTCTCCTTATACTTGATAGCTGTGTGTCTTTATTTAAGTTCAGAGAAGAAAAGGCTACATCGGCTAAAGATGTTTTTCTGCCTAGAATGACAGTGGTGGTGAAGGCTTTTTCGTAAATTTGAAAAATAAAAGTGTTTTCATTTTCTTGTTGCTATAATAACCTTGCAAGAGATAGAAATGAGAGTCTATTTTCTAACTGAAATTGTCTTCCTCAAGCGCAGGCTCACTCTTCACACTTGTTGGCTATTATTGTGGGGTTGCTAATGAATGTTGACCTACTAGCACTTGCATTAATGCATTCTTTTAAATATGACAGTGATGTCTTAAATTACAGGGAGGTTTCAAATAAGAGGATAATGTATGTTTTACTTGGGTGGCACCATTTGTTAGAATTGTCTTTTTACCAATATAGTTAATAGAATAATCCTTATGCAAGTTTAGTATTTTATCACTGCAAGATGCCAGAATATCATCGCTCACTCTAATATTGGCTCCTTGCTCCATCTAAGTTGGTCTCTTCATGCTGAAGTGTCACTCTTTTAAGAATCTCTTAAATGTATCCCCAACTTGAAAACCTCTATTCTGCACCTCTCTCTTAAGCTTCTCCTGCCTATCTCATCTCCCTGTCCCACTACACCAATGCATCCTCCCAGTGCCACCAGAATTAGTTTCTAGAAGCACAGCTCCAATATCATCCTTTTGATTTAACACTTCTTTTGGCTGTCTGCTGTGTTTGAGAAAAAGCATGGTACGTGGATGCCTTAGGTACTTGGCTCTCCTACAAGTCTCCACCAGTCTCCTTGAGCTCCAGAACTTTTCTGCATTGCCTAACAATTCCATGACCTTTCACACTGTGATGTCTTTGCTGCTATAGTTATTTCTGCTTATATTAGGAAAGAAGTGACAGAAATGATAATTTCTTCAGCAATTAGTACGCACTGTGGGCTTGGTAGCACTCCACATACATTATCTCTTTCCCACTATCCTCACTCCAATGCGTCCTTCAGAATGAAATGCAATGCCCCTACCGAGTGAAGCCTTCCCAGATGTCTCAAGGAGTAACCTTCTCTTCTCCCTGCCCATCATATCCTGAGCTATATGATAGCACTGTGTTTTAAGTCAGGATTCCTAACTGCACAGCCTGAATGAAGATTCTTTTGTATGTAACTTATTGAGGGAGAGCTCTCAGGCAAAACCTGTAAGAAAAGTGAATAGCAAGATGGTGTTGGGGAAGAAGACATGGTTTCAGCTGAAGTCTAGCCTTACCCTGATACTGGGTGGAGCTCTGAGGCATCACCAGTTCTGCCTTGAAATCAGTGGCAGACTTATTTGCTCCCTATCAGCCAGTCATTGGCTAGAGGCCATGTTTTAGATAATGGATGAGGAGTCACGACCTCCTGAGCAGCACTGGGCTGGGCAAGGCAGCCCCACTGGCCATGTTAATTTCCTGGGAAGTGTAAAGCTATGAGCCATTGGCAGCCAACACTCAGCGACTGAAGGATGACTGCACCAGTCTGGCTGAAGTGATCGGAAAATTTATTACAAACTGTGCTTCCTTTATTTTTAGTATTATTTTTTTACAGGACTCCCTTTCATTAGCCTGGGAGACTCATGGAAATCGTGAATATGTCTTCTTTATATTAAATCCTGAGAGCCTAGCTCAATATTGGACATGTAGAAGGAGCACTATGTTGTTTTAAATAAGTGATGGTATTGCTTTAAATGAATGACCTATAATCATTAGAGAATAGTTCTAGACTCTAAGAGTTTAATAAGCTACCAGATAGGACTCTAGACTTCTGGAAATTTGCTGTCCACTTGGGGAGATGAGGAACACTCATACTGAGTAATTGGAACTCTTTCCAAGGTTGTATGAAAAGAAAGGCGTGTATAGTATTGAATTCCAGGCACTGTGCTAGGCATTTGGCACACGAGATATGCGCAAAAATTAGTTGGTTCTTTGACTAAAGTTGTTGACAAATGAATAATTAGAGTATTACTCACTCCCCTGACTTCTATAAGAGAAAGATCTCTGCATGCTAGGTCAGGTCAAGGGCTTTCCACTGCTGTAAAGAATTTGAGAATTAAGCAACGAAGAGAGAAAGTTAAAAAAAATCTATAAAGACCATAGTATCCATGCAATACAGCGAAGAAAAAGAGGGAGAAGGAAGAAGAAGAAACAGATAAGCTAGGAGTTCTCTGTTTGGAATTGCAAGCAGAGAATGAAAGTGTTGAGAATTAGGTATTGGGGATTTCAAATGTGACAGAGATCAGAAAAGAGGAATTTTTAGATGGTTGATGTGTATTAATTATGTATCCTTCCTCTTTCTTTGACATTTCTTTCACAAGATAAATAAGTTTTTAAGTACTTTCAGCTACCTTTTGGTTGCTGGAATGTATTTGTTTGAATGCAGTGCTATGTTGAGACAGTACCACAGGAGGCCTGGAATTTATTTGGGTTATACACAGAATATCTCATTGCTGTGGTGATGATGTTTGTGTCCCCCTAAATCCATATGTTGAAACCTAATCTCCAATGTGATAGTTTAAGACGTGGGGCCTTTGGGAGGTGATGAGGTCATGAGGATGTGGTCCTCATGAATACGATTAGTACCCTTATAAAAATGGCCCAGAGAGCTGCCTTGCCTTTCCACCACTTGAAGACACAGCTAGAAGGCCCCATCTGTGAACCAGGAAACAGACCCTCACCAGACACCAAACCTGCCAGTGTCTTAATCTTGGACTTCCCAGCCTCCAGATCTGTTAGAAGTAAACTTTTGTTGTTTATAAGCCACCCAGCCTAAGGTATTTTGCAATAGCAGTCTAAACAGACTGAGGCACTGATTTAACAGGTATTAAACTCATTTTAATTGTAAAGTGACTGAGGCTTGAAGAGGTTAGATAAGGTTTCCAAAAGGCATGCACATTTCAGAATTTGACTCCAAGTTTTTCAGATTTCCAATGCATACTCTGGTGACTCTGCTACACAGCATCCCTGGTAAAGAATACAGTGAAGGTCAGCCCCATGAAAAACTCCTGGGGAAAACTCACATGAACCTTGACTCCACTGTCCTGAGGACTTGACTTGAGGTGGTGCAGAGCCGAGAGAACTCTCTGTGACATAGGATGAAAAGGTCAGCCTTACCAAGAGAAACGGACCTTCAGCTGGGCCCAGAGTCTGGCTCCGATATCTCCATCCAAGCTCTGTAATTTCAGAGACTGCCCAGGCCCATTTGGTAATGAGCAAATTGAAGATAGGCATTCAACAAAAGAAAAAACATCACCCTGCTATTTCAGGCAAAACTATTGAAGTTATTTTTGTAGACTCAAACCAGATTGGCTGACTTCTGTGCTGAAAAATTAATTCACTTCAAGAATTACTGAGATTTATTCTTTCTTATTTGCCTTAGATGACACCAAATAACTGGTGAGATGGGACTGCTTCCCTCTTCCCTCTTTGTTTTTGAAGTTGTATTGATACAGCCATCAAGCTGTCATTCAGAGCATCTGAAAGAAGCAGTATTTTCCCTTCCCTAAACTCTCTTGTTTTGAGAGATACTACTCACCTGTTTCAACAGCTTAAAATTATGTTGAGAGCTAGATCCCACTTGCAAAATGAAATTTTTTCATTCTTCACTTGCAAGAAAACCGCAAGACATGATAGAAAGGTAAAACTGCTGAATTTGGATTCGGATGCTGAAAGTTGCCAACTGTGACATTGAGCACATCATGTCGTGTCTTACAACCTTGGTTTCCTCCTCTATCATGTGAAGGATGATTAATTCTTGGCCTTGCCGCTTTGTAGGATGGTTAAAGAGATGAAATTAAATAAGAGATAAAAGCAAAGCTTTCTATACTATGAACTGTTGTGCACATGTAAGTGGTTATTATTAATTAGTTTGGTTTAGAGCATAAAGTGGTTTCCCAAAGCTTAAATAATAAGCACCTAAAGAACCAAGAGGAGAAATATTTATAGAAAAGATGTTTGCTTTCCCTTGCATGAATTATCAATTGCTCTCATCTGGTGTTTTAATTAACAAGGTATGTGATTTTTTAATTTAAATAAGATTAAGTCCCTGGAAAGAAGAATAACAGAAGAACATGAATTATATAATAAAAAATACCCAAGAATTGTTGAGATGAAGTGATTATCTAGAAACAGAAAGAATCTTGTTAAATTCTTGGAGGGAACTACACTGATTAGTTCTATTGTTGAGGTTGCCTTTTTTTTTTTCCACTTTCGATAACATTCACCTATTTTCAAATTCCTTTTAGGACTTTATATCTCTCTCACATTCTATTACATTTTTCTGACACTTCCCTATCAGGTTCTATGGCATAATCAGAAAGCAAAAGGCCCATATTGAGGGAAACAGTGACGTCTAAAGCTTGTCCCCGAAGGAAGCCACTGAGTTCCTTGAGAATCCTGCAAAATCTGGAGATGATTCACTGGGTCATCGGGGGCAGAAGATTGGGAGCACCTGTATTTCTTCTCACTCATTATTTACATACACTGCATCACAGAAAGAGGCTATTTCTTAATATTTCAGATTCCTTTCCTGCTTGCCCTTCCCTATGTCCCCCAGCCTAAGGCAAATCCTCCATCCCTGGGAAGACATTGCAATGGTCTCCAAAGGAAGTCCACCCTCCAGCCTGACAATCCTAGTCCCAGATGTACGTCCCAGTCAGAGACTGTTCACAAACAACATGAGAAGACTCCCACTTCCGGCTAACTTGTACTAACGGGGACCACACACTCATTCTCACTTCAGTCAATTGAAAAACAACACCAAAATATTTAGAACAACAGTTTTAATCAAATTAACATGAGGCAAAAAAGCAGAGTTCCCTGAAATATGGGCAGCACATGAAGTAAACCCTATCATTTCCCCTCAGCATACTGCTTAGAGAGAGGTTTTAGAACACTGGGGAATAGAAGCTGAGCCCAGTGTCTTCCTGAGGTGGAGCAATGAAGCTAGGAGGCCAGGGAGGGATAGCCTGCAGGAGTTTGCAGAATGAAGTAGCAGAAAGGAAAGAGCTACACAGAAAGAAAAACTCTGAGAAAGGCTTTTCTCTAATCTTCGACCGAATCCAGTAGTCTCCCTTATCCTTGGTTTTGCTTTTCATGGTTTCAGTTACCTGAAGTAAAGTACAATAAGGTATTCTGAGAGAGAGAGAGAGATCACATTCACATAACTTTTATTACAGTATATTGTTATGTGCTCCTTTTTTTTTTTTTTTTTTTTTGAGATGGAGTCTCGCTCTGTCGCCCAGGCTGGAGTGCAGTGGCGCGATCTCGGCTCACTGCAAGCTCCGCCTCCTGAGTTTGCGCCATTCTCCTGCCTCAGCCTCCTGAGTAGCTGGGACTACAAGCGCCCGGCACCACGTCTGGCTTATGTGTTCCATTTTTATTATTCTTGTTGATCTCTTACTGTGCCTAAGTTATGCATAAAAACTTCATCATAGGTATGCATGTATTAAAAAGCATTGTATATATAGGGTTTGGTAATATTCAGGTTTCAGGCACCCACTGGGGGTCTTGGAATGTATCCTTTAAGGGTAAGAGAAGACTATTGTACTGGTCATTGCATCCATGCGAGAAAAATCCCCAAGGAGAGCGCTGCCTGAAAGGATGACAGGGAACTGTCTTCAGATACCTCCAGAAATAATTTATGTTCTCTCCAGCCAGAGTGGAAAACACACAGTTTGGAGTATTGGGTAGGATGCTCAAAGCAGTTTTACCTCTGTGGCAGAGAAAAATTAGCTCTAGACTAAACACTGCTCTGGTCCCTCCTAACAAAGCTTAAAACCAAGATTTAAAAGACTCAGACTATTTTTAAGTAACTTAGTCAGGACCTGAAACAAAGTTCAAAAATCGTTATTCAAACACAAAAATGGCTAGCACCAAACAAGGCTAAATTTACAATGTTTGGCATCTAATAAAAAATTACCAGGCATCCAAACAAGCAGGAAAATACAGATGGCAATGAGAAGAAACACCAATCAAAATTAACCTGGAAACTACACACGTAATAGAACAAGTAGACAAAAAGTAAAATAGGTAAATAGAACATACAATAAGACCACATTAAGCTTTTAGACGTAAAAACTACAGTGCTTAAGTAGAAAAATACACTAAATAGGATTAAGGAAAGATTAGATATTGAAGAAGGAAGTATTACTAAACTGGAAGTCAGAACAATAGACAGTTTTCAAACTAAACAAAGTGAGCAACAAAATGGGGAAAAATTAAATCATGTATTGGTGAGTTGTGGGATGACTTCCGTCAGCCTAATATATGTGTAAGGGGTGGAAGGAAAAGAGGATTACTTTGATTATGGTGATGTGGTTTTATAGAGGGTGTCAAAACTCATCAAATCATACACAAAAAAAGATACAGTTTAATTCTAGTCAATTAAGTTTCCATAAAGGTGTTTTTAAAAACACACCCAATATTGCCCTGTTACTCCCAGTCTTATTCTTTCAGTGACTTTCTATAATGGTCAAAGTGAAGGCTGGGCTTTGGGGAATAATCTAACTATCCCCTACATCCTTTTCTGGGCTGCTCCTCTATACACCTTCACTTTCAATCTATTTGAAACTCACTCACTCGTCAGGTCCTGGACCATGACTTTGCCGCTCTTCCACCATTGCTTTATTATTCCTCTTAGAATACGCTTTGGCCACATCCTCCAGTTAACTCCTACATACCTTCAGACTTCACTTCTAGTTTTCCTCTGCAAAAAGGTCTTGAATCGCCTTTTCTCATTCCTGCCTTGATTCTTCACAGTGGGGGATTCATACCTCTTTCCACAGCTTCCTGCATTCTCCCCATCTGTCCCATCCCACTCTACTGTGGGTTACATGAGAGTGGAATTTTATTTATCACCGTGATCTTCAATAGCAGAAGTAGTGATGGTAGTCGTATTTCTTTCTGGTCCTGCTGTGCTTAGCACAGTATTGAGTATACAGTAGGAGCAATGGATATTTTTGAAATAATATATGAAAAAGATAATTTGGAGAGTTTACCCAGAATATGTCCTAGCCCAGGGAATCTCATATCCACAAAGAAAGGGTCACATTTAGATTCTTGCAGAGAGCCTAACAGGATGGCCTGTGGAAGTTCTACGTTTCTTCTCCCAGGGCTCACAGATCACTCTCGAGATAGAGAATCTTTGTTAATGAAAGAGTGGATGGAAAGAGAGAGAGAAGGCGAGGAGGTAATCTGGGTCTTCCCAAGGCAACTTAAAGCAAACAATGCTTTCTAATCTTCCAAACAGCTGTCAGGTTAAAAAGATGTGGTTTATATTCAAAATGTCTATTTTTAGCACACTGGTGGAGATGAGGGTTATGCTTAGGTGATTAATAGCAAAACTCTCATCTGATAAACCAAGCCCATGCTATCGCTTTCATTTTCATGGGGAAAAATGGGGGAATTTCTCAGGTCCCTTTACCCAGGGAAATCTCAGTACTTTTCCTCTTACCTTTTCTCTGAAGGTGGCTCTGGCTGTGTTGCAGAACAGAGACACACTTGTGAAATATTCAGGAGCTGAAGTCCCCCCCATTCTGTCTTTTTCTCAGCTTAAACAGTAAGCAGATAAAAAAAGGTGTAAGTCTCTTTTGAAATCTTTGCTTGAATTACACTGTTATCTGCACTTCAGAGCAACAGAAAACTGGGCTATTGAGCATGAGGAAGACTGAATGCCAGGCAGCCAGCACCCCACGCTGCTCTGCTGGGGTTTGGCTGGTGGGGGAGGCAAAGGGAGGAGTCTCAGGCAGACAGAGGAGATGATTTTCTCCACCAAGGACTTTCAGGAAGCGTAGAGCCCCCTGTGCCATCTGAGCACAGAGCTCCCCTACAAGACTCAACTCAAAGTTTGGGTTCAAAACAAACTCCAGGCAACTGGAAGACAGTACTTAGGCACTTAAACTAAAATCAAGCGTGAAATGAGTGATTTTGTTTTCTATGGGGAGGTGGACAATTGAATTTTTAAACATCTTTTATTGTGGTAATCTTCAAACATACATTAAAACAGAGAGGAAAGCATAAACATTCTTATTCATTAATCACTTAGTTTCAACTATTCAAAATTTATTTTTTTTTTAATTAGAGGGAAGGAGCAATATATATGACTAACATGTCATGGGCACCAGGGGATTGGAGTTAAAGCGACGTGGGCTTTGCAGGGATCGACTTTGTCCTCAGCACCCTCTCACAGGGTATGACTACAGCCAGTTTCTTAATTTCAGAATCTGACTTTACTTATTACACAATATGAATGAGGGTATATATGTGACAGAATCATATTGTATACAAATCAAATAAGAAGTATAGAACCAGTCCCAGAGCAGGTGCTTAGTATGACTACAATGATCACGACGATCATGACGATCACTGTCTTGAGACAGATCAGTTCATCATCTCACAGGAATAAAAGCCCAGGGGAAAGTCAAGATATTTTAACCCAGGCCAAGTCAGGCAGAGGCCTGAATCTGGCAGGTAGGGGATTTTCCCAATGTGTTTTCATGGAAACAATCTATGCCAAAAAGCCTCAAGTCCGCACATGTTACAAATAAGACTGATGCGTTTCTAATGGCAGAGGAAGGGAAAGACTGCATAGAATTTGTTTCTTTGTCTTCTAATTTCATAGCAAACAGTTAACCATTTACAATCTCTGTAAGGCCCATGGGGTTTCAGTGCTGAAACTCTAACACATATTGTCTAGGTGAATGGGCCTCAATCCTGGGCAATTTTGCCCTCCAGGGAATATTTAGCCATGTCTGGAGACAATTTTGGATGTCATAACTAGGACTGGGGAAGCAGTAGCTAGTGGGTAGAGGCCAGGGATGCTGCTAAGCATTTTACAGTGCACGGGACAGACCCATCACCACCCCAACAGAAAATTACACAGCCGTAAGTGTCATTAGTACTGAGGCTAAAATAACCCTTGGATAGCCCCAAACGGATCAAGCTCTGAGGTCAGCAGAATTGAATCTTGGCTCTGCGGCTTACTAGCTTGGACAACTTTCTGTAAATTTCTGTCTGTATAATTTGGGGAAGAGAATACCTTTGCAGGTATGCCTGCTTAATCTAAGATAATATGTAGAATGTGTTGAACTTTGTGCTTGACAACAGGTAGACACTCAGTAAGTGGCAACTACTGAAATTGCTCATTCATTGTTGCAGTTTGTGAGATTGTCAATAATAATACTCAATTTATTTTTTAGAAACTTTGATAAACCAAGTGAAGGTCTGGATCTGCGGAGAAACACGAACCCTGACTTAGGAGCCTGGTGTGAAAAATCAGAAACTGCCAAGGGAAAGTGTACTCACAAGAGCACTGGATATGGGGTCATTGAGGAGCAGGTGGACTCTCCACTGGGAAATGGAAAACATTAACTTTTAACCCTGGTTTTTCAACCATGGCACTATTGACAGGTAGGCCTAGGTAATTCTTTGTTACTGTAGGGGCCTGCCCTGGACACCGTAGGATGTGTGACAGTATCCCTGAACTCCACCCACTAAACGCCAGTAGCATCTCCATGCCCTTAGTGTGATAGCCCAGATGTGTCTTCAGACATAACCAAAATCACCCCCGGTTGAGAACTAGTGATTTGAACAAATAATGGCAAATATAGAGTATTCTGCCAACAACACCACACACTGTCCTTTCAGCCTCCACCCCCACCCCACCCCTAAAACAGGTGCCACTCATCACTCCTGGCACCATATGCTGCTGAGCCCAACATAGACCTAAATATTGTGTCCACCCAACATACCAGACAGCCACTATGGATCTGTTCTTTTGAAACTTTCTACCCATTCTATTTAGGCTCCTCCTGTCCATGCCTTAATTTGCTTCTCTGCAGCATATTAAGTATCTTCTGTCTCTCAACAAAGTCTCCTAGTTGCCCCCACTCCCTGCACCCTAGTTACTGATTGTCTCCAATATCCATTCCTGCCATCATTCCATTGGTCCACCTTCGACAGTCCTTCCAATGTACTGGATGTCATTAAGGTGCTTTCTCAGAGATTCCTGAATTTCTCTCCTGTTTATTAAAATGCAGGTTTCTCCAAGATGAAAGGGTTAGTCATTATTTTTCAATATTAATGTTATTGTTTTTCTGAAGCTTCTGTTGTGCCGTAATTCAAGGACCCCTTGTCGAATCCCATATGTAGCATGTTTATTAGATGTAATATTTTATCTCTCGGACTCAGTGCCTGACACTATCATTTCCTTCTTATTTCAATAAAAATGATCTCCCTCCTCGTGGTTCTGACAGGAGCTAATGGTTTTCTTTATCACAAGAGAAAGTAAGAGTGGGCAGTGCTAAAAGACAAAATGAACTGTATATATTTGTGCCTTAATTCAATTTATACCATAAACTCCAATCTTAATAAAGTAACTTCCTAGTATTAGATAGAACAAAAGGAAAAGCCACAGTGAAAGTCTAGGGGCCTCCAATTTTTCTGGATTTGCAGATGGTAGATTTGAAAAACAATATTTAAACCTAACTTTGTGAAAATCAAGGCATCTGCCCCAAATGGCTCAAGTGATTTCTGATTTTTATTCCTTTTTCCTTCCTGTCTTTTTACTTCTTGATGTATATGGAGGTGTGGAGAGGATTTCTGTCCCTGTAGTTTAATCAAGTACTAATAGGAGCCAGAACCATGATAATTGACAGAAGCACAATATTAGTTGTTTGATGAGAATTCCTCTCTGCATGTAAATTCCAGGTGGATTCTGCCAAACCTTGTAAATTTGTTAGGAAAAAAAAGTAACTTCTTTTCGGTGCACAGTTGGATCCTGAACATTCCCGTAGGGAGCTAGGAGTTTTACTTCAAATGCCAACCGTTGTGAAAATAGGATTGTTTAAAAAGCACTTCGTGGCCGGGCGCGGTGGCTCACGCCTGTAATCCCAGCACTTTGGGAGGCCGAGGCGGGCGGATCACAAGGTCAGGAGATCGAGACCACGGTGAAACCCCGTCTCTACTAAAAATACAAAAAATGAGCCTGGCGCGGTGGGAGGCTGAGGCAGGAGAATGGCGTGAACCCAGGAGGCGGAGCTTGCAGTGAGCCAGGATAGCGCCACTGCATTCCAGCTTGGGCGACTGAGCGAGACTCCGTCTCAAAAAAAAAAAAAAAAAAAAAAAAAAAGCGCACTTCGTAGATACTATGTGGAGATGAAGATATGTGACAAAATTTGGAACTTTACAAGTGCCGGCAACAGTGGATCACCCCATTGTATAGTGATCTCTCCATCTGTCCACGTTTGTGCAGAGAACCAATGTCTTTGAGTGGTTCATGAAGGTCAAAAGCTCCAGGCATAACCCAACTTGGTTTGGGATTTGGGGTCTGTAACTACCCAGCTGTGTAATCCCAGCAAACATGTCTTCACCGGGGCACGTGTTTGATCCTATAGAATGAGGACATGAGAATCTAGCCCCTTGGGTTACTGTCAGGAATAAATGACACCTCTGTTCAGTGTTCAGTCATTCCTGGTACACACTAAGAACTCAATAAATGGCTACTGTACTCTTGCCCTATTGTCCTGTTGCTCTCTTCAGTCAACATTGTTACATTCAGCCCTGGGAGTTCTGACATGGAGTGAGCTGAAAGTCTCCATTCAAATGTCAAATCCACCAGTACTTGCAAGGTGCCCACTGGGACAGCATCCTGTAGTAGGTGCTGTAGGGAATTCAGAGATGAGTTTGACATGATCCCTGACTCCCACGGGCTCATTAGCCCTGGGGGAAGTGTTTGCAAACACCATCCACTGCATACTGATGGCATGTCTCTACACTGACAGTAGGTGCATTGCTGCAGACCGGTGTGCTGTTGTTTAGCTAGAAGTGCTATTTCACAGAGTGTAGGTCCCTCTAGGGCAAGGCAAGGGCCACTGCTGAATCACTTTTGCATCCCCAGTGTCTGGCACAGAGCCCAGCTCATTCACTCATTCATTCATCATGTGTTCATCAGCAACCTGTTTATTGAGGACCCACCATGTAGCAGATGACGGTAGGGATGTATTGATGAAGAAGGCTTACTTATGATCCCTGAGCTTATAGACTTTGCATTCTGTTCAGGACAAAAGGCAGTAATTAGGCTCCAGCATCACACCTAGCAAAGAGACTTGAAACTGAGTCTTTGTTAGGTGAATAAATTAAACACATACATATACACAAAGTCAATTCAGGTAGACAGTGTCATGTAAAAGGAGCTAGGATGCTACGAGAGATTAGTGCAGGAGGATGTGAGTTGATGTCAGGATCAGTGGGAAGCTTCTCGAGGAAGGATAAAGCATTGGAATCTTCTATTGACTTGGTATGCAGGACTTCAGCTTGACTGTGGTGCTTCTAGCCTTCCTAGCTCACATTTCTCCCTTCTTGCCATACAAACTCTGTGTTTTCTTTGAGATGCCTGTCATCTGGGTGTGCAGTGGAAATGTGAAGTCTTGCCCTTTGAGAAAGCTGGGAATGAGAGTATATGCATTTTCTTTCTTCAGGGAGTCATACAGTTTGCCCCAGAGGGAGCTCTTAGGAGACTTGTTCAATGGGAATTCTGCCAGTGAGGTCACACTTGGAAATGTTAACGCATTCCATGCCTCTACTAATGTATCCACTGATTCCACAAGCAATAATCTGGTTATTCCATGTATCAAGCTCTGTGTTAGATCCTAGGCTACAAGGGTGAGGAAAACAGCAGGTGCCAATACAGTAAAGACAGTCTAGATCAGCAGTCATTCAATACCTCCTCTGTTCCATGCATGCTGCTCAGTAGGGAGATGCTGAGAGGACCAACATACAGTCCCTGCTGGCTGGACAGTCCTTCAAAAGACAGAGACAGAGGCTTGAGCATCCAAGTTCAATATTCTGAGATAGTTACCATTTTTACCATAATCCAGGGTCTATCCCTTGCTAGCAGAAGTGGCAGCTGGTGGGCCAGGTACCACCTGCTTCTCACAGAAGCAGCATGACTGTATCACCTCTCCAAGCACAACCTAGCTATTAGTAGAATTCTGTGGAATTTGAATGAGATTCACTTCAACAAATAACTGCTGCATTCTAGTAAGGACCTCTGAACCCCATCAAGGGACGAAGAACACACAAAGGAAATAAATTCAGCCTCTGGCCTCGGGAAGCTCTCAGGCTAGTTCGTCCACTGACTACATGTACATTTATTCCTCAGTACTTTTAATCTCCGATTTTTAAAAATATCAATAGCGTCTCCTAGCAAGACCCACAGACTAAAAGAGCAGGGATTACCTCATAAACAGCCATCATTTGTTCGTTCCTACAATACCCTGTCTATTTCCCTACTTACAATCCTTGCTCTACATTGTCCTGGTTGAGTGGCCTTGGGCAAGTTACTTCCCTTTGTGAGCCTTAATTTATTCATCTGTACAATGGAGACGATAACAGTTCCTGCCATGTGGCATTGTGGTGAGGATATGTGTGATCATGCAAATGAAATTCTTAGCATAGTGCCCGGCTCAGGTAGCTGCAGAGTCCCTACAAATGAGGATGTGGTCGCTTATGATTTATCATTTTACATTTTAAAAAAACAACCTAAGACTATTTTAATGGCATCACATCAACAATAGAAAAGATTCTTGAAAATTACAGAAGGGCATGGGTGAAAATTTAGAAGGTGAATAGAGATGTCATATGGAAAGTTTACCATTAGAATGTACAGGAACCTCGTGGCTGTTCTTTATTTCAAAACTCGAATTCAGCATGTCTTGGTGAGGGGCTAAGCGTCAGTATTTCTTTTTAAAAAAACTCTCCAGGCAGTGCTAAAACATTGAGCTTGCCTTTCAGAAACAACTATCGAAAGCATGTACTATTTATCCATGTGCCCTATCCACATACCTTTATAAATAGAAGACGTGAATTAAAAAAAAACACACAAAAAACAAAGAATGATGGGGTAGTGCGAGCATTTAAAAAAATGAAATTTATGAAAAACTATTAGAATCAATTCAATTAAATAATTTTTATCTTTAAAACTCAGATATGCATAAGTTGCCCTCTCGTAGCATTTCATCTCTAGTGACCTTGGTTTTCTTCAGGCTTTGTCAAACATTTCATAATAACTTGCACTGCATATTGGTAAGATCACAAAGCATGTATTCTGTGCAACAGGTTTTCTAGGTATTTTTATATAATGTTCCGAACCATGTATTTTTCCCTAAAGTGTACCGTGAGGAAAAAAAAAAAAAAAAGACTACAGATTCTTCAGATTATTTGACTATTTTCTTGCGGCCTAAACTATAAAAACACAGTCAATTAAAATATTTGCAGAAAATCATCAACACTGTGCCTTGATTATATTCCTAGTTGCATGCAATCCTTGGATTTATTTACTTATGGATTCTTTGGATTATACTGAAAGATGAATTGAATACTCAGTGCCCAATTTTTCTCTATTTGCAAATTTATGTTCAGTGCAAAGTATAAAGAGATTTATATTCAAAACAACGTATAAACTGAAGACCTCATTTCCCCCAGCGTGTTCATGTATAAATTTACTAAAACAACTCCCTCCCCCCACCCCAATGATACTATTTATTACAGAAAAAGGGAGCTCTCTTCTTCTGCATCGTTCCTATCTCCATTGACTTGATGCTTCATCATTTAGCAAATTCATGTGAGTTGAACAAGAGGGACAGAAATGATGTGAAATCCATCTTTTTTTTTCTTGGTTCTATCAACATAAGCACAAATGAAGAGAGAGAGAGAGAGAGAGAGGCAGAAACATACAAGAGGGCAGGGGGAAGGGAAAAGAAAAAAACAGGGACCCAGAGAGAGACCAAGGGACAGGGAGAGAAGCAAGCATGCCAGGAGAGAAAGCTACATTGCAGTAGTGATGGATAACTGAAGTGAAGGTGTCAGGATGGAATTATGTAAATTACCAAGACAGCCAAGCCATGCGCTGATGATTATAGAGGATGTGAACAATGTTGTGGTCCCCAGACACCCGTGAGCCTTGTTATTTTTCTTCCCTCCAACTACCCTTGGGGTGGATTCTTCCTGACCCTGGTCCTTGGGAAAAAAAAAAAAAAAAAACTCTCAAGAAATAACTTCTCTCTAACCAACACACATATCCGAACTCCCCCAGCCAAGAAATTTAAAAAAAAGTAGAAGGAGGGATGTGACAAGTCTCTCCAAGGATCCTCCCCCTCCCTGGATGCCAACCAGACATCTTCAAACTGCCTTTTGTTTAGATCACTGAAGCATTTGACTTTATCAAGCGCCCTGATCATGCCTTAGTTTCAAGGACACCACTTGAAGGAGAGAGTTTGGCGGCACAGACAGTGGCTCTGAGCTCAGCTGATGAGGGGTAGCTTTTATTTTTTATATATATATATAAATATAAATACCCCAAACTTAGGAATGTATATTTTAAAATACGCTAATTATATGCCATCTGCACTCTTACTGTGGGATGAGAGCTGATCTATGGTGCTCTGTTGATTGTAGGTGAGGGCTTGGCAGCACAGAACTAAACTTTGAAATTTGTAGACTTCCTCCCAATTAAAAACATATACATAAAATAAGCAGGGATACTTCAACTATGACTTAATATTCCTAGGTTTTTATTTATTTGTAGTTATTTAATTATGTGTAAAGTATTTATTGACAATTCATGTTGTGGCTGTTCCCTACAAGGTTTTGGGACCACAGAGATTAATACCAAGTAGTTCTGGCCCCTGAGGAGTCATCAGCCTAATGGGGAAAACAAGCATGGAAAGAGAACAACTTAACACCTGGTTTAGTAGAGGGACTGTGATTAGTGGAGAAAACCACTGTCCTTCCCATGAAAAACACATTTGCCTGTCTTTCTTCCCTTTCTTACACATCAGTGCTTGGAGTAAACTGATCATGCTTGATCTCCCGGCTCAGCCTCAGGTGCCTGGGATAGTGCTTCGTGCATGCCATAGTCATGAACTGGCTGATGTTAGAAAAGTCAGTTTGTTTTATAATTATAAAATTTAATAAGTTAAAGGTTTATTTTAAGTATCAAACTAGTTCAATTATTCTTCCTTTTCATCAACCCACTTTCATGGAATGTTTCCTATTTGTCAGGCTCTGTGCTGTGAGTGGGGGATGCCATAGAGAATGAGATAGACAGTGTCAGCCATCAGGGAGCTTACTGCCCAGTGAAGAAAAGTGACGTTGATCAAATAATCACACAGATTAGCAAATATGTACTGTGAAGAGAGCTGGAAGGGAAAATACGGTTTGCTATGACAGTCTCCTGAGACCTTATCTAGTCTCACTATTGAAGAAATGACAGCCCAGCTGAGATCTTGACATGAATAGGAGCCTACTTGGTGAATGCGAGGAGTGCAGATGGGTCAAGCACCCAAGGCAGAGCTAACACCATGTGCTAAGGGACTGAGGTGAGCAAGGATGTACCAGACTCAAAGAATTGAAAGGAAGTCTATTGTCTGGAGCAGAAAGAGAGAAGGGAGAGAATAGCAAGACGAGGCTGGAACGGTGGGAGATGTCCAGATCATAATACAAGGCCTCAAGTTTCACTAAGAGGAAGCTACTGAAAGTTCTTAAGTGGTGGAGCAATGTGATCAGATTTGTGTGGATTGTAGATAGTAGGGTGGGTGCCTGCCGTCATTGAGAAAACTCAATAAAGAAGACCATCAATAACATGACTGTTGGTTTCACAGGGACAAAGATAGCCTGGTCTACCAGGACATTGGAAGAATGTAGAGAAAGAGATGAATTCAGAATATTTTTAGTGTATGAAATGGACAGAAGTTGGTAAATGATTGAAGTGGAGGAGAGGGGACTAGGGAGGAAGAGGCTTTAGGAATGATTTCTAGATTTCTTATTTGACCTGTTGGGTGAATGATTCACTAACAGAGCACATCATAAAAGCAAACTGAGATACTGGCTTTTTAAGCCAATCTATTATATTCCATATAGATCTGCTTTTGTTGATACATAAGAACCGTACATATTTATAGGGCACATGTGTTTTCTTGATCCATGCATACAATGCATAATGATCAAATCAGGGTAATTGGGATATCCATCACCTCAAATATATATCATCTTTTTTGTGTTGGAGACATTCCATAACTTCCTTTCTAGCTATTTTGAAATATACTATAAATTCTTGTTAACTATATTTGCCCCACTGTGCTACTGAACACTAGAACTTATTCCTTCTATCTAACTGTGTTTTTCTATACATTAATTGATCCCTTTTTCTTCCCCCATACAACGCTTACTAGCCTCTGGTAACCACTATTCTACCCCTACCTTCATGATATCAACTTTTCAGCTCAAAGATATGAATGAGAAGATGTGATAGTCGTCTTTCTGTGTCTGGTTTATTCCATTTAACACAATGTCCTCTAGTTTCATCTGTGTTACTGCAAATGATAGGATTTCATTCTTTTTTATGGCTGAACAGTATTTTGTTCTATATATGAACTACATTTTCTTTATCCTTTCATTTGTTGATGGACATTTAGGTTGATTCCATATCTTGGCTATTGTGAATAGTGCTGCAATAAACATGGCAGTGCAGGTAACTCTTGGATGGACTGGCGTTCTTTCCTTTGAATATATACCCAGCAGTGGGATTGCTGGATCATATGATAGATAAATCTTAAATTGACACCTTTATATCTAGCAAATATTTGCCACACACTCCATCATTTTAGGCTTATTGCTATCTACATAAAGAGTATCTATTTTATTTGGAGTGTGGGAATTTGTCTCAATTACCTGGGCCTCCAAGACTGCCCAATGATCTGCAGAGGCCCACATATGTCATTCATTGGAACATAAATGAAAAAGTGAATCCTTCATGGACACCAGTCAGAAACTCATGGGCCAACTTTGGACATAGATTGTACTTTGAGTTTGGGGCTAGAAGATCCCTTTGATACCATCAAGGCTCCCATGCAGCTGCAAGAGCAGGTAAAGAAATGTAATTTCAGCATTTCTTAGAAATTAAGGTTTATCTTGAATATCTCTACTCTTCCTCTGCCCCAAACCCCCATGATGGCACTCTTCCAAGAGGTGGTAAATGTGTTCTTTTAGAGCTGAGAGCTCAGTCAAGATCATCAGTGTTTTCTAGGTGGTCACCTGCTAATCTTTAGCCCTTTCAGTAGAGAGAAGAAACTCATACAACACAACCACCTTGTCCAACACAACCAGCTTGGTTGAACCTCAAGGGCCCAATGTCAATGTCAAGGAGGTCATCTAGGATTTGTGGGTAATGCGACTTTTCTGATTCTCTTTTTCGTGATCTTTCGTATGGTTGGGCTCAAACTTGTGATTTTAGGACCCTGGAAACCCAGCTCCTTTCCTCGTTCTCCTTCTGAGATATGCTCTGCAACTGTCTTCTGGGTTCACACACTGATGGGCTGTGTGCCTCACAAGGTAACACCCATTTCCCCCAGGTTTCCTTTCCACAAAGGTCAGCACATTACGTGTGATGCTTTAATAAGGTCTAAATTAGTAGAGTTCTACCTATCCTTTTATGGAAATGAAATATTCTCACACTTAATCCAGAAAGTAACATTGAGTGCTTTCCAAGTTTTGTTTCATTTACTTCCAAGTATCCCCCTGCCATCCAAAGCTTGGTGAGTTTCTTTGCAACAGTTTGTGAAAGGATTAGGGTTAAAATGTTCTTTTCGAAGTGTTTTTTTCCTTAATGTTGTTTATTATTTTAGAGAGCATCAGCTGTAAATCCTCATTTGTTTTCCAGTTCCAATCATTTCTAAGCAGCAGAGTATAGAGGCATGAGTGGTGTTACCAGTGGGGATATCTAGCAGTGAGTGGAAGGTACATAACTTACCATCACCAGAATAAGAAAGCACGTGATCAAAAGCTTTACAAACAGGTGACTGTTATTGTGACTCCCATACCTCCCTTCTCAAACTTAGAAACTTAATATTTTATTTTCTCTGCTTAATGACCCAAGATACTATAGCTTATTTTTACCTGGAACATAGAACATGCTCAAGACATGCTATTTGATTTGAATGACAATAATTATACCAATAAACTACTAATACTCAATAACTGTTTACAGAAAATGTGTTTAGAAATCTTGTATTATTATTCACTGCTTACTGTATGCCAAGCACTAAGTGCTGTTTACGCATCATGTCACCTAAACCTCATGGTCACCTTAGTGAGCAGGTTCCATTGTAAGCCCCATTCTTCAGTGGAGGACTGTGAGGCTCAGAGAGGTTAGATTATTTGTCCAAGTTCACACATCCAGTTAAGTAGCATAACCAAGATTCAAGAGCAAATGTCCCAAAGTCTAGGATCTTAATCATAATGCCAAATTTGATCTTCTTTATTATCTCTTATTAATGTGATTTGTTAACTCAAAACCAATAATGATTCATATGAGTTACTATTAGCCATAAGCATGGCATTAAAATAGATGACATTTTCAAACATGAAAAAACTCAGGGAAGATAGGATCACAGTGAGCCTCTTGAAAGACTCAATGATAAAATCCATCAAGGCAAAAAAAGAATCAAAATAATATATTCAGGAAAAGGGAATCTTAAGAAAAACAGTTGAAAATAAGCACTGAATCCATTTAAATAAAGAACCCTGGACAAACAGCTAGGGGAATTATGATGGCAGGAGGGCATGCATAGCACCTCAGCATTGACAAAATAATGAATTTTACCTTCTATGGAAAGGAGCTAATTAATATTGCTAAAATTAACAAATAGTGAAAGAGAAAAAAATTGTTCCCACATTTTAATATTTTGGGAGATTTACTCAAAGAGAATAATCTAAAGATGGATAAAAGTTATGCTCACAGATATTTTCACTGAAGTATTATTTGTAATAAAACAAAGACAAGGAAAATCTAAACAATCACAAAGCAAAGAATAATTAAATTCTGGTAGAATGAATGATGATTATTGAAACGATGCTACCACATGGAAAACTCTTAGGGTGTTAATGTGAAATGAGCAAAACAGAATGCCCCGACAAGTGTCCAATATCTTTGAAAGTATATGAAAAGTGGTATGCATAGAGATAAAAGGTTTAAAGAACACCCCTTCACACATACATGCTCACTCCAAGGCTGGTGGCAGACTTGCTCTTCATTTTTTCTGCTCTGTGTTTTAAATGTCCTGGCTGACCTACATGGCACACACATTTGCAGCACAGAGCAGATTTTCAATGAGCATTTTGAATGAATGAATGAATGAATGAATGAATGAGTTGCTTTCTTTTTTTTTTCTTTTAAGTTACTATGTTTTTGCTACACTGCCTGCTAAACCTGGAGCTCAGTAGCTTTCCAACCTCCCTGTAAATATTTTCTGAGCCTCCTGGTTCAGTGAGTACTTGCTTTGCCTTCCAAGACTGTGGCATGTCTTCTCCAGATGGAAAACAGGTCTTTTTCAAGGAAATCATTCTACCAACTTAAAGTTCTCCATCCAAATCTTGTACAGAAAATTACACTCTATACCGTGGGTGTCAGATAGGAATTCCATAAAGATTGCTATTTTAATTTCTTTTGCATTAATAGCATATATCCCAATTCTTGTGGAATCAGAAAAAGAGAATCAAGGACCTGGAAGAGATAAGATCTATTATTTAATCCAGTCCTCTCATTTTCCAGATTTTTAAACAGATTGAAGGTTTTACCTGGTGTATCCAAAGCAACTCATTGTGTCAATGGCTCATTCAAATCTCTACCTTTTAAAGATCCAAAGTATTCTTGCTATGTTTGCTTGAAAAAAAAATTAAGTAAGGTGTATTTGACAGTTAGATTCCAGAGTACAGATGGAGAGACCAGCAGTAAGCACAGATAATATCAGAAGAACACCCAGGGCCTGCTAGGTGAGCCATTGCATAATGCAGAAGAAGGAGAGAATCCACTGATAGAAAAATCCAGGGTCCAGGCCAGCTTCCAAATCCAAGCTGATCTCAACAATACCTCACCTACTTAATACCTACTCTGCACCATGCAGTACACAGTCACTGGGAAAGTAGAGACAAGGTAGCACAGTCCCTCCCATGAAGGAGCTCATGGTCTAGTACGCAAGTCGGCTTCGTTCTGGTTGTGCTAAGTAATATGGGTGGTAAACCGAGGGTCTATAATAACCAGAACTGGAATGTGAACACCAGGCAAAACTCCTAGGCATTTAGGATTGGGAGAAAAGCAAGTCAAGAGAAGAAAGAGTCGCTGGTAACAGTGTCAACTGATAAAATCCCCTGTGAAAGCTTCCCTTGCTACCCAGGCTGGTGTCTCAACTGAGTTTAAGGCTGCAGTACCAGGTTCTTGAGGGCTGAGGATCCAGCCAGAATTCTGAGTTCTGAATATGTCAACCTTTTTCTATAACTGTTTTCAATTTTTATTCTTATGCTGCCTTTTAATCTTGAAATATCCTAGGTGGGTGTTTATACATATACGTCAGTATGTGTATTAGAAAATAAAAAAGAAAACGTAAGCAAGAAGGATATGAGAAATAAATCTATTTGTTAAGACCCAAACATGCACCGTGGTTGTGCAGCATATAAAATATTAAAGTTATTGCTGGCTTTCATTTTAATAAGAATCTCTTGGACTAAATAATGGGAACCAAGTACAGTAATATACTTTCCAACAGTGCTATGGGCAGCCCCCTGGGACTATCAGGGGGGACTTGGTAAGTGACACTTGTACAGGTTTAAATTTGAAATTGCATTTAATTTGTATGTCCTATTACTTAGTTGAAAACATGTACCTCTAAGGCAAATGCAGACGGAAATGGGCATCTAGCTAAAAATATTTGAGAGGCAATAATTTGCCTTAATGGCATCCACACCTAGATGGGGAAAGTAATGAAGTATCTCAGGGGAGGTATTTCTTTGGCTTAATTTGTTTTCACACTGTTACCGAGTTGTCAACCTAAGGACTGTACTGAGCAACTACTCATGAACTTTTCTTTTGTTTCAGCTGCTAGTAAGCATACTCCATCTTCCTGTACTGTCTTCCATTTGTTCACTTCATATTCAGTGCTGTGGCATGCAGTTATTGTTCTAGAAACAGAAAGACACAACGCTGGACAAGACAGGCCCAGCAATCAGTGGTCAAGCTTGTCTCATCCACATGGTCTTACCGTGTTCTCCCTCTCTGTAACCGTGTGGGTTGAAATGAGGACTGAGGTCCCAGAGCTTGTGGCCAGTAATAATGTTATCTAAAGGGGGTTAGGAATTTGGAAAAGAATGGAGAAAGGCAAAGATTTGCAAAACAGATGTCCTGAGAAAGTAGCAAAGGTCAGGCCAGGTGCAGTGGCTAATGCCTGCAATCCCAACACTTTAGGAGGCCAAGGGAGGCGGATCACCTGAGGTCGGGAGTTCGAGACCAGCCTGACCAACAGGGAGAAACCCCGTCTCTACTAAAAATACAAAATTAGCTGGGTGTGGTGGTGGGTGCCTGTATTCCCAGTTACTTGGGAGGCTGAGTCAGGAGAATCGCTTGAACCTGGGAAGCAGAGGTAGCAGTGAGACAAGATCATGTCATTGCACTCCAGCCTGGGCAACAAGAGGAAAACTCTGAGTCAAAAAAAAAAAAGTAAAAAGGGTTAAGGTTATGGAAGGTGAATTCTACAGTCAAGTATAAGGGGCAAGACAGGAAAGATAAACCCAAGGGCCCAAGTGGAAGGAAATGGGAAGTGAAGACAATGGCCAGAGCTTCGTATACATTGCTCCATGCCTCCTACAGGGCAGGTGTGCACACAGCTCTGTTTTAGAGGCTGCCAGCCATGTGGAGTCAGGGAGGTCACCTGAATTCAATGCACAGATTGGCTTGGAAGATGTTTGTGGTTATCAAAGAATCAACTGAGCATTTAAAAATGAGTCTTCCAGACGGGCATGGTGGCTCACGCCTGTAATCCCAGCACTTTGGGAGGCCAAGGTGGGTGGGTCACGAGGTCAGGAAATTGAGACCATCCTGGCTAACACAGTGAAACCCCATCTCTACTAAAAATACAAAAAAAAAAAAAAAAAAAAAAATTAGCCGGGCCTGGTGGCGAACGCCTGTAGTCCCAGGGAGGCTAAAGCAGGAGAATGGCGTGAACCTGAGAGGCGGAGCTTGCAGTAAGCTGAGACCGCGCCACTGCACTCCAGCCTGGGTGACAGAGTGAGACTCCGTCTCCAAAAAAAAAGAAAAAAATCTTCCACACTGGACTAAAATTAAAACCAAGCCTAAATGTTCCCTTCTCTCATAAGCAAGCCCTGATGGGTAGATTCAGAAGAACAGCTCTCCAACATTTCCCATCTACAGTTGTCTAATTGTTTGTGTGTCCATCCAAGCTGGCCCCATGGAGGTGGACACTTCCTGAGGATGGACAGCAGGTCTCATCCTACAGAGTCCTTCCCAGAGGCCGTTAAGGGTTACTGCTCAAGGTTATGTCGGGCAAAGTTCTGCTCAAAGTTATGTTGGGCCGAAGCTGGGAAAACACAAAATCTCAAAAGGACAGAAGTATCTAGCAATGAGTGGCAGGTACATAAATGCAGACAGGAGGGTTTTCACTAGCAGGAATCCACAAGGAATACCAAAGGAGGAGGAAATCAAGGATAAAAGGATGGAACGTGTACTCCTTGATCTCCAACACATTGACTGGGGTGCCTCTCCCAAACAAGATGCACTTCCATTGTGTATTGCACACACAGCCACTCACAAGCACTTTATCCAATAAACGTGTGTGCTGGGTTTTCTTTTCTATTGAAGGTTGAGACAAATTGTTCACCTATTATCCTCCTTCCAATAACATGAACTTACACTTTTTACATTCTAGGCCCTTACACTCCAACCTCCACCTAATAGGAGATTTAAGAAGATGTATATATACATATATATAAAATATATACATATTAAGAAGATATATATATATGAGATTTTAGTGTGTGTGTATGTGTGTGTGTGTACATGTGCGTGTATATATATATACACACATATATATAAACCGCCATGTCACTGCCCTTGCATGGAACAAGCCTTGCATGGAACAGGTGGTATGTCATCAGTAGGGCCTGGACAGCTAGATTAGTCTCTGGCAGTAGTGTAGGGGTGGGACCTGAGCTCTTTAGTTGCTTGGTCACGGGGGTGGTTCTAGGAGAGGGGAGAGGGTCCAGATGTGGGAGATGGCTGCACTCAGAAGCTATTTCTCATTATGTTTAAATATTTAACCATGGGGACAGCCATTCCAGTGCATCCTCATTGAGACAGACCTGTGGGCCTCAATCATATTGTACAGTAACACCAGACCAAGAAATCCTGAGGTTCTCGGAACTAACCCAAATTTTCCTTCTTAATGTTCCTTCTGAAAAAAAAATCCCCTTTTATTCATTCCTATCATCCTGAATCCTTCATCAACAATCACTTCAAGAGCTGAGACTTCGGTGCTGTGCTCTCTAATGCTTTGAGAGAGGTGGGCTCAGGAGGAGACCCTGGGGTAAGGAAATGCCAGAACAAAGTGACACAAACCGGGACCTGAAGAACAAAGGGGAGCTATCCATGCCAAGAGTGGGTCTTGTCCTGCCCCTGTAGGTCTCCAACCCTACAGCCTCCCATGGAGTATACATTTCCTTTTACTTAAGCAGGTCACCTGGGGTTGCTTAAGTATCCACACTCAGAAGAGACCCAGTACAGGCCATAGACATACTGACATTTTTGACATGCTACAGCCATGGTCTAGTCATCCAGGATGCTGAAGCATTCATTTTCTCACTGGTCTGGGATCACAGATGCCACCTCGATGTATGTTGTGAGAGCAGGTACCATAATTGCTTCTCCACATGTTCCTCAAAGAGTCAGTGCACAGCTTGACATAGACTGGCCACTGTTAAGTTTATAAGATTACATAAATGTTGCTTTTAACTTGATTGATAAGTATTCCCAAATAGAATCACGTGATTCCTAGGTTCTGTGCAGACACAGAGCAAGAAGAAGAGAGGTTCCAGTCAAGAAGGCAGGGCAACATCACAGCATAACATGGGATGGGCTTTAATCAGGAAGATTCAGCTTGTAATCCATCTCCCATCATGCAGCAGATATGTGACCCAAGCAATTTACTTTCACAATGTGGAACTTCTTCATTTGTAAATGCAGATGACATTATCCACTTCTTAGTATTTGGGTAAAACCTGAGTAAGATCATCCATATTCAACTCTTAGCACAATCCCAGCTCACAGTACGTGGACAGTAAATAGTAGCTATCATCAAGAGTGGCAGGAGTATTTAATATTCAAACATAAGGTAAATTTTATTAAGATAATACCAGCTCTAATTACATACTAAAACTCCAAATTTCAGTAGCTTAACACCAGATAAATTCTTTATCTCTCACTTAAAGTCCAGCCAGCAGTAGGGTAAATATGAGAGAGAAAATTTGCTCCATGCAGTCATTCAGGGATATAGGTTCAATATGTGGCTTCCATGGTTGCTCTGGGGCAAGAGCATTGCAAAAGAGGCTTATGAGGACCAGTCCTGAATGTTACATTCTTTGCTTCAGCTCACATTGCATTAGCCAATGTGGTTACTCATAACTGTAAAGGAGACTGGGGAATGTAGTGCAGTTGCTATATGGAAAGAAGATAAAAGGGGTTTGCTAAACAGCCAGAAAAAGTCTCTGCCACTCAGAATCAACCCACCATTCTATAAAAATCAAGACTTCAGGCCAAACATCCAAATCCTAAGATATGAACTCTTGTATAACAAAATTCCTGTTGTGCCATGCCTTCACTGTTTGAACAGAGAATGGAAATCCTGACAGGAATGATGGCGATGAGGTAGGGGTAGGAGTTTCTACATGGGGAGGAGGTGGGCAGACCAGATACCCTGAGGAAGCCCTTCCACCACCTGTACTGTACATTGGTTCCTCCAGACAGGAGGGGTTTTTGTGCAATTGTCAAATGCCAGGAATTATAGGAGGAATATTTACTAGAAACAATTACTGGCTTTGAGATCTTAACAAATGATCTCAGGTTCATATTTTCCTTACCTATAAAATAGAGTTGCTATAAGAGAAAATGGTAATGTGTCTGGTTAGGGCTGGTGGATAGTAAACACTCAAAAAATAGAATCATCATTCTTGTGTTCTTTTTTATCCATGAGATGAACAGAAAGAAAAATGCTCTTTCTCACTTTCCCCTTGCTGGTAGGAATTTAACCATGATGGAGCTCTGACTTGCTGTGTAAAACCTGTTCTTGGCCCTACCCAGACCTAGGCACAAAACCAGGTTATTTCTGGTCCCAACTCTCACCTCTATTCACGAAAATTGAATTTACTCCCTTGTGTTCAAATAAACTTTATTGATTCCAAGTCAGAAAATATATACTGTGCACCCAGCTCGGCAGGTGCTTCACATAGGTTGCCGGTGGCTTCTTTTACATGCTATCCAAGTCTCAGCTGTTCTTGGTTGTACATGCCAATTTTGAAGCAGAATTCAAAAATCTATTCCTGTTCCCCAGAATGAATCCATTTGCACCAAAGGCATTAATGAGAACTGTAGATTTTGCTGAAGCTTTCATACCCAATAATAAACTAAAAAAAAAAAAAAAACAAAAAAAACACACACACACACACACACATCAAACATGTCTATTTGTCAAAATCTCCTCTGCTACATCATCAAAAGGTTTCTTTTTTCCTACCCTTCCCTCCCATGTTACTCAGCCTTGATTATTGCTGTTTCCTTTTACTTGCATCTTCTCCTTGCAAATCCTAATTGGCCCACCCTCCATCGTGAAGCGTAATGCAGCACTTTCTCTGACCCTGTATTGAAACTGCCACACCCACACCTTCCTAAGAGTCCTTAGGAAAGTAAAGGCTTGCCAGTCTTCATGATCCACCTACTTTAGAAGACATCAGGTTATTAATAAAAATCCTATGTATATAAAAGAACCACAACTAGAGAGATTTAGTGTTTGGAGCAAAGTCATCAATTTCTAAGTGTTATCTCAATTTAAATGGGTTTCTACCCCTCAGGTAGATCATTCAGTCCTTGCTTTGGAAATCAGAAATGCAGGATCTATTTGTTGTGTCTAGTTCAATACTGTCACAGTTGGGTTGGTCAGATGCTGAGTGGATCTCCTCCCAGAGAAAGTTTTGGTGTCCTCAGTCCAACCATTTTTATTGCTGTTAACTTTTAACTATTGCTAAATTACTTCACTGGCAGATTTCTTTTTTTGAAAATCAATCAATCAAAAAGAACATGTCTCTTAGTAAGAATACTTAAAACATTTTAAATGCACACCTTCAGGTTCTGAAAGCCCACAGTGTACATTTTTAGCTCCATGTATTCCAGTTTGGATGGTTTGAATTTGCTCCCCAAAAAAGTTTTCCCACGTGGGAAAACTTCATCAATTTCATCATTTTTAATTCTTTGAGAAAGTGAATAATTTGATTGAAATAGATGGAACCACATACTGAAATGGAAGGATGTATGTATTTATGTCTTTATTTTAATTAAATTGGTAAATACTGGGATATATTAGATAGAGAGAAACCAAACTTAAATCACTGAAAATGCTTATGTACGAGTTAGTGATGTGTTAAAACTCAACGTTGCACTGAAAATTTCCCAGAAACTTGAATATTATGGAAGGAACTCTCAAAAGATAAAATTCAAGATCTCCAAATTTCCATCTCACCTTACTCGTTGATACTCATAACTGTTTAATTATTTAGGTAGTTCACAAATCGAACTTGACTGAGGGGGATTATCATGATGCAATGAAAAATGGTTGTACAACTAAAATCTAGTGTGGGCCATGGACCCTAAGGTCCTTGACACCTTTTCAAGGGATCCATGAGGTCAAAATAATTTTTTTTAGACAGTGTCTCTCCCTGTCGCCTAGTCTAGAATGCAGTGGTGTGATCATGGCTCACTGCAGCCTGGAATTCCTGGACTCAGGGGATCCTCCTGCTTCAGCATCTACCTGGGACTACAGGTATGTACCACCATGCCTGGCTTTTTTTTTTTTTTTTTTTTTTAAGAGATGGGGTCTTGCTATGTTGCTCAGGCTGGTTTTGAACTCCTGGGCTCAAGCAATCGTCCTGCCTTATAAACTCAGCTTCTCAAAGTGCAGAGTTTATGAGCATTAGCCACCACATCCAGCCAAAACTATGTTTATAATCATACCCAGGCATTATCTGCCTTTTCCCCTGTGTTGACATTTGCACTGGTGATGCAAAGCACTGGTGGGCAAAACTCTTGGAGTCCTAGCCCCGATCAAGGCAGTGGCCCCCAAATGCATTGATAGTCATCTCTCCTCCCAGGTTTACTTAAGAATGTCTTTAATAAAACAGTAAAGATTATTAATGTTATTATATCTTAACCAAGGAGTACAGATCTGTATTAACTTTCTGCCACTGCCACACAAATTACCACAGTGGCTTAAAACAACACACACTTATTTATCTCACAGTTCTATAGGTGAGAAATCTAACAAGGTCTCACTTTGTGTTTTGAATCAAGGTGTTAGCAAGGTGACCTCCCTGCCTGGCAGCCCCATGGGAGTGTTCATCTCCTGGTCTTTTCCAGCTTTTGAGGCTGCCTGCATTCCTTGGCTCATACCTCCTTCTTCCATCTTGAAAATCAGCACCACTGCCTCCCTCTGGGTCTTTCTTTTGTGGTCACATCTCTGTCTCTGCTCTGAATAGAGCCATAAAAAGTTCTCCAGTTATAAGGACCTACGTGATGGGACTAGGTCCATCTAGATAACTCAAGATCATCTTCTCATCTCAAGATACTTAATTTAATCACACCTTCAAAGTCCCTTGTGCCATCTAGGGTAACATTCACAGGTTCTGGATATTAGAATGTGGATATCTTTGGGGGTCATTATTCTTTCTAGCACAGTTTTTATGGTATTCTGACTGACCAAGTGGGATGTATGCCCAAAGCTCCTCTACTCCATACAGAAATACAATGGTCTCATTAATCCTAAGAACATGCCTCTGAATGAGAAGACTTAAAGACACTTTAAATGCCCACCTTCAGGTTCTGAAAACCCCAAACAACAACCGATTGTATTTGTTGCTAATAATAAAATTAGAGCTTTCAAGTTAACATTAGAATTTGGAAACACTTTTATCTACTATAATAATCCTGACAACTTCCCAATACTTAAAGACTTTTCTGATGAGATCACTGAAAATCATCTTTAATGAAGGTGAATTTTTTTTTGGTAATGCATAAAGAAAAGTGTCAGCACTTAGAAGATCTGTATAACTTTGTGAACCGATGTTGTACTTTCCAAATGACAGATATAAGATACTACAAAATTATGTATGAGTCTATTATTAATTACAAATTAAACAGACCAGTAGAATTTAATGTAATACAGCATAAAAAGCTCATTGATGTGGTTTCAAATTTTGCATTACAACTAACCTTTAAGAAACTACCACTTGTTGAATTTTGTTGTAGTATTAAATACTATCCCTAAGTATCTGAAAAAAGCTATTATAATGCTTCTCTCACTTCCAACTGCATAACTATGTGAGACTCAATTTCCTTCATACACTTCAATCAAAACAATAGATCATGACAGATTGAATACAGAAGCAGACATTAGAATCCAGCTGTCTTCTAATTTAGGCATTAAAAAAGATTTGCCTAAAAAAATGTAAAAAAGAATGTCATTTTTCTCAGAGTTTTTTTTTTGGGGAGAACACTTCATTATTTTTCATAATAAATATCTTATTTTCATTACCAAGTAATGGGTATGTTGTTATTTTTAAATGAATAAAGATGTATGTATTCTAAACATTTGTTTTAATTGCTAATATGGTAAATACTAATAGATGTAACACACATGAGCAAAGCTTTCTGAGTCCTCAATAATTTTTGAGTCTGTAAAGTGAGATCTCAAAGTGTGA
Organism: Papio anubis; assembly: GCF_008728515.1. Taxonomy (NCBI): domain Eukaryota; kingdom Metazoa; phylum Chordata; class Mammalia; order Primates; family Cercopithecidae; genus Papio; species Papio anubis. Next base: position 8,025,441 of record NC_044982.1, on the reverse strand, counting down.
AAACCACTGCATTAAATAATATGCCAGGTAGTTAATAAAAATTTCTCATAAGTTGTTTCAGCCCAGGAAATGGTGAATGATGTTACAGGAGAAATGGCACCTGTGTTTCAGCAAAGTGAGGAATCTATTGACGTGCCAATCGCAAATCAGGAAGTGACCCTACCCATCGTGAGAATGAGAGTTTGTTTCTTTTGATGAACAGTGTAGTGGCTGAACTCTGACCTTGCCAGTGGTACTCCAGGGTTTTCTTTCCTAGGTCAAGCACCAAGCCACAGCCATATCAAGAGGAAATTCAGTTGGGTATTGTCATGCCTGGCATCTCTGCAGTGAATGAACCTCCTTCTTAATCTTTTCAACCCTTGCAAAGTGGAGGTAAGAAACCTATAAACATATTTAGTCCCTAGGTTGCTCACTTGTCTTGAATGGGAAAAACCCTGGTTCAGTAATGGCACAGAAAGCTCAAAGCTGGGTGTCACTGAACCACATGGAGGTAGTGACCAGGGCCCAATATTTTATTCTGTATCTGTGGGTGGCCAAAGAGTTCATGAAAAATCCACAGTGAATCTCCAAATGGTATTCTTTGTGTACATGTTCCAGAAAGAGTATCCATAGTTTTCATGGAGGTCCGAAAAAGACCTATAGCTTCCCTCCAAAGAGAGTTTAAGGACCATTGAATTAACGTTTCATTTAAACAAGTGTTTTCAACTTATTTTTGCTCCTTCAGAGCTTTGCCTGCTGGTCCATCACCACAGTTAACACATTCTGAAGAATGCACTGTTGCAACTGGTAAGCCTGACCCATTAGCTTGAGAGCTCTGGTAAGGTCAGAGACCCTGTCTTACCTATCATTAATCTTCTGTTTTTACAAACTGTTTTAGATATAAGTGCTCAATAGGTCTGTCAAATTAAATTAAATTATCTCATTTACATTTAATCATATGTACAAGCAAAATGTATCCTTTAACTAGGTCCTCCACAAATGACATATGCTCACACAAATATACATATACAAATCACTTTTATATATGTAAAGCAATTGGCCTACATTTATTCATTATCTATCAAGCCTGCGTGTCAAGCCCTGGAGACTGCAGTTAAAAAGGAGACATCCTCCCTGTCCTTGATGAGCTCATCATATAGTGGAGGACACGGGAGTAAGAACTCATAAGCACAATGCATTGGGATCCATGTGCTTTGGGAAACGCAGGGGACTGTGAGAACACCAGGTGGAGTAAGTCACTCAACCTGTGGATGCAAGAAGTCAATGGAGGCTTCTAAAAGGGGAAACCCTAGAAGAGAGACTTATAGGGGAAGGCAACTTATAGAAAGAGGACAAACGGAGAATGACTTTCAGAAGCCAAAGAATCACTATCATGCAAAAAAGGAAAAGCACAAGAAATCATAGTATACATTCACATACACACACACACACACTCTCTCTCTCTCTCCTTGCTTTCACAGCACCACACATTTGCATTGGATCCTTAGGCAAGTCCTTTCTGCATATGGATCCATATGTAAAATTAAAGGGTAGTATCAAATCAATGGTTCTCAAACCTGGTTAGACATTAGACTCTCTTGGGGAACTCAAAAGTATTTTTGCTAAAGCCCTATGCCCAGAGATTCTGATTCTGTTGGTCTATAATGGGGTCCAGGCACCACAGTTTGTAAAGAGCTCTGCAAGTGATTCTGTCATGATTTTGTTGAGAACCACTGGACTAGTTAGAATGATTTTCCTGCTGGCTTCCTACATTTCTCCATCCAAGCCTTCAATTATTCTTCTATCCACTAATCACAAAAACTTCTAGCATATCAGGCATTCTATTGGATATTTTCTTAACATAGTAAATTCAGCAGTCCATTCCTGTGCTTGTAGAATTTACAATTTAACACCTCCTTGGATGGATATGTCTCTCACTTGCCTTTGTCCATTTCCTGGTCTTTCCTATACCCTCCTACTACTACCACCTCAGGGTCAGATTATTTTGAATCTTTCAAAGTAGTTATCCAATCTCATGCACATACACATGTGTGTCTGTGTCTACACATGTGTGTAACAAGATCCCCATTATACACACACACAGGCACACAGATATATATCTGGTTCAAATTGGACCTGAGACCACACTGTTTTCTAATTAATTTGGGCTCCATAGCAGAGTTAATCTTTTATTTCAATTTATGTCTTGACTCTCTTCTAAATGCTGTAGGCTTGAAATCAGCTAGACTTGCAGCCTCCTAGCTCTGTGGTCATGAGAGTAGATTGCATTGTCTTTGTGCAGTTTCCTCATCAACAAGATGAGTGTGGTGATCCTGGTACCACATCTGACTGAAGCAGCCCAGGACCAAGTGAAATCATGCCTGTGGAAGAGATATGTGCACCACAGTGCATTGTGAGAGCATCAGTTCCTGTAAAAATATAAACAGGTGCCATTGACGTAGACCGAGGAAGCACCGTGTTAAGCGTTTCACATAGATTATCAGATTTAACTTCCATAGTAGCCCTGTGATGTAGGTAACAAGATCCCCGCTTTATAGATGAGGAAACCTAGACCTTAATGGTTGGAAATAGCTTGCTCAATGGTATGGAACTTGCCAATGGCAGAGCAGAGATTCCACTGCAGATAATCTAGTTTCAGTGGCTCTGTGCCTCACCACCACATGATAGTGCCTCCCTAGATAGGGTTAGTAGTGGTCGGTTTTTAATTTATAGTTTCTCATGTTCCTGGGTTAGATCAAAGACTCTCCATATCACTTGGGCTGCCAGAATGTGGATTCCAGCTAAAGGTTTTATTGTTCAGATCTTTGTTTGATATACTTATAATCATGTCTAAACACAATAGCTTTCCCAAATTATGGAAATCACCAATCTTTGTTATTTGTCCAATTTCCTACATTTTGATGTTCACCAAACTGGATTTTATAGTTGTAGCTCCATGGGGTAGAAAGGGAGACCACCTGGATTAATATCCAGAATCTTGCATTCACTGAGTGATCTTGAGCAAATCAATTAGTTTCTCTGTGCATTAGTTGACTTAAAAACCAAGTTGGTTTTGAGGCTTAGAAATAATATTATAGCAAAATACTGCAGCTCTTAGGGGAAATTCAATACAATTTCATAGGCATTTTTTATTTTTGTTTATTGGTATGTATTATATCTAATGTGCGTTAATACTGACATGATTATTTTCTTTCTTCTACTTTTTTACTTTCTTTCTCTCTCTCTCTCTCTCTCTCTTTTTTTTTTTTTTTTTATGTTTTTTGAGACAGAGTTTCACTCTTGTTGCCCAGGCTGGAGTGCAATGGCATGATGTCAGCTCACCGCAACCTCTGCCTTCTGGGTTCAAGTGATTCTCCTGCCTCAGTCTCCCAAGTAGCTGGGATTACAGGCATGTGCCACCACACCTGGCTAATTTTGTACTTTTTTAGTAGAGACGGGGTTTCTGTGTGTTGGTCAGGCTGGTCTTGAACTCCTGACCTCAGGTGATCTGCCCGCCTCGGCCTCTCAAAGTGCTAGGATTACAGGCATGAGCCACTGTGTGCAGCCTGTTTACTTTCTTTTTATCATGTTCATTCCATATATCTTGTTACTGGCCTTAAATGTTGGAAAAGGGTAGTGTGCAAACCGATATGGCTTGACTATATCCCCACCCTACTCTCATCTTGAATTGTAACTACCATAATTCCCATGTGTTGTGGGGGGGACCTGATGGGAGGTAACTGAATCATGGGGGTGAGTCTTTCCAGTGCTGTTTTTGTGACAGTGACTAAGTCTCACAAGATCTGATGGTTTTAAAAAGGGCAGTTCCCCTCACACACTCTCTTGCCTGCTGCCATGTGAGACGTGCCTTTCCTCCTCCACCTTCTGCCATGATTGTGAGGCCTCCCCAACCATGTGACACTGTGAATACATTAAACCTCTTTTTCTTTATAAATTACTCAGTCTTGGATATTTCTTCATAGCAGTATAAAACTGGACTAATACACCAACAAATAAGTTAATTGGTTAATAATTAATTGATGAGTCTTAAATATAGCTAGAAAATAATGCTGCTATTTTGTAAAGCAAACTAGACTCATTGACATTGGCAATATGTTGTATCATAATGTTAACATGTAACACTCATCCAGGTTTACTTACCATTTATCAGACGTTTATGGAACACTTAGCGTGATGTACAAGACAAAGATCTATAGCCTTGAGATACAAACAACATGAGCAGATTGTTCAGAGGTGGAGATGTTCTGATGGTCTGAAACAATAGGTTGCTAGGCTTCAAGCCTTGGCAAGATGCTCCTTCCCCACCCATATTCTTGCGTCTAGAGTAGTATGCTGTCTCTTTGAGGGTGGCAATGAGGAATGGCTAGTGTGCCACTAATCAGGCTCCAAGTGCAAAGGCCAGTGTGAAGAATCAAGGCACTCAATAAAGGAGGAAGACTTTGCTCAAAAGCATACCCTTTGCACACAGGTCCCCCATTCTAATTAAAAGTGAAAGATACTGGGGAAGGGGTTACGGACAACCTGACCAATATGCCCACATGGGATCCCAGGCTGGGACTATGACCATCCACTAGCAGTATCCTGTTCCCTGACTCATACTGCTATCTGCCAATGCATGCCCTGCAGAAGTTATGGCTGATTTGCCATTTCATGGAGGGCTAAGTTTGCAAATGGAGGTCCTAGAAGCCCAGAAAAACTTAGGTGGTCAGCAGAAAGGACGTGAATGTGAACCGGGAGACATTCACTTGCTCTAGTTCACCCCACAATTAAAAAAAAAAAAAAAAAAAAAAAAAAAAACCCAGGTGGGTAGTTTGTGCTTGGCTTTGTGTTCCAGTGATTTTAAAAGTGCCATTTCACTTTTGCTTTTTACTATACACTGTCTCATAACATGTTTTGAAGATCTTGTTATGCCTACATAATTACTAAGTTCATATGAACAAATATGTTTTAAGCTTCTATTCCAGACTTTTTTTTACAATGTTATCTAATTTAAATTTCCGAAAAAAAAGAACTTAGGGAGTAAATGTTATATTTCTTCTGTTGTGTATGAGAAAGTTGAGACCCAGGGAGGTGTCAGATTTGTGTCTGGAATCCAGATGAGCCTAAAGCAAAGGTCCATAGGCTCTTTCTATCATGCTTATTTCAATAACTTTGCCATCACTCAAAACAAGCATCAAACTTCTTTGGAATTCCTTTAGTCAATTTCCAAGCAGGTCATTACCTTAGGAGCATGCCTCATCTTTGATTAATAGCTGCATAACTAAGCTTCCATGTTTCAACAATGGCAACCTTATTGAAATGAATATCTGGCTTCCCTTGGTGACTACTTTGAAAGGCATAAACTCATTTAGATTAATGCAACCTAAGCCAGCTCTGTCCTATAGAATTTTCTATAATGATGGAAATGTTCAATGTTTATGCTGTTTAATGCGATACTCACGAGTCACAGGTAACTATTAAACACTCGAAATTTGGCTAGTGAGACTAAAGAGTTAAATTTTTAAATTTTATTTAATTTTAATGAATTTAAAACTGAAATAGCCATCTTTGGCTAGTTGTTACTAGACTGGATAACACATAGTATAAGTTATATGTTAATAGCAGTGACAACTGCAACAAAAATAACCCATTCTGTAACCTGTTTTCTTTTTTTGAAATTTTATTTTATCACGGTAATAACACTTAATATGAGATCCACCCTCTTAAAGTTTTAAGTGCACAATACAGTTAACTATAGGAACTATGTTGTAAAGCAGATCTCTAGAAATTAGTTATCTGACTTAACTGAAATTTGATTAGCAGTTCCCCACTTCCCCTCCACCAGCCATTGACAAACACTCTTTTAGCCTATTGACTGGTGTGAATACTTCATATATATGGAATCACGCAGTATTTGTCCTTTGACTGGCTTATTTCAATTAGTATATTGTCCTTAAGGCTCATCTATGCCATCCCATACGGCAGAATTTCCTTCCTTTTTAAGGCTAAATATTATTCCATTATATGCATACACCACACTTTTATTATCCATTCATTCATCAGTAAGCAGTTAGGTTGTTTTTATATTTGTCTGTTGTAAATAGTGCTGCAACAAATACAGGAGTGCTAGTAGCCCTTTAAGATTTTAATTTGAACTCCTTTGGATAAATACTCAGAAGCACATGTGTGTGCTATGAGAATATGGACTTAGCCACTAGGCTTATTGTCACATATTGTGCACAGGCCATGTATTGTAGAGTGTTAAAATGCATCTCTAGGGGAAACGAAGACCTCAATACAACGTTAGAATTGTTGCAGAAAATGATAACATGACGGCCAGGAACAGCCATTTATGGTTTGGAAAGTGAGGCACAGAGAGACACGGCTATGCCCTGGACCAGTCAGTGAGTCAGGATCCCAAGGATAGCCTATACCAATAAAAATACATCAGGCATCACTTTTAGGAATATATTTTTTCAATTCAATTATTCATTCAAACAGAAACACACACACACGCACACGCACACACACACACTCTCTCTGTCATAGGCAGAACAATCAAACCACAATGGATCTCAAACACCTGGCCTGGTTCCTCCACTGTCATTGTTCTTGACATCACAATCCTTTCACACTCTGTTCCAGTCTTCCTGCAGAGAAGGAGGGACTCATATTTTGTGCAAATTCTAATAAAGTAGTATTCGTTTTCATTGGAGAATTTGGGGAGGACTTTTCTGGTAGTCTTAGAGAAACTGGGAACCACACTGGCATTTGAAAAGCAAAGATCCTGATTTCTAAGGTACCCTTGCTAACACAGAGAAGATTCTGTCCCGTTTGGAGCCCAGGTTTCTAACTCTTTCCTTTCATTGTTTTCTGTTCCTCTGCGAACAGTGTAGATAGACCTGTTTCCACTTCAAAAGGATGTCCTGCGACTCAACACCGGCTGGTCCTTGAGCTGAGCATCCTGCAACCAGAAGGAGATACCGTGTCCCTAGACAGAAAAGTACCCAAGATCCTACAGAAGAGAGCACGTGAGGGTCAAGGCTGGGACAGCAATAACCTTTCCTCATCACCTGCCTGCACCCTTCCATGTTAACATACTGTGAACCGAGCAGAAGTGACAAAACCAATCCATCACCCCAGAGCCAACACAAAGAGGAATAGAGAGGTTAACAGAAATTGATGACATCCCCGCTGGAATTTTACACTGATTCGGCCAGCCCTACGATTGAAATAGACAAAGATTTATAGTCCGAGCGAGGACGCTGGCTGCTCTTGATTGCCTTGATTTTTTTTATGTGCTCCTGCATATTTATTCTCAAGCTCATCACCGGCTTGTAGCATTAGAATGCTGATTTGATTGTACATTCCAAGAGGAGCAGGCATTATGCAGCCATTTGCATGATGTGAGAGAAATCACCAGAACGTTTCTGATATCAGCGGCCAGAATGATCACTAATGTTCACCTGCAAAAGCAGGATTGTGTAATATTTTTTTTTTGGAAATTCAGATTTCCTTCTGCTTTTTCTCAGCATAAAAATAAAAAAGGGGAATTATTCTATATCCTGTGGATGAGAAATTGTATTTTGTCATGCCTCCGAGGGCTACAGCGGCATCGAGCTTTTATGAATTCGTTTGATATCAGGGCTGTGCGTTTCGAGTTCCAACACAAATTTTTCCCCCCATGACATTATTACTGAAAGCTTTTATCAGTTCATTGTGACAGAAAATTGATTATTATCCTTGACATTTGATGGATAACTTTCATAAAAGTACTTCTTTTTTTTTTTTGGGGGGATTTCATGTTGCCCTATAAAGTTCCCCCCTACTCCCTCCCCAAAAAACTTTCTCAAGACACGAAAAGAATGTCTCAATTCTCTTGTAAACCTTCCTCTAGGCATCTGCAGTGGAGGATCAACTGCCTAAGAAAAGAAGTTAAAGGGAAGCTACAGATCTGGACTTGCTGTTTCCTCTGCCCTGCACCTGCCAATGAGAAGTTAGAATGCAACCAAGAGACAGGCCCCTGGGACTCTCAGATAAGATTCTGAGCCTGATCTATTCCACGATTTTATATTTTATCGCCATGAGCAATCCTAAGTATGATCATAAATGAGAAAACATAGTGAGGACACTTTTTAAAAATTCTAACAATTTTAGTGCCTCAAATAATTATACCAAGGGCAAATGCTATTATTTTCCAAATATTTAAGCACTTTCTGAAATGTGACACTTTTTAAACTCTAGTCTGCCGTCAAAGAATGTTTAAGTAACATGTCACCTTTTGCTATATCAGTTAGAGTCTATCCATTAACTAGAATGTAATAGAACGCTTTGCTTTCTTTGCAGTGTTCACTCTCAGTGTATCATTGTCATAACCCTGTGAGACAGATGGTTTTATCCTTTCTCACCAGAAGAGAAAGGTTTGGAGAGTTAAAGTAACTTAACACAGGTCCATGATGGAGACCTGTGCATGGTAGAGACAGACGTAGAACCACGTGGTTCTGACTTGAAATCCAGTGTTCATCCACCGCATCACATTCCCTCCTCGATAGCCTATTCCAATAGAAATACATCAGGCAAGCCAGGTGCAGTGGCTCACGCCTGTAATCCAAGGACTTTGAAAGGCCGAGTCGGGCGGATTACCTGAGCTCAAGCGTTCAAGACCAGCCTGGGCAACACGGTGTGAAACCCCGTCTCTATTAAAATACCAAAAAAAAAAAAAAAAAAAAAATTACACAGGAGTGGCGGCGGGCACCTGTAGTCCCAGCTTCTCGGGAGGCTGAGGCACGAGAATCGCTGGAACCCGGGAGGCAGAGGTTGCAGTGAGCTGAGATCGCGCCACTACACTCCAGCCTGGACGACAGAGAGAGACTCCATCTCAAAATGAACAAACAAAAAACGAGAAATACATCAGGCATCACCTTTAGGAATATATATTTTTTCAACTCAATTATTCACTCAAACAGAAAAGCACACACATACACACTTTGTCTCTCATAGGCAGAACAATCAAACCACAATGGATCTCAAACACCTGGCCCGGTCCCTCCACTGTCATTGTTCTTGACGTGAGACTCCTTTCACACTCTGCTCCAGTCTTCCTGCAAACAAGGAGGGACTCACACTTTGTGAAAATTCCAGCAAAGTAGTATTAGTTTTCATTGGAGAATTTGGGGAGCAGCTTCCTAAGAGTCTTAGAAAAATCAGGAACCCCATTGGCATTTGAAAAGCAAAGATTCTCATTTTTAAGGTAACCTTGCTAACAGAGTCAGCAGGTGTCCCATTTCACCTGCACAACAACTTTAAGAGGAGAAAGTCCAGCTTCCTTCTATAGATGAGGCCATTAAGTCTCCGGGATGTTCAGTGTCTAGTTCAAAATATTTCCATGGGAGGGCCAAAGAGTCAAATACATATCTCCAGGATTCCTTGCTCAATCTCTAGTACTGGAGAGTTACAGTTAGGGTTCATACCCCTTCAAAGAGCCTTTAGGTTTTGCTAGGCATTTAAATTACTTTCTGTGAGAAGCACTGACATTTCTAACTAAAGCAGAACATCGCTATTCCATAAAAGATCTACTTTATCTAGGACTCTAATGATACACACACGGTCATTCACAGAAGTCTTACTTACTTAGGGAAAATCACTGAGATCACGTCACAGGGGAATGAGAAAGTCACAGATTTTCCTTACTTCCCCCATGACCTCACTTTATTCCTGTCGGAGAATGCACTTGTTCCTACAGTCCCTCAGGGGTGTTATAATGAGGGCTGATAGTGTATTAGAATTAATAGGAACAGTGGGAGTCTAAGAAAAGAGAAGACTTAAAATAGTTCATTAAGTGTAGGAGGTAGAAAACTTTATTTGATGAATCAAATGGTCTTCATTAAAAGTAAACTTTTCCAAGGAACTAGAAATTCCACTTAAAAATACATTTTTTCGTGATTAAGAGAGAGAAATTAATATATGATCATTATAGAAATTTTGGAATGCAAAGAAATGCATTCCACAAAAAAAAAACACTTGTAATTTATGACTGTAAGATAATCACAAGAAATGTGTTTTCTGGCAAGATTATCTTTTTTCTTAAGTGTTTATATTTGCATCTGTGAACTACCAAGTTAGAATCATATGGTATATATTGTTTTTTATATTGTGTTTTTAAAAATATATTTAGCATTGCATCTAGAGTCTAGATATTAAATAGTCTTTGAAAACTTGGTATTTAATGGCTACATAAACATCATTTGGCCTTAGCATGACATATATTTTTATATTATATCCGTTACTCCACTATTAACAAACAATTAAGTTGCTTTTAGTTTTCTTGACTGTAGCGTGCTTTGATGTCTAAGCTGCATGAGTCCCCTTGTGAGGGCGACTTTTTTATTCCATTTTGGAGCAGAGGAAATAAAAGTAAAATTCACGATTTTCCTAAAACCATGAAGTATGTGGTAAGAAAACAGGCAGGACTCAAACATGAGCGTTTTCACTTCAAGGTCAATTGGCCTATGAAAGATGAAGGTTCGGTAATGGTACTTGGAAGAAATTGTCTTAACAGTACAAAACCATGAGCTTTGGAGTCAGATGTCTGAATCTGAACAAAAAGCAAAACGCTTGTGTTTAAATCTTCATTCCTTACCAGGTCTGTCCCCTTGAACACATGCCTTCACTTGAGGCCCATTTTACCATCTATAGAACAGGTATTTTTACTCTCATGGTGTTGTCATGAGGATTAAATAAAGTGAGACATATGTTTAAATACCTTGGCAATGTGAAGTGTGAAGTAGGCTTCTAATGAATTACTGCTGTTAGGATTGCTACTAATATTGCATCAAATAGTCAATAGCAAGCAGAGTAGTCTTTCCTCATTAATGTCTAATATGTGAAAACTTGAATTCTATTATGCTTTTTTTTCTCATTCAAAGCTTAAAACCTTTAAGAGAACAGTAGAATAACAGATTTCGAAACAATGAGTTCTCCACAACCCTTGGACCATGACCCCAGGACGGCAGCAGAAAGAGAATGATACAAATTGTGGGAATGGAGAACCTAAGACCAGCTCGCTCTAGCCCAGCAGAGAACGCGTCAAGGGTAAGTTCCAAACAGATAAAGTGTCTGCTTCCGAAATCAAACCTACGTGCATGGAACAGAACTGCCTGGAAGTAAATGTTTCATTTCCCTAACTCACCCCTTAAAATTAGGTACTCAGTCACTTGGCAATTGTAGAATTTTTGTACCTTTGTAAAGAAGAACGACTATATATATATACACATTCACATACACACACACACACACACATATATATACACACACACACATCTTATATCTAAAACTGCAGTTTCCAATATGTTAACTCCTAGCCACAGACACCCAGGGAGCTTTGAAATATGGTGAACCCAAACAGAGATGTGTTGTATGTGTAAAAATCACACCCGATTTTTAAGACTTGTTAGGAAAAAATGATGTGAAGTATCTCCTTAATATATTTCATATTGATTGTGTGTTAGGATGATAATACATTGTGTGGAATGAATACATTATTAAAATTAATTGAAGCTGGATTTTTTTTACCTTTTTTAAAGTGCTACTAAACAACTTAAAATTGCATGCATTTCAAATTATCTTTCAACTGGGCAGCATTGTTCAATGGAGGATAGGTCACATCTCAATAATTTGAAATAACTTGCTCCTGTATTTCCACTGCACTAAGTTTAGTAGATTGAGGATGTGGGTGGGGAAAAGGAGGAAGGATGTTCTGAAGTGGCTCCCAGGTCAGTCTCTCCTCCCATCCCACTAACATTCTGGGCAGAAAACGCTTTCTTCTCCCAAAGATTATGTTATTATAGGATTGTTCCCCAAAGGATTATATTATTTGAGGAAGATAATATATATTCTCCAAAAATGTCCATCAGAAAGACGAAATTGCTCTACTTTTGGGTTTTTAGGCACCTAGAAAAATGTTTCCATTGTTTAGTACAAAGCAAAAACAAATCATTTAAGCAAACTTTTTAGATATTTTGCTCATATTTGAATCTAGTTTGACTGTCCCAAAGGAGTTCTTTTGCTTATTGCAAAACGGCAAAAAGTGTGGTCAGTAGTCTCTTAAAGCTATGACAAATTTCCCAAAACTAAAGAGGCACCTTAACTACAATTATTAAAAATGGAAAATTTCTTCCAGCAAATCATTTTGGTGGTATAAGTAGAAATCAGGAATTCTCAAGTTTTTTAAATGATTACTTTCATTATTCATGTATTACTCAAAATTAAAAGGAGTAAAGAAGAATTCTTAAGAAATAAGATTCTGAAAACATTCATTTTCCTTAAAAATTATCAAGGGGATAATACTTGAGCTAAATTACTAAAGTAAGTACTATTAAAATTTTTCTGATTTTGTAAAATTCAAAACAAATCAAAACCAAAAAAATGCAAATTGACAAAGTGATTGGTAAATTCCAAGTAGTCTATTTTTAATTTATAATACCTTAAGATTTATTTCATTCACAATATTGCTGTCAGTGCTGTATTTATCAGATATTTTCAATATGCATGTGTAAATAAATTAATGAAATAAATGTAAGTAGACATTTAACTATTTTATCTTCATTCCTAAAAGTTTATATTCTCAAGCTGACAAAAACCTTGTACTTCTATCTTTTCATTTGGGAAAAAGAGGGTATTTGGAGTCACTAACTTACCAGGTGTTTACAGAGGTGTGGGAGTGGGGAGAGCCAGAGGTAGAGAGAGATTTTAAGAAATTGGATGGGATGATTCTGGGCCCTGGCGCATGTAAATTTTGCAGGACAGCCTGGTTGGCAGGCTGGAGACGCAGGGAAGAGTTGATATTGCAGTCTGGAGTTTGAAGACAGTCTAGAGGCAGAATTCTCTCTTTTTTTCAGGGGACCCATCTGTTTTCTCGTAAAACCTTCAACTGACTGGGCGAAAATCACCCACATTATAGAATGTAATCTGCTTTACTCAAAGTTTACTGATAAAATGTTAATCTCATCTAGTGGAGAACTATGTGTGGATTGAGATAGTTATATTGGCTCTCATGGCCCAGTGTTCTAGAGAAAAAGCCTCATGCTTAGACGGGAGGAAGTTAAAGCAAAAAGTAGAAAAGGGAAGATCCTAAGGGGGATTCCAGATGGCTCCTTGATATGGCTTGCCTGTGTCCCTGCCCAAATCTCATCTTGAATTGTCGTTCTCATAATTCCCACGTGTTGTGGGAGGGACCCCATAGGAGATAACTGAATCATGGGTCGATTACCCCATGCTGCTGTTCTCATGATAGTGAGTGAGTTCTCATGAGACCTGATGGTTTTATAAGTGGCTTTTGCCCCTTTTGCCCAGCACCTCTCCTTCCTGCCATCATGTGAAGGACATGTTTACTTCCCCTTCCACCATGATCATAAGTTTCCTGAGACCTCCGCAGCCATGTGGAACTGTGAGTCAATTAAACCTCTTTCCTTTATAAATTACCCAGTCTTGGGCAGTCCTTTATAGCATCATGAGGACGGACTAATACAATCCTCTTTCCCTTGAGATCTGTATTAGTTAGGGTTCTCCTGAGGAAGAACCAATAGAATGTGTGTATACTTACATACCCTTGTACATACATGTACATCCTATACACATACAAATATATGTGTGTGTGTATATATAGATATGAGAGAGATTGTTTTAAGGATTTTGGCTTATGTGATTATGGAGGCTGGTAGGTCTAAAATCCGCAGAGTGGGCCATCAGGCAGGAGACCCAGGGAGCTGATGGTGTAGGTGAAGTTTGAAGGTTTCCTGCTGGAAGAATTCCCTCTTGCTTAGGGGAGGTCAGTCTTTTGTTCTATTCTGGCCTTCACCTGATTGGTTGAGACCCTCCCACATCAGAGAGAGCAATCTGCTTTACCTAGGGTTTACTTATGTAAATGTTAATGTCATCCAAAAACACCCTCACAGAAGAACTCATAATAATGTTAGACCGAATATCTGGGAACCATGACCTAGCCAAGTTGACACATAACATTAACCATTCCAAGATCCCTTTGGGATTTCCTTAGGACCTTGTGTTGAAGACTCTGGTGATGAAAGAGGAACAAGTGTCATACATAAATATAAAGCTGCTCTTCATCCCTTTGTTCTGGCAAAACTATTGTAATGGCAATCATATTTTGAGTTATTAAAGTAGTTGTTTTCAATTCCTTTTCCAATTGCCCTGTGCCCACCCCCATTACATCAATGACATATTCACAGAGAAGGCAGATACCATGTAGATCAAAGGACTCGACTTTGAGTTTCCGTTTACACTTTTTTTGTGTGTCTAAAGAAAAACTATGTTCTTAACAGGTGAATTTTTTCATGTAAAAAAGAATTTCATAAACCTATAAAGAAAAATAGTCTGGTTCTATATCAACACAAAGGTCTGAGCTGAGGGGTTTACTATTAGCTCTTTGGTAGAAAATGGTACATAGTAGAACTTCTGACCATTTTATCTGTGACCAGTTGCTCTGGTCTGAATATTGGTGCACACCCAAAATTTACGTTGAAACTTAAGTCCTGATGCAAAAGTATTAAGAGGTGAGGCCTTTAGGAGGTGATTAGGTCATGAGGGTAGAACCTTCATGAGTAGGATTCGTGTCCTCATAAAAGAGGGTTGCTGGAGCCTGTTTGCCCTTTCCACCACATGAGGACACAACAGAGAGTGAGTCCTCACCAGACACAGAATGTGCTGGCTCCTTGATCTTAGACTTCCCAGGTTCCGGAACTACAAGTAATAAATTTCTGTCATTTGTAAGTTACTCAGTTTGAAGTATTTTGTTATAGCTGCAGGAACAAACTAAGACACTGGGTAAGGAAGAAAAAAAAAAAAAAACAGTGGCACAATAGAGAATAAGTGGGGGAGTTGGAGGAAAAGAGGCCACAGAGCAAATACCACCTAAAGGAGCTAAACCTCCAACCTCCCCAAGATTTGGTAAGAGAAGAGGAGTGTGAGATGATAGAAATTCCAATCGAAATGTCGAAAACTTTGAGAAGGAGTCTGAAACATCCAGGTTGTACTCCACTTCCTGCCACGTCCAACACAGCAAGGTAGAATAAAGCACATGTTGGAAGCAAATTGTGATGTGCAATAATGTTTTATTAATGGTTTCAGGTAAACGTATTCATTGGCCATTACATTATGGTTATACATTATTTATTTATTTACCCCTTGGTTCTTTTTTCCCAGGAAGTATTTATTATTTACCTAAACCAAGCATGGAGGAGGCATGAGTACAGAGCATGTGTGGTTGTGTGACATAGTCTCTGTTCTAAAGCACCTCACTGTCATAGAACCCAAAAACATGCAGATGTGTCCTTCACTAATATACCACTTACTCCTCTTCTTGGACCCAAAGCTAGATTCCACTTGCCAACCTCCCTTCCAGTACAGCCATATGGCTGAGCTATGGACCACGGGCAGAAATTTGCACCACTTTCTGGCCCAACAAAACTTCCCACAGGATCCTTGTTAAGAAGTAAAGGAAACTGGAGTCACCAGATGGAAGAGATGTTGATCCTTGAATAACTACAACAAGCAGAGTCCCCTTACCAAGCGACCAATGCCTACTCTTAATCTATGGGTGAGAAATAAAATTCACTATGCTAAGTCACTGAGATGGGGGCTGTTGTTATGGAACTAACCCTACCTAGTTATGGGATAAAAGGGGCCATTAGAAAACAGCTTCTATCGGGATAAATAGCTAATGCATATGGGATTTAATACCTAGGTGATGGGTTGATGGGTGTAGCAAACCACTATGGCACACATTTACCTATGTAACAAACCTGGATGTCCTGCACATATATCCTGGAGCATAAAATAAAATAAAATATAAAAATAGTTCCTAATCCCCCTCGGTTAGACTGAGGAGCAAACTTTGGAGGAGCATTTTATTATGATTGGTAAGGAGTAGGAATATGTCAAAGATGCTAGTGTAGCAGACTGTCCTTCCTCTGACTCGTGTGAGGCCAGATGTTCTGGAGTAGATGTGACCATTCCTAGGTTTCTTGAAACCTTAAGCAAGGAGGTCCTCATTTATCCCAGTGCCTGGCCCACTGAATCTCAGTAAGGAAATATGTAGTAATGCAAGGCTGGAACTCCAGAGCACTTGCCTAATGAACAAAATAACTGCGCTCAGTTCTACTGAGGGCACGTGGCAGGCAGGAATGTGTGGGAGGCATGAGTGTACACATGTGGCATCAGAGAAGGAGGAGGCAAAGGTCACCAGGCTGCCTTCTGGTGGGTAAGCTGGAGGAGGGTAGGCCACTCAGAGCAGATGCAAGGAAGTGAAAATGAGTTTCCCCTCAGCTCTACCTCCTCCAGCTCATTCCACTTGGTTCTCTAGGGATACTGAGGTTGCGTTCGCCCTCCACACCCACCTCATGCCTGCAAACCCAGTTGTGCTTCACATACGTAAATTGCTGGATCCTGTGGCCACCAGACCTTGAAATCGGTTCTACAGTGTGTTTTCAAAGGTGTGGAAGACCCGGCTATCCATCCCTTCTTATCCACAGGCCCTTGGGAATGAAAGGGAAACAATAGATTCATTTCACAAAAATCATCACATTTACATATTTTTATCATGAGCTCAACGAATGATTTTAATTAAACCGTTTTTAAAGAGGGTAGAGAGGAAGAAAGGCAAGATGGTAAATATTTAACACCTAATCAAGGGGAGAGAAGCGTGAAGCTGAAGCCCTCATTAAGCTGCACAGAGGAGGGGGGCTTTGGAAGCTACCCGGGTTGCAGCCCCTGCCCTCGCTTATCAGGGAGGTGACACTGGGCCAGCCATGTCACCTCTTTGGGCCTCATATTTATCATCTGGGAAAATGGGGAGAGTGCCAACCCTGTGGAATTATTGTCAGGAGGGCCTAATGACATTAGCAATAAAAATGGCCAGCATTTCTGGAGTAGAAACTGTGGCCAGGCATTTTATCCAGATTGTAGCGTTGAATCCTTGTATTGACACTGTAAAGGAAATGCTGTTCATTTCCTCAGTTTACTTAAGAGTAAACTGAAGTTTAGAGAAATTAAATACCTTTCTCAAGGTCTCATAGACTGGCCTTTAAACCCTGGTTGTCACAACCCAGGGCACACATTTTTCACTATTATTTTATCTTGCCTGAACTCTAGTGCCTGAATCACATACGTACACACTCTATTTCTAAAGTTCAAGCCAAAGAGCTTATCCAATTATCCAACTTGTCCAAGATGTCCAAATATCTTCCTAGTTATTTCTACTATGACCTCTAATACCATCATGTATTCGTAGAGCATCTTACAAAGCATGCTTGCAAATCTTCTCCATCAGAAACACAGAGTAACCAGAGATTAGAATAGTTAGATCATTCGACCAGGGGCACCTTTTACATGGAAGCAGGCCTCATGAGACCAGCTTTCCAGCATCCAAGCACCTGCTTCAGAAATTGGTCGACCCCAAGAGGGGAGGACCTGAGGGCAAGAAGACAGCTTCAGACTCCAACTCTTGGGCATCTTCTGATCCATGGTCATTTTCAGGAGGTAAGATTTCAGTCTGTCTCATTTGGAAGGTGACTGGATGCACGAAATTCAGCCAGGATGCAGGAGATGGGGGTGAATCTTAAAGCGCGGCCCTTTCAGCACTGTGCTAAGTGCTCTGTTGAGATAATTGTATGGCTGTTTCTGCAATCAGTTCTGAGAAAATTGCTCCTCCCAAATTAGCTTCCTCTTATGCAATAATTTTTAGTTCATGGCATAGAATCACGGCAAAAAAAATCATATATATATATGTATATGAGCAAATACTGGACAAATCGAGAGGATACGCGAACAGAAAAGGACACATTGATTTATGTTACGGATATATCTGAATTATACTCCCACGGAAAAAGTTTCCATCCATTTTTCCTCTCTCCCTTTTTTCTGCCCTTCCTTACTCTTTCCCACCTTCCCTCTTTCTCCTTTCCTTCCTGCCTTCCCTTTCTCATTCCCGCTCTTCCTTCCTCTTTTCCTTCTTTTCTTCCTTCTCTTCCTCCTTCCCCCTTTCTCTTTTTATTCTCCTCTTTTCTCTTCCTCTGTGTTCCCCCCCTTTCTTCCTCTTACTTAATTATAATGCTATCTGGTCTACTAACTTTCTGAATCAGGGAGACACATTTGATCTTCCAGCCAGAGTTCTATGAAGAAAGATAGCTTTCACAAAGCTTTCCATGTAGGTAGTTATTCAGCATTACCCTCGTCATGATTATCACTGCCTTTTCCATAGACAGCCTCGCCAATGTTCTCAACTAGTGAGGTCTCCCTTGTCCTCCTTCCTGCCAGTGGTGGGAAGTGGGAATAGGCTGGCTCAGGTGAAATCTTCCTCACACTCTCTCATTAAATCCCTTGTGACCAGGAATACAAGGTGCTTAATTGGAACCATGCAGTTTAGTCCCAAGGATTGGGAAGGACTTCCTGAATATCACCTCCTGTAACAGATGGGGAACCAGAGCCCAGATGAAATGACTCACCTGGGCCATGCACCTAAGAACATCAGAAACAATCCACCCTTGATCTTCAGAGACTCAGCCCTATGTGTCTCCCATGGTACCATGTGACCTCAGGCTACAAAATGCAGCTTCCACATGAATCAAACTCTACGTCTCTACCCGGGGTCAACCCAGACAGGGAACAGGCCCACTTCAGTGGTTCTATGAAAAGTAAATGAGTGCAAGCGCAGAGTGTTGTTGCAAAAGATATTTATACTCAAATGACTTTTGGTATAACCTGCTCTCCAGTGCCCACTCCCCCTCATTACCCTGCATATGGCTACATCACCCTTGCATTTTACCTGCTGGACACCTGAACACTTCTGAGTTTGCAAACATTGGTTTAAAGTGTGACCTTCCTGGCATTTTTCCAAGAACACCTGAGCTGACTTGTCCAGGCAGCCCCTGATAGTAATGGTACCCTCAGTCCACCCACATGGCACCTCTACTTGTATTTCCTTTGGAGCTCATGTGAATGCATGGCTTCTATTTATGGTTTAAGGAGGCAGATTATGAGACACAAGTCTCTTACTTAGCAACCTGGGAAACAATTAATTGGCTACCTCGAATGAAAGTAAGTAAAGTTTTAAATTGTGCAGTATGGACTATCTTGAATAAAATAATACCAAAGAATAGAGATGTGGTAGAGGCAGTTCTTCAAGGATGCTGAATTGTTGAATAACACAGTTCTATTTGCATTATACCCAACAATTCTACCTACCCTGATTTATTCTCCATACATGAACTATATCTTTATAAATGGGTATTTTGTCCTTACAAAAAGAAAGAGAGAGAATTTTTCCCAGAGATATTGAAACAAGCCTGTAGAAAATGAAAATAACTATGTCATTTCAAATACATCATATTAGGTATACAGGTCCTCATCCTAATTTTCATAGTTACTATTTTGCTAGACTTTTAACCAATAACCAATATAAATTTGGGTTTTGGTTGTTTCTGGGTATCAGTGCTGTGGTTGGTCTTCAGGAATATCATTTTCATATCTCAATGATGTTCTCTGGGAAACTTCTCCTTGACCAGAGGACTAATTTATGACCTGATAGCAACATCTGCGTCAGATGAAATTTGTCATCATCTACCATGCAAGGTATTGGTTGCTGCCTAGCAACAGGTCAAGTATACTGAGTATTTGCTGAAATAGGTTAGTTTCATTGTTGCCATAACAACTACCTTTGTTAGGTAATTAAATTGATTTGACTCAGATTTGGCATTAGGAAACTGTGTATGTTGTATGAAGTAGTGTTTGTCCTGATCCAACTACTGATTTTCACTACAGTGTTGAGATCCTCAGAAATGTGCTCTATGATTAGGGAAAGCTATTTTAGGTAAAGATGTCACTAAACTAACTCTTTCAAAAGTTCAAGAAGTGACATCTCAACCATGTATTAATCCACTGTTTTATTAACTTAACATATGTTTATTAAGCTAAAATAATATCTTTAAAAGTATGAATAATAGGATAGCACAAGTGAGTTTCTTTGGAAGGAATAGAATACTTCTCTATCCTATTTGTTATGGTGGCTACATGAAATTACAGATGGAATAAAATCCTGTAGAACTAAACACTGAAAATAAATAAATGCATGCAAAAACTTGTAAAATAGAATTAAGCTCTGTAGTTTATACAGTATTATACCATTGTCAAATTCCTGGCTCTGATAATTGAACTTTGGTTACATAAGATGTCATCCCTAGGGGTAACTGGATGAAGGGTATTCATAAAATCTCTATGCTGTTTTTTGCAACTTCTCTGTGAGTCTAAAATGATTTCCAACTAAAATGTCTGTAAAAATAGAAGAAAGGGAAGATGTAAAGAACAAGAAAAGTTAGAAAGAAAGAAAAGAAAAAAAGCAGACTGACATTGTTAATGTGTAAAGTAGATTCAGGTAATTTACCTGAATGTTTGGAGAACATTGAAGGTCTGCAGATTGCAGGAAAATTTAGTGTTTTCTAGTCAATATGTTACTTCATTTGTAGTGTATCTGGCCCCTCTGTTCCCCATTCATAAACTCACTATTGCCTAAGAATAAGTGTCCCTTGCCCTCAAACACTGTGACAATCAACATGGGACACCTATATTTTCAAAATATCTGACTTAGACCATCAAGTTCAATAGAGCAAATTAAAAAAAAAAAAATACTATGCCATGTGTCCCTCAGGGAAACCCAGTGAGATGGGCAATGTTGGTATCCTTATTTCCATTTACCAGATGAAGAAATTGAGACCTGGAGGGCTGGCTGAAAGAGCAAGGACATGATTCTAACCAAGGTCTTCTGAGATAGGATCCATTGTTCCTTCCACCATACCTGGGTTTCCCACATATGATGTCAGGTGACTCATCGATCAGCCTCAAACAACAATAATGACACAGGGACAAGGTGCCACTTTTCACTTGTCCTCTGTCTTTGCATTATACAAACAGAAAGCACTCATTCAGTGCTAACTTGTCTTCAATCTATCTCTTGCACTATCAACCTCCCCTGCTGATACGGAGCAAGCCTCAAACTTTTGTTTGCATTGCCTTTATTCCTGCAATTACCTTCCTTCCAGGCATTTCTTTTGAAATAAATATACCTATGTAAAAACAAAGGCATAATGAGTATAAAATAATTGTAGCCATACTATGACAAAGGCCCATAGAGCAGTACCTCAAGGAATAAGATATTCTAGTTGGGACTGGATGATTAAGCAGCAGCATTCCAGGTAGAAAGAGGAGTATAAAAGGCACAGAAGTGTGACAAAGATAGGTGTGGATATGCCAGTGTGTGTGTGTCCCTCCAAGGCAAATAATAGGAATGTTGTAAAGGATAACAGGAAAAACAATAAGAAAGAGGAGGGAGGATCTCTTCATTGTTGCACAGAAGAGCTCTAAGAATCAGACTCTTAGATCAAAGCAGGAGAAGCAGTGGCAAGGATGTAGCAAAGGACTAAATGTTTTAAATATTTTAAACCCAATGTTTTCAAATGTGTATATTCTTATTTATTTATTTATTGACAGAGTCTTGTTCTGTTACCCAGGCTACAAGGCACTGTCTAAATCATAGCTCACTGCAGCCTTGAGCTACTGGCCTCAAGCAATCCTTCTGCCTCAGTTTCTTGACTAGCTGGGACTACAGGCACATGCCATTATGCCTGGATAATAGTTTTAAATTTGTTTTTGTAGAGATGGGGTCTCACTATGTTGCCCAGGCCAGTCTCAAACTCCTGGGGCTACCTAGACCTCCCAAATTGCTGAGATTACAGGTGTGAGCCACTATGCAGACCTTGCACTCCTTTTTAAAAATGCTTTGCTTTAGGGCAAAGTATTGATTATTTCCATCTTGGTTGCTTGATGAAGGTGAAAGGCAGAAAAGGCATCAGGATAAAGGGGTGGATGAAGATGAGCATTAGGAGAATGCAGAATTGAGGCTGTGGGAGTAGACACAGGCTGGTTTTTGAAGTACCTCATTTGAAATCAAATGAATTTGGGGCTTTGTCCCAAGATTAGTGGTTTTCCAATTTCTTATGTATAAGAACCGCCAAGGAGTATGTTCACTCATGTTCATCAAATTTGAAATACAGGTTTTGGGGACCTAACTGCAAATACTTTAATGCATTATGACTTAGCCACCATTCTGTAATCTACGTTTTAAATTTGTCTGCTAAGCATTTTGGTGCAAAAGCCCTAGTTGTACATGTAAAGAAACACAGCTATAGGAAACAGAAATCTACTGAAGAGAATAGAGGAGGGAAGTCAAAAATTTAACCTGCATCTGAGAAAGTTTGTGTCTATTTTTTTCTTAATCATAATATAAGTGTTGATGATTTTTGAAAATATAAAAAAAAGACACACAAGATAATACTCACCCCAAATGCGATCATTGAAACCCCAACATATAAAATTTGACATATTTACTTGCTATGAGTATCTAAGAAAAATACTGTTTTATAACCAGGCCAACTTCCCCACTAGATGCAGCAGACACAGTACCTAGGGCCCATAATACTTTTAAGGGTCCATGAAAATAGTTTAATTTATTCTAAAATTTAAGAGAAAATAAACTATTAGTTTGAAGAAATGTTTTAATGCATAATACATTATACCAATAGAATCATCAGATATGTACGTTTTATGGAGAAAGGGACCCATGGGGAAAAAAGTGCCTCAGACATAACACACTTTATCTAACCATTTCCCTATTATTGAACATTTAGGTTATTTCAGAGATATGGCTGAAATAAAAGTAGTCAATGGAATAGCCTTCAATATAAAGCACTGACTTTAGCCACGCTTATTTTTCTAGAACTATTTATATTAGGATACTTTGCTTTCTAATATTGTCTTTTTCCTGGTGGTGGTGATGGTAGCACTGGTGTTATTCTGCTTATTTCAAGTAACAGATTGACAGTTTCTTGAAGATACAAAATCTGCTCTACTAAGGCACAGATCTGAAGTCCACTGAAGTTCCATTCAGGCAACACGTTCAGCACCCATTAAAATTTGCTTGTTTGGAGTCCAAACTCTCAAGACACAGTTTCTGTTGGTTTCTTGTTCCTTCTATGACTCTCACAACCCACAATGCATGACTTACCGTATTGAGATAAACCCCAAAATCTCATTGCCTTAACGCAACAAAATTATTATTATTATTATTATTATTATTATTATTGCTGATATCAAATGCACTGCCAATGTTATATTCCTAGAAGCCTACCCTTCCCAAATGGCCATTCCACCTGCAGTGCCAAGTTCTCTCCGTTTCTCTAGAACAGGAGTTGGCAAACATTTACTATGAAGGGTCAGGTAGTGAATATTTTTGTCTTTGGGGCCATACGTTTTCTTGGAAAGTACCCAACTCTACCATTGGAGCATGAATGCAGCCATAAGCAATACGTGAATGAATGAGCGTGGCTATGTGTGGATAAAACTTTATTTATGAACACTAAAATTTGAATTTTATATCATTTCCACATGTCACCAAATATTCTTTTTTAAATCTTTCTTCAACTGTTTAAAACTGTAAAAATCATTCTTAGCCTTTGGGTCATACAAAAACGAGCAGTGGATTAGATTTGTCTGGGAGCCTTTGTTTGCCATCCCTTGATGCAGAGAGTGAGGAAAAAGAAGGTTGGCTTTACAGGTCAGATGTGTGGAGCAGCACCCATCATTTTTGTTCACATTCCACTGGTTGGCACCAGTCCTGTAGTTATCCTAACTGCATTGAGGGCAGGCGCCTAGCTGAGGATGCACTGTGTGCCCAGAGAAAAGTGGGCATGAGTCTTGATGAGTCTCTGTGCTCCATCCCCAAAGACACACTGTATTAGTTCGTTTTCACACTGCTGACAAAGACATACCCAAGACTAGGCAATTTACAAAAGAAAGAGGTTTATTGGACTTACAGTTCCACGTGGCTGAGGAGGCCTCACAATCATGGTGGAAGTCAAGGAGGAGCAAGTCACATCCTATGTGGATGGCAGCAGGCAGAGAGAGCTCGTGCAGAAAAAATCAGGTTTGTAAAACCATCAGATCTCATGAGACCCATTCACTATCACAAGAACAGCATGGGAAAGATCCGCCCGCATGATTCAATCACCTCCCACAACATGTGGGGATTATGGGAGATACAAGATGAGATTTGGGTGGGGACACAGAAGCAAACCGTATCACACACACACACAGAAGTGTGTCCTTTCTGACCTAGACACAGCATTCGAGGTAGGAGAATAGGGACTGGAGGCCAGGAACCTAAGGCCAATTCACACTGACTTCCTAGAACTACATCGAAAGGAAAACCCCAACTTTCCATGGCCAAATAGCAAAAAAACAGCAGCTACTCCCTTTTGCAACCCCCCACTTTCTGTATGGCAGATGAGAAATGAAAAGTACCTCTGATTGGTCCCCTCCTGCAACCAATCAGACTGGCCAGGGGCATAGTATTCATTTGCATAGGGCTGTAACTTTGTAACTTCCCTTCAACCTCTGATTTTACCCCTCCTGCAACCAATCAGATATTTGCATAGGGTGTAATTTTGTAACTTCACTTCAGCCTCTGATTGGTTGCCTCCCATGACCAATCAGACTGCTTGTGGGCCACTCCTTCATTTGCATAGGGTGTAACCAAATAACCGATGGAAAACCTATAGAGGGTATTTAAACCCCTGAAAAATTCTGTAACCAGCACTCTTGAGCCACTTGCTCCAGCCTGCTCCAACTCTGATTGTGGAGTATTACTTTTGTTTCAATAAATCTATGCTTTTGTTGATTCATTATTTTTTGCTTTGGTGGTGCATTTTGTCCAATTCTTTGTTTAAAATGCCAAGAACCTGGAAAACCACTGGTAACACATTTACACTTTATTTCCTGGAGATGAAGCTTAAATAAGGGCAATTCCTTCATTTGACTTTCCCAGGTGCTACTAGTTAGAATGAATCTCTCTCTCTCTGGTTTTCTCACTGTACATTTTGTCTTGGCATTACTCTCACTTCTTCTTTCAGAATGTGCCCCACTGGAGGGCAGTTATTTGAGTTTATTCATCCTAATATCCTTCCGTCAGGTCTCCACCCAGCGAATTACACAAAGTGAGTCTCAAAATAAGATTGCTTTATAGGCCGGGTGCCGTGAGTCATGCCTGTGGTCCCAACACTTTGGGAGGCCAAGGCAGGTGGATCACCTAAAGTCAGGAGTTTGAGGCCATCCTAGCCAACATGGTGAAACCCTGTCTCTACTAAAAATACAAAATTAGCCAGGCGTGGTGTTGCACACCTGTAATCCCAGCCACTCAGGAGGCTGAGACAGGAGAATGCCTTGAACCTGGGAGGCAGATGTTGCAGTGAGCCGAGATAGTGCCATTGCACTCCAGCCTAGGCAAAAAGAGTGAAACTCCATCTCCAAAACAAAGAGACTACTTTATAAATTTATTTTTAATGTGACGGGGGGACTATTAAAGCAAGTTTTTTTGTTTGCTTGTTAGCTATCCTTTTTTTTTTTTTTTTTGCCTATTTTGAAAAATCATGTTCACCCATGTGCAAATCAATAGAAGAGGGTCACAGAATTGCATCATGATAAAGAAGTTTAAGATCTTGGCCCAGCTACCCAAGAAGTTCTACCCACAACCAATCTTATAAATTTATTGTGGCTGTTTCCCCTGATTATCTAGAAACTTGTTTTCAAAAATCCTAATGACATTTTCTTGATAAAATATTAAATGAGTTGCTTGGAATAATGTGCAGTTTCTCAGTCTGTGATTGATTGAAGACCCAAATACAGTGTGCTGCATGAATCTGCTCCATGCTAGGAGCTGGAGCCGTTATAAACAATGCCAGGAAAGACAGTAAATGTGATGACTAATTCCGAATAAGAGAAAACTAGAAGCCAGGACCAAACACAATGCTGAAAATAAAGAACTCTAAATTACAAGGTTCCATGGGGATGAGCTGCTCAGCACTCTATAATTCAAGATGCTATCACTAGAATGCTAATCCTGCCCACGTCCATGCCATTGAGCCCTCTGTCTAGGAGAAAAACAGCTTTGCTTCTATTGACTTATTATTGATTTTTCCCTTTCAAAAGATTTTGTTTGACAGATGTGCATTCTATTAAATGTCTCCAAAGTGAATTTCGTTTTTAAAAATATTTCACAAGCCATGACTGTATATGTGGAAGGTAGTGGGAGCTATGGTAACTAGTCAGAAAATCTGGTGTTGAAGACTCAGGTTGGAGGTCGAATGAAGAAGCTGCAAGAAGCCATAGGTGTTGAGGTCAAGGTGCCAGTGCCATTGACATCTCAAACATTCACCATTCACCACCCTGTTGACCAGCCCCTACATGGCCCATCTGCTCCTAATGGCTCCCACAGAGGCCTCCTGGATGCACCTCTTCCCCTAGTCCCCCTCTTGTCAGACTCAAAAGGTGCAGATTTTCCTTCTCACCTCTTTACTACCTCCTGACTCCTCCATCCCTCTTTGAGTGGCAGTCTTTTTGTTGCATTTATTCTTGCTATCCTCCATTCCAGCAATGCATTGCAACCAGAGATTTTTTTTTCTTTTTTTTTTTTTTTTAAGACAGAGTTTCATTCTGTCGCCAAGCAGGGTGTGTGATATCAGCTCACTGCAACCCCTGTGCTCCTGGGTTCAAGCAATTCTCCTGCCTCAGCCTCCCAAGTAGCTGGGACTATAGGCATGCACCACCACACCCAGCTAATTTTTGTATTTTTAGTAGAAACAGGCTTTTACCATGTTTATCAGGATGGTCTTGATCTCTTGACCTCATGATCTGCCTGCCTTGGTCTCCTAAAGATAGACTGTTTTCTAATGCAAATCTGAGCATGCCATTCCCAGACTTTAAATGACTCATTGACTTCTTCTTCCTCTTTGTGTAAAGTGATGTGACTGTACATCCATTTTGCCCAGTACTATCCAGTCTATGCCAGCCTATCTCAGCATAATCATTAATAGCACCTGTGTTTGCTATCTTAAGTTTTTCTGTTTGAAGGATAAATATTATGATCATCCTAGTTTATATGCGATATTGTTAGTTTGGCTTACTCCTTCAGCTGCTTCCTTGCTCTGTGCCTTGTAGCCACAATGGTCTTCTGCAAGTTCCTTGAAATGTATATGCTCCCTCCAGACACAGGTGTTGCTTCCCTGTCTATAGTGCTCTGTGCCTCCCCACCCACCCCCTCCAGACGCTCTCCTAACTCCCAGCAGCCTCCAGGATGACACTTCCTCAACCCCCTGACCAGGATATGTTCTCCTATTACATCATCAACTCATTGTCTTAAGTCGTAGCACTCACCACACTTGAATAACTGTGCTAATTTTTAATATAAGTATGCAGCATCTATTATCTTTTTTACTGGGGTACAAGGTCAGGGAATGCATAAATGCAGAAAGCCCACAGGGCTGGCACTTAGATGCACAAAAATATTTGTGAAATGAATGAATGAATCAATCAATGAGTAAATGCAGAAATGAATGAATAGATGGTTATTGTAGGAAGTGAAAAAATTTAGCTATAACATCTATAAATGGGTATAATTTCATAAGGACACAACTTGCGACCTTCTGGAACCATATGTACAATGTATGTGTAGAAGGAGCTCATCTGAGAAAAAGAAAAATTAGAGAGAAGCCAGGAAGAGCAGGTAGCTGGCTGAGGGAAAAGAATGGCAGATAAGATAGGAAAAACAAAGTATAACTGTGCTGTGCAAAATTGTTTTCCCCGCCTCTGCATGAAGCTGATAAAGTTTGATCAGCTTTTAGAATACCTCTGGAAGCCGGCTCACAGGTGAGAAAATAAATGTAAGAGATGTCAGAGGCAGCTGTGGGCACCAGAGAGTGAGAGATGCACATATTGAATCCCCCCAGCTCCCACAGTGTCCCCAAACCAGTACCCTCCAAAGCCACTCATTTTAACTCAAATACAACTTAGAAAGGTAGTTTGTAAACCAACAGAAAAGAGTCCACTGTCGAGCTGAGCAAACTGAAACTTAACCTGTACATGCTGATGATCACTCTGAACTCTATTTGGAAGGTTCCTATAGTTTGGAAAGAAGATTCAGGACAGCACAATACAATAAACCTTTCTGGAATGAGTCATATTCTGTATTTCATTGCCCAGTATGGTAGCCACTAGCCATGTGTGGCCATCAAGCAATGTGGCTGGTGTAATTAAGGAATGGAGTACTAAGGAATAGTACTACAGAATAGTATTGCATTCTATATAATTTTAATTAATTTAAATAGTGGCTACCCTATTGGACAGAACAGGTTAGAAGGTAATAAACCAGGAAAACCTTGAAAAGAACTGGAATTAACAGAATTCTGATTGAGTGGATCATCAGAATTATAATGCTGATTTGAATGGTAGACAAAGAGTTTGTTGGTCAATTGAAGAAGAGTAGAGGAAGATACAGAGAGAGAGAGAGAGAGAGAGAGAGAGAGCTCTGCTTAAGGAAGATTAACTCAACGACACCAGAAGGATAGGGAAGGGCCACGCAGTGGAGAGAGAGGAGTGGAGAGATAAGAAAGGAAGCCCATTATTACTTTAACGTAGTCCTTTTAACTTGATAAATCAGCCCTGACATCTGAGATCAGTTCCCTAGTAAACCCCAGGCCCCAGAAGGTCCCTTTGTCAGTGGAATGGCCTGTAGGCAGACCATTAGGTCAGAGAAAGGGTGAGCCCCCATGGTAATCAGCAAGCATAAATCAGGGAACTGGCCATGAAGCTGAAAGGTTAAGACCTGGTGGGAGAGGCCAAGTGCTATTTTATTGGTGTGTTAGAAAGCGTGTTAAGCCAGTTGGAAATTGCTATAGTATCAGCACGTAGCGTCATGAACTACTAAGGGGATGCTTTCCAAGTTTGTGATGCTGAGTTAAAGTGGCCCCTATGAAGGCTGACAGATTCAGCTGCCTTCTGCTTTTGACTCTCTTTCTCTTTGCCCTTCCAAACCATCCATCTTTAAACCTCTGTCTCATCATCAATAAAATATGTGTAATAATGATATTGACCCTGTAGCGTTGTGATGACAATCAAACATATTGCTTATTTTATACTGAATGTAGAGTCACTGCTCACAAAAGTGCTTGTGTGTTTTATATTCTCTTTATAATGTCCACTCATGAGCTTTATCCTTATTTATTACTTTAGCTGTAATCCTCAAAGACATGACCAGCCCTCATGCAGCAGCGATATAAAGACACAGTGCTTAAAGACTGTCAGCAAGAATATCCTTTTAATCTCAGTCATCATGGATTAGTCACCGGACAGGTAATTATTTCTTTGACATGTGCCAGTGGAAGTTGCTAAAAATAACAGAAAGAATATAAAGTAAGTCACAGATATCTAAAACAATAATAATAATAAATAGCTAGAATAGGAATTAAAATAAAATACAAGTAACAAAAGTCCAGAAGGAAGAGTAGTGTACATTGGTATTTCCCTGAGCTCTGAGGGAAGGCAACAGAGACAACGACAGCTCCAACAGCTCCATCGCACACTGAAACCAAGTGCTGTCCTTTACATGTGCTATCCCACTTAATCTTCCCCCAGCCTTCTGGGAAGCAATTAGGGCATAGAGGGTGCCCTAGGAGTATAGAGAGGAGAAATCGGAGGGAAGCCAGGGTAGACCTATAGGGCCAAAGATTTAGGATTCTGTTGGAAGACAGGCATCCTATGTCCACTGCAGAACTCTAAGTAAGGGAGATTCTGAAACCCAAGCATCATGGAAGTCTATGTCTTTTGTCTTTGTGAAAGTTGCAATCTATTGTGCATTCACTTGTGATTTCAAGTTCGGCTTGAGTTGGGAGAAGAATGAAAGTGGGAAAACCAGCTAGAAGGCTCTGGGAGAGCCCGTCTGTGAGCAGACAAGGACCTGAGGGATGTATGTACAGTGGCAAGGAAGAGGGGTGGCCCAGGGAAAAGATATTTTGGAGAAATGCACGGCAATGCATCAGGGCAATGTTTATGTTTGTTAATCATGCATTAAAATGAATGGAGAAGATTTCCTACAAATTTATGTTTTCACTCAAAAAGAAAATACTAACTCATTCCTCTCAATTTACCAAATCTTTCTTCTAGTTTAAGTCAATATTCTTTTGGACTGACAACAGGAAGGATAGAAATTTAGCCATTTCTGAATTATAAAGATTCTGGAGATCACTATTCCCTTCCCCAAGTGAATTATTTGCTATTTCAGCAACTCAAAGTCCTCCCTTTCTTTTCTCTTAAACTGAAAAGTTTAATCTTCTGCTCCAGGAATATCCACACACTATGAATCTCTCCACAATCCTTTCACATTTTCACCCTCAAGGTGCTTTCCTTCCACTAGCTGTCTTCCATGAAAACCATCCCGAAATAACTTTTCCAGATCACTTGCACCTCTCTTTCTGTGAGATGTTAGCACACATAAGAAAGTTCCCCGGTATTCATTTCTTATCCAGAATCTTGATTCTGATTGAACTCAGCTATCTAAAGACCACCTTCAACTCCACCATTTAAAGACTACCTTGGTCTGTAGTATTTGGGGGCTGTAGAAACCTAAAGCATCTACAGAAAGTTATAAACAGTCTCCCTAAAAAAATGTACATTTGCACTTGTCCACAAAATGTATAGACAACTTTAGGGGATTTCAAGGTCCTTGAAACACAACTGTGGATCTGTCACCAAGCCAAGACACCATATTTTATGATCTCCAGGATAATGCTCTTTCATTGTATTAGATTGCATAATACATATTGGTTAATAGCTCCAGTTAACCTTTAAGCTCATTGAGAACTGTAAGCATGTCTTTGCTACTTGGCTCCATGGCTGATTTATAGGTAGGATTTGAGGTGGTATCAACCTGAGCTGGTTTCCTAGATCCATCAAGTATCAACTGTGCCATCCTAAGCACATCAATGAACTATTCTCAGCATCAGTTCCCACATCCGCCAATATGAGTAGAGTTGTACCTCATACCCAAGGTGGCTTTGGAGAGCATCTGAGATTGTCTATTAAAAACATCCAGCCACGTGCAAGGCACATGGTAGAAATGCCTTAAATGTGAGTTTCACTCATCTCAGGAAAAACTTTTCAAATGATGTGAGACCTTAAAAATGCCTCCAGTGCCTGTGAAACTAATTGTGGAACAAACACAGAAGTAAATGAAAGAGAAATGAATGTAAGTTATTAATAGCACCACTCCTAGGATTTGCAGCTCACTTAATATTGTTAGCATTAATTTTAAAAATAAGGTCTGTGACCAATGTTATGAAAGAAGATAAAATGAACATACAAACATATTCAATTTCATTATAACCTTTTGCAATAGTCCATACCTTGAGCTAACTTTTCCCCAAAATGATTATATAAATTAGGATTCTTCAATTGCAAGTAACAAAGCACTTAACTTGAACTGGGTTAACACAAAAAGACAGTTTATTTATTGGTTGAGTAACCCTGGTAACCTGTTTAGTTACAAATCAAATGAGGTTTTATCCTGACCACAATGAATGATGTGACTTGGTATTTTTATTCTTTCTTGTTCCATTTCCCTTCATTCTTCTCTCCTCCCTCCCTCACCCCTCCATCTCTAGCCTCTGCCTCCTGGGTCCATTCTTCTGTAGGTTCTCTCTTCATAGTCCAATACGACTGATAGCAACTTCCAGAGCTACAGGTTTTCCTCCACATTTCCCATGAAAACAAAAGAATCTGCTTCCTATAAAGATCAATTGGAATTGTCTCTCATTGCCACGTTTGGCCTGAACAGTGTCATGTGACCCTCTCTGGTCTGGAGTCATTATGTTAGCCAAAGTATAGAACATGCTGGTTGTCTTAAGCTCATGTAAGCTCACCACTGGGCTCTGTGCTGGCCAAACCACGTGGCTTTGAAGGATGGAGCCAACTTAGACTGCAGTTAAGGGAGTGTAGTGAGTTGAATGGTGGACTCCTGAAAAATACATTCACTGAGAACCTCAGAATGTGACCATATTTGGAATAAAGGCCTTTACAAATGTAATTAAGGGATGGATCAAGAAATGATGTCATTTTGGATTAGGGTGGACCCTAAATCCAATAACAAGTTGTTCTTATAAGAGAAAGAAAAGAAAGTACTGTCACACAGAAGAAAAAGCTGTGTGAAGGCAGGGATGGGAGAGATGAAGCCACCAGCCAAAGAATGCCTTGAGCCACCAGAAGATGGCAAAGGGAAGGAAAGATTCTCCTCTAGAGCCTCTGGAGGGAGTGAGGCCCTGATTACACATGATTTCAGACACCCAAAATTCAGAACTGTGAGAGAATAAATATCTGTTGGTTTAAGCCACCCAGTTTGCAGTAATTGGCTACAGCAACCTTATGAAACGAACATGGTGATGGCAGGAATAATGGAGGCTGGAGAAGTACTTAGGAACAACCCACCAACAAGACTTATTCATAGCTGTAAAGTACGGAGAAGCCTCCGAAAGACAATTTACCAAGTGGCAACAAGCACCCCTATCCTGGGAATCATTTTAATACCCACAATAGAGTAATGAGCAAAACAACGTCCTTGTCCTCAAAATGCCCAACATCTAATAGTTAAACAAACAAAAGAACCAAAAACCCCAACACAATGGTGACAGTGCTGTCAGAAAGGGAGGGACAGAACCCAGTACAAGCATAGAGAAGGGTCTCCTAACCCAGACTTTTAGGTGATGAAGGTAGCAGGACAGAGGGAAACTATATTAGCAAAAGCTGGTTTCAGAAGATGTCTTGGTTTATATTTAATAGGCTAAGAAGGAATTAATCAGCAGACATGGAAGGTAAGGGTCTGTTCCTGAATTCTCTGGAGACCTTCCAGTTTCCCAAGAAGAAACTTGGCAAACCTTTTGGATTCTCTAGGGGATCATTCTCTTCTCATTTCTCTAATCCTTCAACAAGGACACTCATAGCTCCTCCTGAGGGCACCGTTTGTCCCTAGGGCTTCTCTTCCTTGAAGATAAATATTCTCCCGGTGCTCCGTACTTTTTCCCTGTATTTTCTGTGCACCACCAAGCTGAGGGTCTCCTTTTTCCCTCAGTTCTGACAGCCAGATTCGTTAAGGCTGGTTGCCTCCATTTGCCTTGGACACATCTTCTGCATATAGATTGATGAGCTTAATCAGCGAATCAGGAGAAAGCCTTGGGCATCAATCATTGTCAGTGTGCCTTCTTCCTAACTTCTGATTTGCTGCTTCCAGTTATGAAGGCAATAACACAGTTTCTCTTAAAGGTGAAGCTGAGGTGCCCAAAGTTTTGAATTCTCATCTGAAAAGAAAGTTCTAATAACAGTGTTCAGTTTAGTCAGTCAGAGAGAGAGAGAGAGAGAGAGAGAGAGAGAGTGTGTGTGCTTCCTCCTCAAGGTTCATGTTTCTCCAGAGTCATCAACCTTCTGACCACATTATTCAAGATCCAGGGTGAAGGAGAAGATCATGTTAACAGTTCATTTAGAATTTGAAGGGACATGTTTCCTAGTCTTTTTCTTCCCACATTGCCATCTTCTCATCTTTCATTCAGTTTTAGGAAGCATCCTGGCAGGACATATGAGAACATTCTCATTTTTTCTTTGTTGGGATAAAAGCGTATATTTCCATGAGTCCTTTTCAAAGAAAAAATAGCATGGTGCTACCCAGGGGCAGACAGCACTTGTGTTCTCTTGTCAGTTTCACTGATGCACCCTAACTACATACAACCTCTAAAATCCACCTGCCACACAGTCATCCTGCCCCATATTGAAAACAACCTGATGATGTCACTTCACAAAAGAGGAAACTGGGAATGATTTTACAACAAGAGCTCAAAATCGCTTCCCTGATATTCTTTCAGCAATTCATTCACTCATCTATGCATTCAACAAACATGCACTCAGTGTCTCGTGTGTGGCAGACACTACTCAAGGTTCTGAATAAACAGCAATAAATAAAACTGTTCTGTGATCACAGAGGTTATATTCTGATGTGCAAGGATCTCCACAATCTGGACTCAATATAATTTTGATTTAGTTTATTGAGGTATAATTTGTATTTAAAAATGCATCTATTTTAAGCACAATTTGGTGAGGCTTGAGAAAAAATAAACCAAAGTAACCACCACTATAATAAGAAGAACATTTTTGCCACTCTAAAATTCCCTCATGCATCTTTTCAATTGACTCATTCTGCCCTAGGCAGCGGTAGCTCCAGTTCCTGACACTCTATATTGGCGTTGTTTTTGCTGGGATTCCAGATGATAGGGTCACACAGCATGTACCCTTTATGTCTTCCTACTTTATTTATATAATGTTTCTGAGATCCCCCATGTGGCTTCATGTATCAGTACTTTGTTATTTTTTACTACTCAGTAATATTCTTATATGGATATATCACAATTTATGTATTCACTGGTTGATGGATGCACGAATTATTTCTGGGTTTTGACTACTTCACAGTAAAGTTGTTATAAATATACTGAAAATGTCTTTGAGTGGACAAATGTTTTCACTTCTCTTGGGTAAATTGGAAAATAGGATTTGCTCATAAATGTATGTTTAACATTGTAAGGAACTTACAAAATGTTTTCTCAATGTATGAGCACTCTAGTTGTTCCACATCTTTACCAACATTTGGCATTGTCTCTTTTACATTTCAACCATTCTAGTGTGTGTGCTGTGGTATCCCCTTGTAGTTTTAATTTGCATTTTTCTGATGATTAACGTTGTTGAGCTTCTTTTTATGTGCATGTTAGATCTCTATATATTTTATTTTATGAAATATCTGTTCAAAACTTGTACCCATTTTTGAAGCAAGTTGTTTGTTTTATCATAATTTAGTTGTAGGTGTTCCTTATATTGTCTGCATACTAGTCCTTTGTCAGATATACGTGTTGTAAATATTTTCTCTCAGAGTGTGTCTTACATTTTTATTTTATTAATGATTTCTTCTAAACAGCAGGGTCTTAAAATTATTACTTTTTAAATTTTATTGCCTGTGCTTTTTGTATCCTATCAGTGAAATTTTTGCCCTTCTGTTTGCAAATACATTTTTTGTGTTCTTTCTAGAAGTTTTATAGTTTTGTAGTTTACATTGATTTATATAATTTGCTGCAATTTAATTTTTCTTGTGGTGTGAGAAAAACATCAAGTTTCCAACAGTTATCCTAAATTTTAAAGTTGTTTGAGCACCATTTGTTGAAAAAACTATCCTTTCCCCACTAGGATCTTTGTTGAAAATCAATTGATAAGATATATGTATATTTATTTCTGTTTTGTCCATTTTGTTCCATTGATAGAGATATTTATCCTTCTATCTTTAATTTACCATTTTTGAAGAGTATTTTTATGAATATAGAATTTTAGGTTGATTTACTTTTTCTTTCAGAATTTAAAAATGCTACTCAATTGTCTTCTGGGTTGTATAAATTCTGACAAAAACTCAATGATTATTTTACAGTTTCCTCCTTTGTTTAGTTGCTCACATTGCTTTTATAAAAAATAAAATGTTATGTTAGGACAGCTTTAAATGTACAGAATTGTTGTGAAGATAGTACAGAGAGTTCTTTTATACTTCACACCCATTTTTTTCTATTATTAACATCTTGCATTTAGTACAGTAAATTTGTTACAATTAATGAGCCAATATTGATGTACTAGCATTAACTAAACTCTACATTTAATAAAAATTTCCTAATTTTTTCCTAATGTATTTTTCATGTTTCAGGATATTATTCAAGATGCCAGGCCGGGCGCGGTGGCTCAAGCCTGTAATCCCAGCACTTTGGGAGGCCGAGACGGGCGGATCATGAGGTCAGGAGATCGAGACCATACCGGCTAACACAGTGAAACCCCGTCTCTACTAAAAATACAAAAACTTAGCCGGGCGAGGTGGCAGGCGCCTGTAGTCCCAGCTACTTGGGAGGCTGAGGCAGGAGAATGGCGTAAACCTGGGAGGCGGAGCTTGCAGTGAGCTGAGATCCGGCCACTGCACTCCAGCCCGGGCGACAGAGCGAGACTCCGTCTCAAAAAAAAAAAAAAAAAAAAAAAAAAAAGATGCCATATTTTACTTCATTGCCATATCTTCTTAAGCACCTCTTCGCTGTGACAATTCCTTTGACTTCCCTTGTTTTTGATGACCTTGACAGTTTTGATAAGTACTGGTCAGATACTTTGTAGAATATCCCCAAGTGGGATTTGTCTGACGTTTTCCTCATAATTAAACTAGGGTTGTGGTCTTAGGGGAGGAGGCACAGAGATAAAATGTCATTTTCATCA
Organism: Papio anubis; assembly: GCF_008728515.1. Taxonomy (NCBI): domain Eukaryota; kingdom Metazoa; phylum Chordata; class Mammalia; order Primates; family Cercopithecidae; genus Papio; species Papio anubis. Next base: position 7,989,189 of record NC_044982.1, on the reverse strand, counting down.
CATCTTTTCAAGGGTATATGCTATCAATATGAGTTATCTGTTGATTTTGACTTTGATCACCCAGCAGAGATAGTGTTTATCAGGGATCACTCTAGCTCTCTCGTAGTCTGTAAATGTTGAGTCTGCTTCTATAGATGCTTGCAGATGCCCTCAGTCTGTCTAGTGCAGTGCTGAGGTTGAATGCATGTTGCTGCAGCTCTCTGTATCTGGCATCCTGTAGGAGGTCCTCCAAGAGGCCCTTGTCCTTTCCATGTGCTGTGGTTATAGAGAGGATGGTTATTTATTTTCTGCTTGGAGTTCAAATACCACAGTGTTTTCTGTGAAAAACCATCTGACTTCCTATAGAATATCAAATCAAACTGCTGGTCTGCTTAAAATGCTTCAATGTGTTTCTGTTTTATTGGGGATAAAGTTCAAAATAATTACCACAAATCACAAGACCTTGCTTGAAGACATCCCTGTCTATCTTACCTGAAATTTTTGCCCATTATCTATAGCATCTGAATCTCCTGCAGGCCTGAAGTTCCCATGAAGGCAGAGAATGTGAGTGCCTTACTTACTGCTATGAGGCTGATATACTAATTATGACACAGTAAGATTACATTGGTTAGTAATGTCATTGTCTATAGGTAATAAGCTGTGGTTTAAGCCAGAAATAATTTATTCTTTATTTATTAAAAAATGTGCAGGTAGGTTGTTCCTATATTGGTTTGCCAGCTCAGTGAGATCACCAGAAACCCACTATGTTTCATCCCTATCTCTATCATGTTCAGCATGATGGATTTTTCATGGCTAACCTTGTTGCCTCATGGTTCTAAGATGGCTACAGCAGCTCTAAGTATCATATCTTCACACAAGCAGAGTCAAAGATAGAAAGCAAGAGATGACCAGGGTGGTGAAGAAGAGCTCCCCTCATGAATCTCTCTACTTTTATCAAGGCAGAATTCTCTTTCTTGGGAGCCATTCAATAGGCTTCCCCATATATTTTATTCTTTATAATTGGTTGACAAGCCCCTTCTAGCAGCAAGAGTGGATGGAAATGTGATTATAAGGCTTTGTAGCCTCTATAGTTGGATGTAAGTGAGGCAAAAGGTTTGGGAAGAAATGTGTGGTAGTGTCTGACATGAGGTGCTCAGGAAATACAGCTTTAGTGGGTAAGCAAAACATTTGTCTAGAACACACTAGAATTAAGCATGATCTCATATTCACTTCATGATCAATACTGGGTACAAATCTTTATCCCCTTTTGACACCTGGAACTCAAATAGGCCCAAGTGATAGAGCTACTGAAATGCTGAAATCTCACCCAGATCTGCCTGCCATCAGAGTCTCAGCCTTTTTGAATTCCATGAATGCAGTGTCCCTATAAGAGGCTCTGACCATCCAAAGCTAAGGTTTCACTCCTAGGTTGAAACTCAGGATGACAAGACCCTCCCAGAGTTCCCAAACTCTGATGAAGCAAATGAACACTTATAAAACAGAAATTCCACACTCTGCAACTACTCAGTTTTTGTTCAGAGTGGCTTGATTCATTACTGTTAGTCAGTTATAACATATTTCTGGCACCAGCCGTGAACTGATTCAGTGCAACTCACTATAGTTGCTTGTGCAATTTATGTTTTTAATTTTGTAAATAGTTCCTAGTTGCTATGGTCAAAAGAGGGGTGTGGGTTCATACATAAGCAAATATAGTGTTCTGGTTACATCATGCCATAGATGCGAAATATGGCTTTGTTCATCAGATCATGGTGCTGACAGCTGCATTGCAATGGCCATTGAATTATAACCACTCACATAAAGGGAGAGATAAAAGGCATCAGTAATGTGTGGCATATGACATACACACACACACACACACACACACACAGGGGGCTCAAATGCAAGCCCCTGACAGGCTCAGAGCCATACACACTGACACAAACACGGTCATGCCCAGGGCCTTGGCTTTGTTATACCAGCTCATAGAATCCCTTTTATTCTCTACATTTCCTGTTACTGACAAGATTTTGGCAAGTGTAATTTCAGTTTGAGCCCTATCTTCCAAGACAAAGATGTAAGGAGTAAGAGAATAAAGAAACTGTTTATTGTAACTATAATAATCAGAAAAACAGCAATGCCTTCTACATTTCCAGCCGTTTTCACACAATGCATTCTCCATAATGGGAAACTACTGCCTGGCACACTGTCCTGAGGGTAAAGGGGAAGGGAAAGTGGGGTGGAGAAAGAAACTCACTCAATGTGACTGTGGTAGATTGATCACACTTCTTCCTACCTCAAGAATCCATGCCTTTTGCTGTATAACTTTGCAGTACCCTCTTTCCATGGGTGGACTCACTCCTGGACTTAAGCTTTAGGACATATTTTGACAATGGGATATTAGAACGTTAGAACTTAGCCCAGATTTTTCAAATGCCCTTGCCCACCTCTGTTTCCTCTTTTCCTCCTCTGCAATTGCCCTGAGAACATGGTCAGGCCAGTCTGCTAAGGAGTAAGATACATCGGGCAGAGCCAGGATGCCCCAGTTGTCCTGGCTAGGCCATTCTAAACCAGCTGACAGCTGGCTGACCCCAACCTGCAGCTTACAGTCCATACTTGAGTAAGCCCAGCTGAGACCCAAAGAGCCACTCAGCTGCCTTACGGAATTGAGAACAATCATAAATATTATTTCAAGCCACTGAGTTTGAGGGTGATTTGCGACCAACAATGACTCAAAGAGACATAGCAGGTTATAGATCTAGACATAATTCCCTGAATTCCTGCTTTCAAATGAGTGATTTTTCCCCAATACTCCAGGTTTACAGAAGGAGAAACTGAGGTGCAGTGTGATTGAGTCACTTAAAACTCATAAAAATCCCGAGTTTTAAGGCAAAATCCTGCTATTGATTTTAAAGACTGAGTTAATCATTAACTTTCAAGAATATAATCTAACAATAGTACCTACATTTTAGCATAAGATGAGATGCACAAAATGTCTCCCTATAGTTTCCAGGGTTCAGGAAGAATTTAATAAATCCATATTTGAGTGAATGGCAGTGTGATTTTTAACTCAGCGTCCTCTACCCAGCAGGAATGGTTTCTCATTAATATTGGACCCTCCCAAGCTCAATTTTCACACACACACTGCCTGCTCTTCAAAGTAATTAATGACTCCTCCTCCTTCATGCCTGCTGGCGAAGCCAGGCATGTTGCTTTCCAGCATTCACCCCAATCATTCTCCTGCTGAACCTGGATGGAGGCTCTCTTGAGTTCACCTGGGCCCCAAAGTGAACAGGAAACTTGCCAGACACAGGGAGTGGAAAGGTGATACAATACATGGCCATGATCCTGCTCAAGGATTCAGCCCACCATTCAAGGCTGTGATGATTCACCTTTCTCTCACATTCTCAGGCCCACACACCTCCTATTAGTTCCCTTCTCCAACTTGAGCATCAGAAGATGTCCCTGCTAATTTCTAGGTATAATCCAAATGCCAGGCTCCAGTGCATGGTCTTCTCTGCCCCGGGTCTCCCAAATTCATCTGTCCACACCCAATCCATATTTTAATATCTACCTGCAAAACAGTCATGAATTCAGTATTGGTATATTTGCCCAGGAGGCAGCGCCCTCATGCTTTCCAAATTCCCTCCAAGTTGTCCCTGGGACACTTTTATTTATGGTACATGAGTTACAGATTAGCACTTTAGCCATTTGCTCTCAAGATAATTGTTTTTGTGCTATATTTGAGAAAACCAAGAATTGAAGACCATGTCTCTGGCCCATGTCATGATCTGGCATTGGGTAGGTCTAGAATTTGAACGCTGAACCATTGACATTTTATGTCAAATTCGTTAAACCCACACCCAGCATTTTTACCCAGCATGTTATTTGCAGGTGACTTGACACAAGGCCATCTGTAGGGGTTTGAATGACAGTGGTCTTTATTAGGATGAAGGAATACCTTATTTGTGAGTTAGGTGGCTATTGGTGTAGCCTGACACTGAGCTTTTGCTGCAACAGTGTGGCCAGGTTTTACCTGCTTTGCTGCTCCTTGATCATGGTTGGACTCTCCCCTTGCAGTCTCAAAAGCCATCTCTTTTCTCAGAAATCAAAATCAAAGCAAAATACAAACAATAAACTTTCCTCTCTCACTTGACCATCTTTACTCCCTACTGTCCTACCTACATAAATCAAGTTGCTTTTTTTCCCCAGGTACTGAGAAGAAAGGATTCTATTTTGTTGACCGGCATTGGGAGGTCTTATACTTAGCTGCATTTCCCAAACATTTCAGAGAAGTCTCAATCAAATAGACTTTCACAGCTTTTCCAAACATCCAAGCCTGGTGAGTGCAAATGCATATAGTGCTTCAGGCAACTTATGTTGCCTTGTGATGCCATATAGATTGAAAATGTTTAATATGTATATTAATTGCTCCATAGATGGTGGTGACTTTATAAGAGCAATTTCATTCCATTGTTTGAAAAACATTTTTGAGAATTCTGAAGACAACTAGCTGCAACATATGCTTTCTTTTAATTCCATATGCTGGAAACAAATCCTACCATATCACGGAATGATGACTATCCAGATTTCAGGTTTTGCATCACATGAATGTAAAGCAGCAGCCCTCCCACATGATGTCCTTTTTATCTCATGCCCTAACTTTCAAAAAAACCCCAATACAAAGATTTTTATATATTAAAGCCAAGCTCAGAGCAGATTTTAAGACCAGATTAAGAAACAAAGAGTTCTTGAACTCCAAACATAATACCACGTTTGTATACATTATGTTAATTTTCCTTATTTACTTAAAAATATTATGAGGAAGATTATTATTTCCAATTTGTTCATGCAGAAACTAGCCTCAGGAAATCTAAGTGACTTGTATGTAGCCATGTGACTTTTTGGTAGTGTGAGCAGTATTCAAACCCAAGAAAATACAACTCCAAAGACCATGCTGTTTCTGCCCCAGTACATTGACTCTCAGCTAAAGCTTTAGAAAGAAAGATACTTAAAAGAGGATTGGGGTCTGTATCTGCCAGGTGTTTTCAGGGAGAGAGAACCCATATTAGATATATACACATGCACACACACAGAGTTTATTTATTTCAAGGAATCAGCTCTTGCATTGGTGAGGACTGGCAAGTCTGAAACCCATAGGATAGACCAGCAGGATGGACACTAAGGCATTATTCTCCGAGAAACCTGAGCTCTTGCTCTTAAAGCCTTCAACTCATTGGTTGAGGCCCACCCACATTATAAAAGGTACCCACGTTTACTTAAAGTGAACTGATTTTATGTGTTAAACAAATACCTTCGCAGCAACACTGAGATTCGTATTTGGTTAAATAACTGGGTAAGGTAACCTTGCCAAATGAAAAATAATCATCATAGGGCTCAAATGCCAGAGCCTAAGTTCCTGACCTTCGTAGTAAGTCCCTGCAGCTTTAGGATAAGCTCTAAAAGACTACCACTATATCTGGTCACACTCTATGTAAAATATGCAAACAAACGAATCTCAAACATTACTATTCATACATTTGAACATTTTAATAAGAAATATTTTGAGCATCCACTTAGAACATCAGCACTGTTTTGATTATAAATACGAAGTCAAGGAATACAGAATTATAAGATATTCTTTTTCTTCAGGTAAATCAGTTTAATTGGAGAGACAAGAAAATTAAGTTGAAGAAAATTTGGCGGTATAGTTTTTAGTTGAGTAGTATGGTCATTATGGTCAGTAAATAAAATCTGTAATTTACCTGCTTTTTAAAAATTTTTGAGGTTTCCCTTATTAATCGTTACATATTCAAAATATTGAGAAGGTTTAATAAGTGTTTTACCAGAATTTATTTTGATCCAGTAAATATGTATATATGTGTGTGTGTGTCTGTGTGTGTGTGTGCACGTGTGTGTGTGTGTCCAAGAACCCCAGAACCAAATTTATTTTGGTCCATTTAATATTATGTATATATTCAATGGACCTAAGTTAATTTATTAAATATTATATATGCATAAGTTTGTGACTGTGTGTGTATATCTATGTATATGTGCATACATATAGACATTATATAATCTGTGTGTTTTATTCAGCATACTAATTGTGTTAGTCAAATCTTCCATTTCCATATTTATTGCTATTTCTATTTCTGAACAATGTTAACATCACCTGCTGTGATTATGTATTTTCACTTTTTTCCTTGCATTTCTAATAATTTTGCTTTATATTTCCAAGCCTATGTTGTTATCTGCATAAAGGTTTATGCCTATTATATCTTCTTAGCATACTGTATCTTATTTACATAAAATGTATCACTCTGTCCTGTGAACTACCTTTCATATTAACTTTTTAGCATGTGTTAATAGTTCTATACAAATACATTTTATTTTTATAGAATGTATATTTTCCAGAGTTTTTTCAAAAAACTTATGCTCTTTTGTTTTAATTGTATTAAATACTATCTATAAGTAAAATTTTCTTTTTATATTTTCTTTAACTCAGCTCCTTTTTCTCTCTTTCTATGATAAATTTAGTTTATTCACATTTTTTGTGATTATGGATATGCTTGGATTTATTACTCTGACTTTTTTTGTGTGTTTTATGTTGTTTTTTCTATATATGAATTTTTACACTCTTCTGCAAAAATAACTGATTATTGTAATATTTTGTGCATATCTGCTATGCCCTAGTTCAATAAATTGTTCACAGAAGAGTGGAGCATAAAATCTGAAGCCTGTTGGTACCCACAGAACTAAGTTTCATGAATGAACTTAAGAATTGGTAAGTTCCCTGAAACTGAGAGAGAGCATTGAATAACCTCAAATCTTAATCCTTGCTGTATTTATGCCCTTTGCAATGTGATTTTTGAACTCTTCTTATAAACGGCCAAGTTTTCTTCGGTCATGTGACTTGCTTTGGCACGTGAGTCAGAATTTGTCATACAAGCAAAGATCTGAAAAAGTATTTGTTCATTTTTGCTTTTTTTAATTACTCCTCAGCCTTTGTTATAAGAACGTGTCCAACTGGACTGATAGAAGATAAATCACCTAGAATTGTGTTTTACCACTTATTGTAGGTGAGGCTGTCCCTGATCAACTGAGAGTCAGTGACCCCCAGACAAGCAAGAGAGCCATCCAAGGCTAGTATAACTGTCCAAGACTAGCATAACTAGAAATAGAATAATTATTTCTAGAAAAGCTACTTTTAATTAGCTAAGTAAATGCTTGTTATATCAATATACTGGATTTGGGGTGGTTTGTTATAGAGCATTTTTGTAACACTTGATGGCTGATACAATGTGTATGTGAGAATGTGGATTTTCAAGAGCTTGTGAAATAATCAATGTCTCTAAAACTATGAGAGAGAGGCATCCCAATGACTAAAAATGAACTGAGAAAACAATGTTATGATTTTTATGAAACTGGTCCTACAGATAAAGTAAAACAGCTTCAGATTTTAAAAGAGGAATGGGAATATTTCATAATCCCCATAATGATCTATAAGGTAAAATTTCATAACCCAATATTTTCTTTTTTTTTTTTTTTCATGTTTGCATTTAAAGATTTTATTCCAAAAGGATCACAGTCTTGGTATCCATTTTTTTTCCTCCTGCCTAGACAAGACGGCGACATACTGACTCAAACAAAATGCATTTGTTCTCTATTTTCATTATGGGCTGAAAAGGCAGATATGGTACCTTTTTTCAAAATAGCATGTATTCTTGAAATTTTAACTCATTAAATAGTGTGGTTTGGGAAGTGGAACTTCTGAGTTTAACTACAGAAGTTATTTTGAAGTGTCATAACTTGTGGGTAAATTTAGGATTTCCACACCTTCCCAATGCCATTCTTGGTTTCCTACGACTGAAGGAATCTCAGGTAATGAATTGCATATGTCTCCGTTTGCTCAATGAGCCCTGATTGAGCACCAGGGGCTGACAGTCCCACTGATTATGGATTTCACCTGGTGGTAACCTATATCCTCTCCAGGCAACTGTTGTGCCATTTATGCCCAGAGTTATGTGACTCAGAGAGCACTGCACCTGGGTCTCTACTTCTTTCCAGGGCTGTCTGCAGTCATCACCTGCCTCCAGGCAGTTATGAGTGTTGCTATTTCATCCATAAATACTTGCTCCACTATGTCTCATCTGGCTTGAGCACTGCTGATTCTCCTTCAAAACATCTTCTGAGGAGAATTCTTGTCTTTCTGAAAAGAACTAAACACTCCCTCCTTTGGATTTTATCTGTGCCTCATATATATTTATATTAGTCAAATATCATACCAACTAAACTTATTGTTTCATATATACTCAACTGCCAGTAGTCTATTAGCTTCTTAGAAAAAGTGTCTATAAAATGTTTGCTTAAAATAGTAAAAGCAGGTGCTTGATAAATTTTTGTTAGGCTAAGCACCTGCCTGTGTGTGCTAAGCTACAAAATGCAGAAACTATAGTACTTTCCTCTCCTACAAACCTCGAAACTTGTTTTCTAATTCTTTAAAATGTGAAAAATGTCAATTAAAATGAATTTAAATAGTTAATATTAAGTGCATTTCTCTGACACCAATGTAACCCCACTTAATCAGAGCCTCACAAACAGAATCACCAAAAAAAACACAGCATTGAAGGAGTGTAGTGTGGACGTACCTCACATGCTTCCTCACTTCCAAGAGGCAAAACAATATTTTTGGAATTATGATAAAAGTTATACACTCACACATGTGCACGCATACAGAGTGTGTTATAAGTCTCGCTGATTATGGGTTTCATCTGGAGGTAACCTGTACCCTCCCCAGGCACCTAATGCACCAGGTAGGACCCAGAGTTATGTGTTTCAGAGAGCATTATGTCTGGGCTTTCCCTTTACTCCTTTCCAGGACTGTCTGAAGAGAAGGTGAAGGATGCACAATGGAGAGGGGTGGGTAAATAATCTCATGAGTATAAACCATTTCATAAGAGTAAACCATTTCATAAGAGTAAATAATTTCAAATTTTTAACGTATTAGAAGTTAAAAGATAATAATAATAATAAATGAAAATACAACAGTGAAATGCTCTTCGGAAAAAATTCAACAGGAGTCTCCCAGTGTACTACAGTTAGGAGGGAAACCACTAGAACAACAACAACAAATGGTGTTTCAGCACCATGGACAGTATCACGTCAGCTCCAGTACCCAAACATTCTAGCCATACTATGACTATAGCATCTACAGCTCCAAATTAAATTCGCTACTGTAGTGGAGAATAGAAAGGAGAGATAGCCTTCACTTTGTGGCCATTTGACTGTCCATATCAAAGTCAGGATACCTCTGAACCATAAAACTGAGTCTACAGCAGGCATCAGAATATGTATACAGCTGTATTCCAATGGCAAGAAAAAAAATCTGTCATTTGAAGAATCACTGATTGTCTGTTACAGGGGCTGACTGAGTATAAGGTCTACAGTTAGACCTTCAAATAAGCAATGGATTCGATGTCATTTCAACATAAAGAGTGAAACATTGCACAATCTCCATGTGGAAAAATAAGTTGACTATTAAAACATAAGTCACAATATAACGAAAAGAGAGTTCAGAAAAGGAAGAGAGAAGCTGGGCTGAAGAGCAGATGAAGGCTGAACAAAGGAGGGGTGTGAGCTGGGATGCAAGAACATGGCAGGATTTGGTGGAGTGCTGCCCATGCACAGAACACATCCTGTGGCATGAGGACCACAGGAGATGGTCCTCAAGAGATGGAAGAGCAAGAGATGAAAGGAGAAGTGTGTACTGCTAAGACAAATGACTCCTTCTTTCTGGTGGCTATTTTCCTTCACCCTAATTTGGACTAATTCCTTAGATTCTACTTCATCCTCATTCTCACCTCCTTGGAGAATCAACTACGGCTTGATTTTCCCCCACCAACCTAATTGCTCCTCCTGCCTGTAAATCAATTGATTAATTTATTTATTCAACAGATGCTTATCTAGTACTTACTATGTTCCAGAAACTCTCCTAGTCCCTTAAAAACCTCCCAAGCCACAAGATTGCCTTGCTTATTTTTTATTTATTCACCTCTTAATTGAATAGTGGCTTAGTTAGTAAGACTTGCGCTTTGGAATTATAAGTGTTATAAAGTCTAAGTGTTATAAAGTGCTAAGTGTTATAAAGTCTGCCATCAAGGAACAGACAGTCAAGACAGGTTGGGGACACAGGTATGGAAAGGTAGTCATAACACAGTGTGATCACTCACTTGAAAGAGAAAGAAAGGGTGCTATGGGAACTCAGAGGAAAAACAACTCCACATGTTGAAGATTCTGGAAGGTGCTTCAGTCACTACCTATATTGAGCATTTCACATGTGCTCAAAATTCTGCTAGGTGCTCACTTTTTAATACTCATAACAACCTTATGAAGTTGACAATAAAAGGGGAAACTGAGGCTCAAAAATGTTTAACTCCCCCTCCAAGTCACAGAGGCTACACATGGCAAACCTGGAACTCAACCTCATTCCCTTTCAGGTCTTTTTCAACTCAGCCTGGCCCCCTTCCAAGATGCTCAAGAGGGGAACGCATTTGACTTGAGCCTTGAAGAACAAGTAGGACTTTGTCACGCTGCCACCTGGGAAGTGGCAGGGATGTTGAGGAAACCAAGCCAGGAGAGGAGGCAGAGGGACTCTCACCTGGGGATGAGCAGCCCCTTGCTTCCACCCTCAGGGAGTGTCTCAGTGTTTCTGTGATGAGGACCCACGTGCCCCAGGGTGGTTTTCATGGCAGCATGGAACCCCCTGGTGCCCTGACCCATCTTTGCCTGATTTTTCTTCATAATTGGACTGGCTGCTGCTGGCTGCTTACCTGATTAGTGGGTTCACTAACCCAGCAGAAATGGGATCTAAGAGGATTAAAATGTGAAAAAATGATAATACAAATTGAAAACAGCAGCTTCTCCAGCTGAGCTTTGGATTAAAAGTTGAGAAAGTGAATCAGAAAATTAAAAAATGTGAAAGACGAGGTTAAAAAATGCTGATTGAAACAAGTCCTTTTGTAGCCCAGCCTCCCTGCATGCTATTGTTTCTCTGTTTTGTACCAGTTCTATAGGGAAAAGTACGAGTGCCTCTGTCTGGCTTTCAAGTGCCTCTGAAGATTTAGGGGCAGCCTGGTTTTCTGCTCACACTTTCCACACCCTCTCTCTCTGCTCCCCATTCCCAGTGCAGGTCTCCTCCTGCATTACCTTTTGAATTTTGCTCCCACAGGTTTCTTCCCCCAGAATTCCCAGCTCTGCTATCATTATTTCTCCGCACCTACCATTCCCTCTTGCTGAACGCAGCCTCCTTTCAAAGTCTTCCACAGTTTCCCAGTTGAAGTCATCTTCCCATCCCCAAAGCCTGTTGCACTTTGCCTGTCTTCTCCAAACCTTGGCATTTTAATGCCTCCAAATAACATGATTTATGTCCTTTCTCCCATAGTGAACTGTGAACGCAGAGGGCTGAACAACACCTCACTCCATGAAAATAGCCTTATACTCTTATCTACAAAAGTACTTTTTGTATGAAGGAGTAAGGAAATGAGTCAATGAGTCCAATACAACAGTGAACCATCCAGGCACTGCTCCATGGTGCTGCTCCTCAGCTCAAAGCCCCTCCAAGACAAGGCAGCCCCCAGGCATGAGGATGAAACTCAGCATCCCTGAGGGACTAGCTGGCCTCCCTCTCTTCCCCCCCATGCCTCATCCTCCACCCCAGTACCTCTTCTCTGGTTTCACCAGACCCCAGGAGATCCTGCCACAAGGACTACACAAGCCTGATTTAGCCCCTTCCAGACACTGCCTGCCTGAAATCACAATCCCAGTGCTTCTTCTTTTATGGAAAATAATACTCATTCAAGGTCCAGTTTATGTATCATGTTCTTCCTGAAGCCTTCCCTGATACCTCTGTGGAAAAGAATTCCTTTTTCTGTGCTCTTTGCCCAAACACCTTTTTGTTGTTGTTTTGGTTTGGTTTGGTTTGGTTTGGTTTCTGTTTGCTTTTGCTTTTGTTTTTGTAATAGGGTCTTGCCTTGACTAGAGTGCAGTGGTGTGACCATAGCTCACTGCAGCCTCAATTTCCTGGGCTCAAAAGATCCTCCAGCCTCAACTTCTCAAGTATCTGAGACCACAGGTGCACACCACGACACACAGCTATATTTTAAAAAATTATTTGCAGAGATGGCTTCTCACTATGTCACCCAATCTGGTCTTGAACTCCTGGCCTCAAGCAATCCTCCTACCTTGGCTTCCTAAAGAACTGGGATTATAGGCATAAACCACTCTGTCTGGCCCATGTGTGTTTTATTACTTTTAGTACCATATCAGAATTTCTGTGGCTTTGTTTTTTGTGGGTTTGTGGGTTTTGCCATCTACACATCTATTGCCCACACTGAAGACAGGCTCTTCAAGACTCAACGATTTTCCATTGTGGTGGTTGTTAACATTGATAAAGCTCTTGCTACAGGTTAGGCATTGTGTCAACATAAAAGATCCTATAAAATCTTTACAGCAAGAATACCAGGGTGGTGTCATGCCCATGCTCCCTTTTGAAAATGAGGCAAGCAGAATATAGAGTCACACAGGTAGCGAGAGGCACACAGGTGCTCACCCTACACTGCCTGGGCCCATGGCCTGTGCTTGTAGGCACTTCATTGTGCGGTTTGCCTCTGCAGCTCTCCCCAGCACAGTGCAAAGCGTGCCTTACTGCCACCACATATTTGTGGAGATGGAATAACAACCATGATCAACTCAATAAGCTCTTTTCAACACTTACCATGCATCGAGTACCTTGCATCACCTCATGTAATCCCTACAACATCTCAACAAGCAGAGTGCTATTATTTCTCTCTCTTTGGAGATGAAATGAAAAACTCTCTTTAGGATTTGAAAGAATCTAATTCATTTGTCCAATATCACATGGCTGTATGTGACAAAGATCACACCCAGACCCTGGTCCTGCAGGCTCCAGAAATGAGATGTTTATTATTCATCAACCTAACTGGGACTGCAGTTTGTTTTTGCCCGATTCATAGAGAATTCTAACTAAATATTCAGGAGGTTGTATAAATCAATCACAACTTGACCTCAAATGACACCACAGAATCTCTGCTCACAGCTGCCCAGAGGTGAGGCACCCCTGTCTGAAGGTGAATGCCCTATCCTAACTCTAAGAGAGCCTTCACCCAATAAGAGAAGTTGTGCTCACATGCACCCACACACAGAGAAGGGCCAGGACTCACCTATGCCTAGGCTTACGGAGCAAATTCAAAGTGCAGATACTGTAATCCCAGCACTTTGGGAGGCCGAGGCAAGTGGATCACCTGAGGTAAGGAGTTGAAGACCAGCCTGGCCAACATGGCAAAACTCTGTCTCTACTAAAAGTACAAAAATTAGCCAGGACGTGGTGGCACATGCCTGTAATCCCAGCTACTCGAGTGGCCTTTATGGAAAGATGCCTTCAGCCAAAAAGGCCGATCAGTTCAAAGAGCTCCTTGTAATACAGGTAGGTCAGTGTGGCTGGAGATGAAGGAAGAAGTTAGGAGAGGAACTGGGGCCAGTCCCAGTAGAGCACCTTGGGCCAAGAAAGGAGCTTACAGTGTATTGGACTTGCATTGGGAAGGTGTTGGAGGTTGAAGGCAGTGGGTGATGTGGGTGATAGAGAGCATCTTCGGGGGCTATGAGGAGAAGGGCAGGAGGCCGATGTGAGTAAAGGAGACTGGGAGTCCAGGGAAGTACTCATGGGAGTTGAGATGGTGGCCAGGAGTAGGGACTCCCCCAGGTCACGGGAGCATGTGATGAGATTCTGGGACACACGCTGGAAGCAAGGCCAACTGTAGCTCCTTTCAGCACACCCAGATGAAAGCTTAATCTACCCTCACTTAGAAATGAAAGACAAAAGGATTCCTGCCTTCTGCAGTAGTGAAATGTGAGGCTGATGCCCTGTGCCACCAATGAACTCATGCAAAGGCACAAATAATTTCCTTATACATTGTTATATCTCAGAGTCATGGTGTAGAAAGGGCTTTGGAGATCACCCACCTCATGTCCTCATTTATTCATTAAATGCAAGGCCATGTCCTAGGGGAAAACCTTCCCATGTGGCAGAGCAGAGACAAACCTGAGTCAGATTTTCAAATTGCTGGTCTGATACTTGGTTTTCAATGCTGTCAAAGGGGCATGGACAGTAAGATCTCTGAGCAACCCAAGACTGTGTTCTGTCCACTCCCTGACCTCATCATGTATGCCAGCCACACTCTCGACACTTGCTGAGCATATGCATCTACCACGTACCCGCCCTGTGGTCTATGCTGGGGCACCTGGGGGGCAGGGCTGGCCTGGTTCTCACCCTCACTGAGCTTTCGGAGGAGTGTCTGTTGCTTGATCAGTGGGGTCATGCAGGGTGGTCATTATGACCTTCAACATAACCAATGACATGGGACAACAGACACAGAGATATTCAGCAACCTGCTTATTCTCTACAATGCGTCCAAGACAGACACTGCTCTGAGGACCAAAGAGAAGCCTGTGCAAAGTATCTGGTCAATGTTCAAAGGCTCTGTGGCTGTGAGTGATGCAACAGGATTTTGAAAAATTCTATCCTCGCCCAGAGTTACAGCCTGGGGCAAATAAGTCATGCATACCGAGGTCGGAAAGGGAGAAATCCAAGGATCCCAGACTACACAAGCGATGCCTTAAGATGTCCCCGTATAGAAAGGCCAGGGGCGAGGGTGAGGAGAGGAGGAGAGAGACAAGGAAGGAATGAGGAGGGGCAGGACATGGGAACGGGACAGAAGGAGAAAGCCACAGCAGTTGCAGAATGTACTCAGAGTGAAAAAGGAAGAAAGGTAATTTGAGAGCCCTGGCCTCCATCTGCTCAGACTCTGAGGATAAAAGCAAAGGGAGGATTAGGTGACCTGAGGGGCCGCAGCAGGGCCCTCTCACCCCTACAAGTGCACCCATGATAAAAATGCCATTTATTAGCCCCATGCATGGTAATTATATTTAATACTGACCCTGATTCCTTTTGTCCATGGTAAATAATGAAAGCTGCTCTGTTTGAATTTGAGGGCATCTAAGTGACCCATTTGCAACTCCTACTTCTATCCCAGGCTTGCAGTCAAAATAGGACAACAGAAAGCCATGGGAATGAGTGTTACGCTGTGCATGTGGCTCAATCTAAGAGAAGTTTCTGAACCTGCATAGTCTAATGTGGAAAGGAGATGCATGTTTAGAATTCAGGATGTCTAGGGTTTTAGAAAGGTAATATGGCGTGGACCTTCTACGTAACATCCTCCACCAGGGTTCCAGAGAGGCCTCTTCTCCAATTCCCACTGTTCTCAGAATTCATCACCAACTGACATGGTAGCCTGTGTTTGTTTAAGTAACTGTTGAGAACACGTGGCCACGAGGCAGAGATTTTGCTTCGTGTGTCATTACTTTATATCTGTGCCCAGACCAGCAATTAGCACATGGTAGATGTTCCATAAATGTGTGAAGGATGAATTGTGTACCATCACATCCTAAGACTTCAGGGACTCGGAGATCAATAACATATAACTGACTCAGTATGGCTTATTACAAACGATCACACACGGATCATGCATGTGGAGCACTTACCATGTGATGCATCCTCACCTAAGCACTCTCCTTGGATTAAATTTATTTCATCCCCACCACAAAACGTTTAAGTTGCTTTTGATGTTAATCCTCAAAACTGGGGAAAGAATACAGAAGTAATTTGGTCAAGGCCTCACAGCTATGAAGCAGTGCAGGGGGTCCTCACTCAGCCTACCTGACCTCAGAGTCCCAGGGTGAGGACTGGAGGAGGCACCGCAACCACAAATCAAGTGACCGTGGCAGAACACAACAAACGTTCCCGGAACCACAAATGAGGGGACAAAGCCCTGCATCCAGGGAGTGGGGCAGGAATGGAGGAAGCTTGGTGGAGGACAACAGCCACAAGCGTGTGACTTTTGCATCCTCTTTTTAGAATTCTCTTTTCTCACTGTCATCAGGGTGCCTGGTAGTACCTGGACTTTCTCTGCCTCCCTCTCTCAGATCTCAATTCTACATATGTGGGTCTAATTACGAGACAATTCACTCAATTTTCTTTTGCTTGACCTATGACAAATCCCACTTTTGCAACACTTGGGGCCTGTATTAATTTCTTTATGCCTATTCTTCAATACAACCTTTGAAGTAGGGATTGTTACCACCATCATTTGGGGAGGAGACAGAAGACAGGGGAGATGAAGGGCCCTGTCCCTGAGTCTGCACTGAGTACAAAGTGTGTGTCCTCCTAGCTGGCCCCTGCTTCATGCTCCAGGTGCCTTCAAGCATTCCAGCAGTGGCTGATGTCCATCTCAGGCGGGCGGTGGGTGTTCCCAACTTGTCCACTTGCATCCTCCGACAGCCACTCACTCTGCACCACCTCCTTTGGAACAATTTCATGCCTCCAAAAAAATAGATTTTGCTGTAGGATATTTTAAGTACGCTTTTCTTCTGAATGCAAAATTAACACTCACTATCATAGAAAACAGGTAAAATCAGAAGACTGTAGATATAAGAATAAATATTCTGGCATCTAGATATTATTGTCGATGGGTTTTTAAAGTATTTTTCTCTCCTCCTTTGAACACTGTTTTGAACACAGATAAATACACTGTATATAAATGCGTATCCTACTTTTTTCACCTGAAACAGAAGGCTGAAAAATATCCTATATTTCAACATATTTTGTCTGTGTATTTCACCTTTATTCATCTATATTAACAGCATAATACAATATATGAATTGGCATTTAAATTGTTTTAGAAAACGAAGATTTCTCTTAATTTTGAATGATTTACGAAGGCAGATTTTCAGCCTAATAGTTGTCAGCGGTAAATATATATGTATTTGTTGATACATACCCTAAAGCTACTTGTTAAGACCTGACCGTGTTAGCTATCACCATGCTGAGGGGTTTAGCAATATTACCTCATTTAATCAGCACAGCAGCACTCTGGGAAGGCAAAGTCATTATATAGGTAAAGAAACGGAGCCTCAGAGGGGCCCACCATGTGCCAATGACATACAGTTTTCAACTGGTCAAAATCCCTGAAGCCTGCCTGTTCTTAAACCAAACCTAGGCTGGGTGTGGTGGCTCACACCTGTGGTCCCGGCACTTAGAAAGGCAGAGGTGGGTGAATCACCTGAGGTCAGGAGTTCAAGACCAGCCTGACCAACATTGAGAAACCCCATCTCTACTAAAAGTACAATAAATTAGCCGAGCATGGTGGCACATGCCTGCAATCCCAGCTACTCGGGAGGCAGAGGCATGAGAATTGCTTGAACCCAGGAGGTCGCAGTGAGCAGTGAGCTGAGATCATGCCGTTGCACTCCAGCCTGGGTAACAAGAGCGAAACTATATATCAAAAAAAAAAAAAAAAAAAGAAAGAAAAAGAAAAAGAAAGAAAAGAAAACAACAACAAAAACCTAACATAATCTAGGTGTGGTCCCTACCCAATCTCATGTTGAAATGTAATCCCCAGTGTCAGAGGTGGAGCCTGGTGGGAGGTAACTAGATCATGGGGGTGGATCTCCCCCTTGGCCCTGTCCTCACAATAGTGAATGAGTCCTTGTGATAACTGGTTGTTTAAAAGTGTGTAGAAAACCCTCCTCTCTCTCGATGCTCCAGCCATGCAAGACATGCCACCCCCACTTCACCTTCCACCATGATTATAAGTTTCCTGAGGTCCCCTCAGAAGCTGGGCAGATGCCAGCACTATGCTTCCTACACAACCTGCAGAACCATGAGCCAATTAAACCTCTTTTCTTTGTAAATTATCCAGTCTCAGGTATTTCTTTATAGCAGTGTGAGAATGGACTAATACAAAACCCTTATACTGCTTTCCAAAACCAGTCCCATTCATGTACACTGTCATCTGTTGTGGACGAAATTACCTTAGCTTATTTGGACCTTTCCAGTTGGTTCCCTTAAATATGTTGGCGGGGGGGGCGGGTTTTTTGTAATAATATATTTTATTAGCCCTTCTTTGTCTCTGGTCAAAAAAAATTACACTGGACATATTAAGGATGGAAGGTGGAAGGAGGGAGAGGAACAGAAAAAATAACTACTGAGTACTAGACTTAATATCTGGGTGATGAAATAATCTGTACAACAAACCCCAGTGAAAATAGTTTATCTATGTAACAAACCTGCACATGTACACCCGAACCTGAAGTAAAAGTTAAACAAAAAAGAAATGCCATAGTAATGCTAATGTACATTCCTTGAGAGAGGATCTCATTCTGTCACCCAGGCTGGAGTATAGTGGGCTCACTACAGCTTTGACCTCCCCAGGCTCAGGTGGTCCTCTCACCTCAGCCTCCCAAGTAATCTGGACTACAGGTACACTCTATCACACCTGGCTAAGTTTTGTATTTTTTGTAGAGATGGGATTTCACCATGTTGCCCAGGCTAGTCTCGAACTCCTGGGCTCAAACAATCCACCCATCTCGGCATCCCAATGTGCTGGGATTATAGGTGTGAGCCACTGCACCAGGCACTAATGTACATCTCTATAGGCTTCTAACTTAGAACACTTTGTATGCAATCTTTACTTGCACTCACTAAACAACTTTAAAGGGAGAATGGTTAGCCTCATTTTCCAAATTTTCCTTTGATCCCTCAACTGGTCAACTGCAGTGCTTGACTCATGTCCTCAGCTTTAATTCCTCCCCACTATGCACAACCTCGACCTTCAGCGCAAAAATAATTAGGAATGAAAACGTACATTCACAAAAAAACTTGGACATGAACATTCACAGCAGTTTTATTCACAATATCCCCAAACTGGAAACAATTCAGAAGTCCTTCAACAGGTGAATGGTTAAACAAACTCTGATACATTAATACCATGAAATCCTGCTAAGAAATAAAGAGAAATCAGCTACTATTTCAGGCAATAGTGTGGATGAATCTCAAAGGAGTTGAGTGGAAAAAAGTAAAAAACCTAAAAATTACATACCATATGATTATGTTTATATAGTGTTCTTGAAGTAGCAAAGTTATAGACATGGAAAATCAATTAGTGATTGCCAGGGCTTAGTGATGGGGGAGATGGGAGCAGAAGGGAAATGGGAATGGTGTGGTTATTAAAGGCTAACATGTGGGATCCTTGTGGTGATGGCACTCTAGTATCTTGACTGACATGGTGCATACATAAATCTAATAAAATTATGTAAGAACCAGCTGAATGAAATGCACACAAGCATAGCTAAAAGTCACACTGGGGAAATGTGAATAAGACTGGTGGACTGCATCAAGGTCCATAATCTGGTTATGATATCATGGGATGGTTTTGCAAAACGCTGCCATTGGGGGAAACTGGGTAACGTCTACACCAGATCCCTCTGTATTATTCCGCACAACTGCTTATGAATCTGAAATTCTCTCAATTAAAAAATTAATTAAAAATAAATAAATTAGAAGGTTGAAGGGATATGAAGCATTTTCACCCTCAGTGAAATTGATCTGGGTTATTTATTAGAACTCTGTGAATTTCAGGGGTCCCAAGGCATCTTCTCTATTGAATCTCCTCTTGGGGACAGACTGAGATGTGGTCAGAGTTTAGAATGCATGTCTATTTTTGAGTAGGAATCACCCAGCCAGGAGCACAGCATGATTGGAAGGTTGAGGTCACAGTTCCCCCACTTTCTCTCAATCCGCCCCCCACACTAACTTCTCACAACCTTGAATTCGAAGAGTTTTAACTTGAAAGAAAGGACAATTTTGCTTCGATGTTTTCTAATTTTGCTGTAACTGCTACCAGCTGTGAGTTAATGTAGAACATATTCCAGGAGGCATCCTGAGGCCTTTTTCATGTTTTCCAGTTGCCTGAGAACTGACATGGTTAAATATATGGAGAGGGTAGGGAACACAGAGCCTGGTTTTATGTGCTGGTTTTCCAAGCTGTGCACCAGGTTCTCATTTCAGTGTGTTAAGACGCTGGAGGTGAGCAGATTTCTGGCTCTGGGTCCAGAGCACCGTAGAGGACTTGGCAGGACACTGGTTTCTGCTGTTCAGCAGTCAGCTATGTGCAATATCCAGATTTGAGCTGTGGGGAGCTGCTCTCATTAACCTTGGTCAATCTTCCTACGTTATGTTGGAAATGTCATAAACACACCAGGCCTAGAAAGAGAGAAAGAGAAAAGGCGAGAGAGACAGAGAGATGCTAGCTTATTGCCCAAGAAACTCCAGAAGGGGGTAGTTCATCTCTCTCAGAGTCATTCATTTACTCTTTTAGCTAAAACTAGGAACCCACTATGGGCCAGCCCTCCCATGGATTGGATCTACCTCCCAGTTGCTCCTCCATTTCCAGTGGACAAAACGCATTCACATTCATGTCAAGAATTCAATCTCAGAACAACACTTTAGGGC
The DNA here is from genome assembly GCF_008728515.1 of Papio anubis. NCBI lineage: Eukaryota > Metazoa > Chordata > Mammalia > Primates > Cercopithecidae > Papio > Papio anubis. Next base: position 7,968,791 of record NC_044982.1, on the reverse strand, counting down.
AGTCACTGTTCGAAGCACTATCCTATTATTTATTCATTTTTGTTTTTTTGAGACAGGGTCTCTCGTTGTGTTGTGCAGGCTGGAGTGCAGTGACACAATCTCGGCTCATGTAGCCTCAACCTCCCTGGACTCAGGTGGTCTCCCACCTCAACCTCCTAAGTAGCTGGGACCACAAACACTTGCCCCCAAGCCCAGCTAATTTTTGTAATTTTCATAGAGACAGAGTTTTGCCATTTTGCCCAGGCTGGTCTCAAACCCTTGGGCTCAAGCCATCCGCTGGCCTCCGCCTCCCATGCCGGAATTCAGGCATGAGCCACCGCACCTGGCCAGCAATGCTATTTTAAACAGATGAGGAAAGAGATCCAGAACCGTGTCCCACAGAGGACCACACAATACGAAATAGCAGATCTAGGAGTGGCGTCCTCAGTGTTTCATAGGCAAGATGCCCTCAATTATAGCATTAGAAAATGTGTTGGTAATTAAAAATTAAGCCCTACCTGGGAAACTCCTGTGCAATAAATAGAAAGGCCAGGAGGAGAGGCTGGGAGCACAGGCAAATAGGAGACACCCTCTCTCGTGGGAAGACAGTGCTTCTATGGCCTCCCAGGTCATTTCACGTCATCCACAGAAGGGTTCTCCACTACAGAGAATATTCCCCTCAATTTACAGGTGATAAAACTGTGGCTAGTGGAGGTTAAATGTCTTGGCCAAGGTCTCAAGGAACATTAAAATCCAGATCAACTGATATGGAGTCGCAAAGTCTTAACAGGACATCCAGCTTCTATCAGATAAACAATGGGCGCTTTGAGCATTCCCTTAATGCTTTGCTTTCTAGATCAGCTGAACACACCTGTTCTCTCTCTCTTATTATTATTTTTTTTAATGGAGAGGCTAATCCCAACCACAAGGCATTAAAGATGCCACGTGTAAAAAGCACTAAGTTGGGCCCTACTGGGCACGCGGAGCTGGGGTCGTTCCCTCCAAGCTTAGGTGGCCGAGCGCAGGCGCAGGTGCGCATGCGCAGCTTGGACTGGGGGAACAGGACGGGGGCGCTGGTCCCACCCTCCTGGGCGCCTTGGGAGGCACTGGCAGCTCTTCTCCTGTGTGCTCAGGTACCTCCAGTCAACCTCTCGGACCCTGCCAGCCCTGCAACTTCAAGCAGATCTCTGCTTCTCTTTTGGTGGTAGCCGTCCTTGGTCCTGGCCTCCCACGCCCATCGCAGAGGCCATCTGAGGACCAGGAGGACCGGGACAGCGGCTAGTCCTCCCTGCCAGCGGCTCCCCTGGGGCCTGGATCGCAGCCCCTCCACCCACCCCACATGGGCCCAGTGAGAAGCCGGGCCTGTGAAGGCAGCAGCAGCAACAGCCCAGGGCGACACAATTCCCATGGGGTCCCTGCAGTGCCACTGGGCCCTCAGGCCCCCTTCTCCATCCCCTTCCCTCTCCCTTCCTAAGTCCTGCGGGTTCCTTCCTCTTTTTCTTTTCACTCCTGCTTTCCCAGGCTGCGTTCTCCCTGCCTTTTATCCGTCACCTTTTTTCCCCTCCTTCCCTCTCCTCCCTGCCCCTCTTCTGTGTCCCTCTGCCTGGTCTGTGGCCTCCCTCTTTTTCCTCGGTCCCCTGGTCTCTGTGTCCCGCCTCCATTCATGGTGTCAGCGTGGTCTCTCTAGTTGCTCCGTCTCCTGTGCCCTCTACTCCCCCCCCCCCCCCACCCCATACACATTCCCTCCCTGGGGGCTCTTTCCCACTGTACAAGGCAGGGCCTTTCATCCAGAGCGGCCTGACCTCTGCACAATGTTTGCTTTGTCCTAGGGGTTTGGAGCCAAATGAAGACAGGGGCACGAGTGTCCCTCTCAGCCCTGGCCCGGCCTCCTCCACTGGCCCTCATTGTTCTGCTGTGTCTGGGAGCCCAGCCCCTCCACAGCTGCCTGACCCCACCAGCTCCAGTCAGCTTCACATCCCACGGAGAACAGGGAGCAAAAACTCAGCAACAGCAATGCCTCCTGTCTCATTAGTATTATTTTAAGGACTATCATGGTCCTGCTGCGTGGAGAAATCTGAGTGGAGAAATGGTCAGACAGCTCTCCCGAAGAACATATATCTCTAAAACATGCATAAAACTGAAACAGACCATTAGGTATTGCCCTGTGCAGTCTACAAGTTTTCCTGATGAGTCAGGCTCTGTGCATTTGGGAAGGAAGGTCACTAGCCTTAGCCCCAGGGGTACAAGGCTAGTGATATTTATATCACTTGGAATAAAGGAAAATAAATACTACATGGAGGCCAGAGATTGTAGTGAAGAAAGCTGAAAAATATTGTGATTGTCAGAGAGGCATGGAATACAGTGTGTCAGAGGTGAGTGTTAGATGATTCTGTCCTTGGTATACAGTGTGTCAGAAGTGAGTGTTAGATGATTCTGTCCTTGGTCCGCTCAGGTGAAAGCTAGAGAAATGGAGTGACCAAGGACACTATACTCTAATAGGGACAGTAGTAACCTGCACCATGTGCAAAGAAATGTGCTTAGAAGGGTATTCTTCAGTCCTCATCTTGGGAGAAAGCTCCCTCAGGAGGTGGGAACAAGCTTGTTCTGGGTAAGTCAATGAAGGCAATTTATCAACTCATTCAGCAAATATTTATTGAGGACTTTGTCCATGTCGAGCGTGAAGAGCGGCACTGGGGATTCAGTGGAAGATAGAAGACAAACAACCTTTGTCCTTATTTGGCTCAAAGCCTCCACAGAAAGATTCAACTGAACACGCGCCAGCTGAAATGAGTGGGTTCGGGGAGCAATGGGACCCCATGGCAAGGAGTGAAGATCAGAGGGAGATTTCTTTTTTCTTTCTTTCTTCTTTTTCTACAGAGTCTCGCTCTGTTGTGCAGTGGCGTGGATCTCAGCTCACTGCAAGCTCCGCCTCCTGGGTTCACGCTACTCTCCTGCCTCAGTCTCCCAAGTAGCTGGGACTACAGGTGCCCACAACCATGCCCAGCTAACTTTTTGTATTTTTAGTACAGACGAGGTTTCACCGTGTTAACCAGGATGGTCTCGATCTCCTGACCTTGTGATCTACCCCCCTCAGCTTCCCAAAGTGCTGGGATTACAGGTGTGAGTCACCACCCCCGGCCGGGAGATGGGTTTCAATCAACCCAAGGAGGAATGTTCAGACAGTCAGAGGCATCCAAAGACTCTGTGGGCAGTTTGTGAGGTGGTGAGCCCCCCATTAATGGAGGTGTGTGTGCAGTGCCTGCACAATCTCATGACAGACACACCAGGGAGCTGCAAGCCCCAGCCAATGAAGTTGGACTGGATGAACCTGAAGATTCACTACAATTCTGGTAATTTCTGAAAATTAGGGAGTATAATTACTGATTATTGTCATTATATAAGTTCTAATAAAACATCTGCCTTTAATAGAGCTTCTCACCTGGGAGGCACAGACAGTGGGATAAGGCTATGTCCAGCATCAGACATCAGACAGACCTGTGGTGTACGCCAGCCACACTGGCTTTGTGAGCCTTAGCTTCCTACATTATGTAGCATAAGCAAGGTGACCAAACCGAATTTGTAGCGTTTTTGTTACGATTAAACAAGATATACTAATATATCTAATGCATTATTTTACATATAAATATATTATTTATAAATAATATATGAAATAAAATCTAATACAGGTTTTAGTATCCCCTATCCAAAATTCCTGGGACCAGAGTGTTTCAGATAATGGATCTTCCCAGATTTTGGAACATTTGCAGTGCTGGCTTAGCATCCCTGATCCAGAAATCTGAAATCAAAAATGCTTTAATTTGCATTCTATTTGAGCATCATTTTTTAGATTTTGGAGCATTTCAGATTTCAGGTTTTCAGATTGGGATTGCTCAGTCTGTAATATATTATATATGCATATTATATATTATTATACATAATGCTATATGATAAAATGATAGAAATCTCTACCATGGTACATGACACTTAGTAGGCATTTGATAATGGGTTGTTATTATGATTCATCATTACTATGATCTCAGGACCAGAGTCACCATATCATAAAAAGTATAAGCTTAGAAATTATTCAATTTTATATTACTATAGATTGCAAAAAAATGTAATGGAAAAATTTCCATTCACACTATCAAAAACAACATATAAAAAATCTAGGACTAAAACTAATGTGAAATGTCCAAGACTTATATGTTGAAAGCTAGAGTTGTCTAGATTGTTCAGATATAAAAAAAAAGACATGAATGAATGAAGAGACACAATGCCATGGATGAGTGGACTGCATGGTATAGAGATGTTGAGCCTCTTCAATTTAGACTACAAAAGCAATGCAGCTCCAATCAAAATCGCAATGGAATTTTTTATAGAATTTAACAAGGTGGTGCTGAACTCCTTCAGAAAAGAAAATGTACATGAATTGGCAAAGAAAATATTTTAAATAAAGAATAATGAGAGACGTAGCTTGCCCTGCCATAAAAATGGCTATCAAGTTACAATAATTAAAATAGTGTCATATTAGCCCAGGAAGCAATGAAGGGAGAAATAAAAGAAGAGAGAGAGGAGTCCAGAATTGGTGCCAATTGTGTTTGAGAATAAAATGCATAGCAAAGAGGGCATTTCAAAACAATGAAGGAAAGATACGTTATCTCTATTCAAAGAATGAAGTTACATTGGTTACCTATTTGGAGAAAAATAAGCAAATGCCTTCTGCAAAATATATCCTCAAATAAATAATTTTTTATGGATTTGTTCATTCACTTTAGAAATGTTTATTGAACATCTATGCCTTAAGGCCTTACTAGGCCCTTGGGAACGTGGTAGAGGATGAAATAGACAGGGACCCCAAATGAACGGTTCCTACAGTGGGGAACTAGACAATAGGCAAGGTAATAAAGATGTTGCAACTGTGAGAACTTCTAGGAAGGGAACCAGTCAACTTCTGTGACTGAGAAGATTGGGGTTTCATCAGAGAGAACCTTGACTCAGAAATGCAAGGTGGAGTTTGAGGCAGAAGAAAAGGTATGTGAAATGCCAAACCCAGAAAAAGGCTCGTTGTGTCCTAGAATCTGAAGGGAACTTGTTGGCCTGAACATGGTGTCTGAAGGCAGGAATATCAAGACATGAGGTTACAGAAGTAAGTAGTATTAGAAATCCAAATGTCAAAGGGACAAGTAAGAAGAGTAGAGAAAATCATGGATGACTCTGCTCCCCAAGAGAGCAGAGGTGGGAGAGTCTTCCTAAGAAGAGAGGAAGAGGTGGGAGAGTCTTCCTAAGAAAGATGCAAAACCCAAAGCCATGAAACAGATACTGTTATGGTTTGAATATGTCCCCTCCAAAATTCAGGTGTTGAAACTTAATGGCCAGTGTGATGTTATTAAGAGGTGGAGGCAGATATGGTTTGGCTGTGTCCCCACCCAAATCTCATGTGTCATGGGAGGAACCCGGTGGGAGGTAATTGAATCATGGGGCCAGGTTTTTCTCATGCTGTTCTCATGATGGTAAATAAGTCTCACAAGATCTGATGGTTTTATAAAGGGCAGTGCCTGCCATCATGTAAGACATGGCTTTGCTCCTCCTTCCCCTTCCACCATGATTGTAAGTTTCCTGAGGACTCCCCAGCCATGTGTAACTGTGAGTTCATTAAACTTTTTTCTCCTTATAAATTACACAGTCTTAGATATTTCTTTATAGCAGTATGAAGATGGACTAATAAAAGGGATTTTTTTTTTTGGCACGGAGTCTTGCTCTGTTGCCCAGGCTGGAGTGCAGTGGTACAATCTTGGCTCACTGCAACCTCCACCTGCCAGGTTCAAGCGATTCTTCTGCCTCAGCCTCCTGAGTAGCTGGGACTACAGGCATGCATCAGCATGCCTGGCTAATTTTTGTATTTTTAGTATAGACAGGGTTTCACCATATTGGACGGTCTGGTCTTGAACTCCTGACCCTGTGATCCACCCTCCTCGGCCTTCCAAAGTGCTGAGATTACAGGCATGAGCCACCGCACCCGTCCTAATACAGGGGTTCTAAGAGGTGATTGGGTCATGAGGGCTCCTGCATTACAGAATAGGATTAAGGCCCTTATCAAAAAGGTTCTGATATGGTCTGGCTGTGTCTCCACCCAAATCTCATCTTGAGTTGTAGCTCCCATAATTCCCACATGTCATGGGGGTTATTGGTGAGGTGGGAGATAATTGATTCATGGGGTAGTTTCCCCCATACTGTTCTTATGGTAGTGAATAAGTCTCATGATTGCTAGGCTTCCTCAGCCACGTGGAACTGTGAGTCCATTAAACCTCTTTTTCTTTAGAAATTACCCAGTCTCTGGCATGTCTTTCCCAGCAGCATGAGAACAGACTAATACAGGCTCCAAGCAGCATTCAGCTCTTTTGCCCTTCTGACTTCTGTCGTGTGAGCACACAGTGTTCGTTCCCTCAGAAAGACTCAGCATTCAAGCCACCATCTTGAAAGCAGAGACCGAAACCGGGCCCTCACCAAACAGTGAACCTGCCAGCACCTTGATCTTAGACTTTCCAGCCTCCAGAACTGTGGTAAATAAATTTATGTCGTTTAAGCCATCCAGTCTGTGGTATTTTGTTATAGCAGCACACACAGAAATAGACAGAAATTCTTCAGAAAGCAAATACTACCACCATTACACTTTTAGATGACAGAATTCACCATACACAAAGTTAAAAAATGGAGAACATATTTGCAGCATGTCTTAATGAGGATCATAATATTATTAATGGTAAGCACCCATAGAGCACTGGATATGTGCTTTACAAAAGTTACCTACATATAGTCCATGAGGCAAGCACTATTTTCATCCCCATTGCACAGATGAGGAAACTGAGAGACAGACAGAAGTCACTTGGTCAAGATTGCTCAAGTAGGTAGAAGGACCTGATCCCAACCCCAGCTGCCTGGCACCAGAGCCCATTTTCCTCTCCACCAGGCTCTGCTGTTGTGCCAATGCCACCTTTCTGTGTATTTAATTCAAAACAAAGATGGTCGGTGGACTCATCACCAAGAGTCAGCCATGGGCCCTTCCATGGTATTTTTATCACACAGGAACCTGTTCTGGGCAATGGGGCCCAACCCTGGGCTTCCCTGCAGGGTGAATGAATGCTGCAGCCCAGTTCCTGGCTCAAGCCCGCATGGTTCAATTCTAGGACGGGTAATTCTGATCGACTTCCTCCTGCTGTCCCAGGAACAGCAGGGGCTCCTAGGCCACAGGGCCAAGGACTCAGGACTCCAACAATAAAGTCTTCCATGCCAGAGAGGTTGTTTTCTCTCCAGATCAGGTTCCTACCGCTCAGGAGCCTGTAACCCCTGTCCTGGGGGAATTTTCCTTCCCGTTCTCAAGTTGAGCTTTTTACCTCTTCAGTTCTCAAAACATCAAACCTTTGATCCCCTGCCCCATCAGACAAATCCAGCTTAATTGCCTCAGTGGGCCCAGGCATGGAAATCAAAGACCTGTTTAGGGAGGGTGCCTGCCACCTGGCGTGTTCTCCTCCCTGGGCCTGCAACGCACAAAACCCTCCCAGCCATGGGATTAGGGAGGGCCTGGACACCAAGAGCAAAACCTGGCACCATGCCTGGTAGAAACAGAAGCCTGAGGGTGGAGACACAATTTGGGGAAATATCTGTCATTTCTTTAAGGAGTGCCTACAGGTAAGAAACATAAAAGTTACTCTCTCAATAGATTATTTTACTATATTAATAACTCAGTAAATTATAAAGCCCCTTTATGTACACATAAAGTTAATGCAAAAGGGCAAATGAGAAAGGAAAAAAATGTCCAAAAGTTATGTACAGTCAATGCAAGGAAAGTAAACACAAATAGCCAATAAAATTATTGAAAAGACTAATAGGCCTACTATTAACCAGATAAATGAAAACTTAAAAGTTGTGGTACAATTTTCAACCCTCTGATTAACAAATAATTTTTTTAAATGTAGTTGGCAAAAGCTTTGGAAAGCAGGCACTTCTTAACAAACTTTATCGAAGTGAAAACCGGTACCATTTTAAAAGGGCTATTTGGCTTTTTTATAATAATTTAAAACATACACATACTATTGACCAAGAAATTGTATATTTTGTAGTATGTAAATGCTCATGCATTTAAACAAGTATATTTAAAATAATATGCAACTTGCTATACAACGATATAACTTAAAATGCTACTTAGATGATAGTTTTAGCAGTATTTATAAAAATATAAAAATTTTACAAGTAGGGAATCAGTTAATTAAATCTAAACTATGGGATTTTTTTTTTTTGCCATTAAAAAACATGCTTCAAGCCAGGTGCAGTGGCTCACGCCTATAATCCTAGCACTTTGGGAGGCTGAGGCAGGTGGATCACCTGAGGTCAGGAGTTCAAGATCAACCTGGCCAACATGGCAAAACCACGTCTCTACAAAAAATTAGCTGGACATAGTGGTACATGCCTGTGATCTCAGCTACTCAAGAGGCTGAGGCAGGAGAATCTCTTGAACCCGGGAGCCAGAGGTTGCAATAAGCTGAGATCATACCACCGCACTCCAGCCGGGGCAACAGAGTGAGACTCCATCTCAAAAAAAAAAAATGTGCTTCATGGAAATTGGCATAGAAAGACATTTGTTATGTTATTAAGTGAAAAAAACTAATATAAATTAAAATACATACAAACGAGAAAAGCAATTTAAAGGAAAATATAAAATATATACTCTTGAAATACATTGATATATGTGCATCGATCTATGCATTGATAAATGCAAGTGTATGCATTATATTGCGTGTGATATGATATATATGCCGATATATATCCATGCAATTAAAGCATATGTAAATATGCTTATTTATTCCTACTAAATATATGCCCATTGAATATCTCTGTTTTCCAGGTATTTGCATATCTCTTTTTCCCAGGTTGATCTTTCTAGAAGGATATAGAAATATAGATAGGGGCAGCTCAAAGAGTAGAAGAGGGAAGAGTAGAAAACATAAATAATGAAAGACTTTTCCTTCTATATGTTTCTGTATTGTTCTTTTTCATTTTTGCAATCCACTGTTACTTTTTAACTTTAAAACATTTTATAAGCTGTGTACTGTGACTCACACCTGTAATCCCAGCACTTTGGGAGGCCAAGGTAGGGAGATTATGAGGTTAGGAGATCGGGATCATCCTGGTTAACTCGGTGTAACCCTGTCTCTACTAAAAGTACAAAAAATCAGCCGGGTGTGGTGGCATGTGCCCATAGTTCCAGCTACTAGGGAGGCTGAGGCAGGAGAATCGCTTGAACCCAGGAGGCGGACATTGCAGTGAGCCGAGATCACGCCATTGCACTCCAACCTGGGCGACAGAGTGAGACTTTGTCTCAAAAAAAAAAGTTTTACAGGGTCTACTCCATTCCCCTCTGTGAGGAAGTGCCCACTGCACAGTTCTCATATGTGTCCGTGCATCGTGTGCATAAGTGGGTGTTTGCCCCCCTCTCAGCCTCTCAACGGTCTCAAAGGGTGCAAGCCAGGTCCTCATGAGCAGCCTTTTCCATTCTCTACTAGCTGAGTTACAAGAAAGTTCTTCCCTTCCACAGAGGTCCTAGGTCCCCTGCCTGTGGGCACCAGGTGTACACAGCCCTCTCTGGCTGGAAATCAATGGTGCATGGACTTTTGAAAGCCCTTATGGGAGGTGGAGTCGGGAGCATTCCTTTAGGACGTGAAGAACGTCCCGATTCAGGACAAATTCCTCGTGTCAACCTAAACTCTGCAAAAATACAGCTTTCTTATACAAGACTCAAAGCCAATGTCTACGTAAGAAATACCCACTAGGAGCTGGTGGTTTCTGCTTCTGGAACACTGCTTGGAAATTTCTAACCCACTGCCTGTCTTGCCTTCAGGCAGGAGGTGCAGATCGTCCTGTTTGCAAGACCTCCACAAGCCCAATAGCACCTGCTCACGGGGTCCATTAGAACCACAGGGCATCAGCTTCACAAGGCGCAGTTGGGAAGTGTCTCAGCATGAACAAAGTTGCTTATCATTCTACAGACAGTGGATCTTTCTGCACAATGTAACTGCCTGAGGGTCCTTTTTAAAACACACATCTCATCCTGACACCCCTGCTTCAAGCCTTGCGGCCCCTTGGCCCAGCAGTTCACCGCTATTGCAAATACAGCCCCAAGTTCAGTCAGACTCCCTCACATACCCCCACATGCAGTTCTCTCTGTCTGCAAAGCCCTCCTTCCTCGGCATTTCCATTTAACCCTTATCCTGCTTGTTGAAGACTCACTTCAAACGTCATGTCTTCTGGAAGTCCTCCCTGGCCCCAGCCTCCCCAGGGTGGATTGGCAGTCCTCCTCTGCCCTCTGCCGCACTCTATCCTGCCTTCTGCTGCCTTGCTGGTCTCAACCACAAGATCAGAGGCTCCATGAGGATAAGTCCCCTTCTGCTTCTCCCCATCTACCCCATGCAGCCTGGCCATTGTGTCTGGCATATCTTTGTTGAACATGTGATTGAATGAATAAATAAATGAATGAAAAAATGAACGCACCCAGTGGAAGGAAACACCTATGGAAGTCAGAAGCAACTTACTGAAAATACAAACAGATACCAAAAACATCTCTATAATACCAGAGGACTCTAGTTTGTACACCATGGAATAGAGGAAGCCACAGGTAAAAAGGTATCACCAGGCAAAATTGATCAAATTTCTCTCTTCCCCCTGCGCCCCTCTCCCTGCACCTGTGACCTTGACTGCTTCCTAGGTTTCATCCACGGGTTCCCACTTTCCCATTTGCTGGGCATCAAACTTACTCAAGACACTTGGAGTCTCCGAGGAACTTAAAGGTTACAGCCCTGATCACTCACACACTTTTGCCTCTTCGGATCTTGGATTAAATTGGAGGCATCAGAACCCAGTATTGACTCTGAAATCAGGCCCCCATTCTATCCTCGGAGAGCCTGTGGTCCTGTGGTCATTTCACTCCACATTCCTGGACTCGCTGAATATATCTGCCTGTGGTTCCCTCTGGACAAAAGAACACAAGACAGAAAACACACAAACCAAGAAATGCCTTCATCGGTCACTGTCCTCAGGAATTTCACAGTCTATGGAGGAACAGAGACAGGTAGACAGAAACAAGCTAGAAAAAAAGAAGTGTGGACAAGATGGTAGGGGAGAGCAGAAGGACTCTCTCCAGCTGGGAAACTGCAGGAAGGACGTGTGTGGTGTGAGCTAGCTGTGCAGCCCATGGGGAAGGAGAACAGCAGGCAGAGGGGAGGGCCCAGTAGCCAGAACATAGTCAGAGACACAAAGTGTCACGAGGTGCACAGGGTGGCCAGCGGGAGGCTCCACGTGGCTCAGGGTTGAGGAGCGAGGGCTGAGGTCAAAAAGGAGTCTGCAGAGGGCCACATGGAAATGGGCTTCGGGTGGCCATCCACAGGAAGTGGATTTTAATCTCTTTAAAACAACCTAGAAGGCATTTAATGGACAGTCAACCTGAATGTCATTCAGTACCGGTAACATGTTAGTGCCAAATAATCAACATCACCCTGAAGAGTTACCAGGATGATGATAAGGAATTCCATGCACAGAGTCAGAGCCTCATGGGAAAACACTTGTGCTAAGCCTTGGGCTGGTGCTTATTTCTTGGCACAAGCATTCACCATACATATTAAAATGGAAAACCATCTTTTGAGATTCTACACTTTAGAAGTAATGTGAATTGTGACTCCAGGTTTAAGATATAACTAAATTCCCTGTAATCATCATTATCCTGTGTTTAAATATACACAGACCGCAAAATAATTTTCACATTGAAATGAATTTTTAAGGGAACGTTTCAGGTAAAATGACATAGTCTTCACATCTTGGAGCCTATGACCTTTTGTGTGTTTAATTTTCCAATTGCAAACCTCTCTTTTAGTGAATTGCTAAATTCTCTCGGTAAACGGATTTTAAAACCTAGCTTCGAAAACTACCAGCTAAGTCATCTCGAATATCTGTTTTATATTCACACATACATTTAGTGGGTCTTTTTTTTCCTCCTAAACTCAAACCCTGTTTAAATGGAGAGTCCAGACTGATTGACACGGGGTTTACTGAGTTTACTCACCTCTAGAGTCAGACGTGATGGTAACAGGTGGATGAACACATATTTTGGAATTCCTTACTGAATATTTTATTTTTGCTGCACACAGAAGAAATATCAGCATTAGATGTGCAATAAGAACAGGCATTGCAAAAATTATTCCAACATTCAAGATTCAACAGAAGCAAAAAATGCATTTTTTTCAAGCACTTCTAAACTTCATAAACTTGGGTGTACATTCCAGAACATTCAATCCCAACATAGGATTTACTTCAACTGATCAAAATGATTTTGAAGATTTACTTGCTATCTAAGGGACTTTGTTACTTACAAAATAACTTTCCTAAAGATCTGTTTGGCCAGCTGTAGATACAAAGTACGCAGAAAAGGAGAGCTTTGCTTCTAAAAGGTTAAACTTCAAAAGAGTTCAGACGGATTTCCTATTGACATGGCTTCCACCAAACTTTTCAAAGGTGAAGGCCATGACCTGGCACTGAGGTCCAGACAGAACCTCTTCGAAGATGGCTTCAGTGCATTAGAGTACTTGGTCATGTGGGGCAGGTGGGGAAACTAAATTAAGGGTCTAAGTGGCAAATGCACAGGGAAGAACTTCACCAGGGCCAGAGCCAAGTGGGATGGGGATGCAGTTAGAGGGGAGCATTACAATGGCGAGATTCCTAGAAATTAACAAGACACCTGTGCCTGCTTTGAGAACATTCTCCTTAGCAGTGACTCTTTGCTTCTAGACTTATACTCAGGTCCTTCTCAACTGTGGGGGTATCTCATCTTCAGTATTAATAAGCTGACTTCTTCAACAACCTAGCAACACAGCAATGCACTAAGATTCAGGAAACAAGTACCAAGATCACGAGCATCCCTGAAGGATGCCTTCTTTCTGCTCCCACCCCAGTTTTCTGGCTGCCTGCCTCTACGGAAGGGATGGTACTCATGGCCAGAACTCCAAGTGTGACCCAGATGTCTCCTGCATCCTGGAGCAGAGTGGGGTGGAGTTTGGGCTTACTACATAGATAGCCTATCTTTTTTCTGAGACTCGGTTTCCTTGTCTGTGAAACAGGAATAATAACAACTTCTGGAGAAGGTTCTAATAAGTAACTGATGAGCAGAAATGTAGGAAGTAGACTATGAATTATAAAACACTACTGAGATGCAAATTAACATGATTATTTATAAGGACCCAAGGGTTGTCCCAAGACATGTTTTTTTCTGCATCTCAGTTCTTCCATCTCTTCTTTGGGACACCTCATCTCCCCCTAAATGCTTCCCTTTGCTGGGATACAGCCTCCCCTGCTGGTCTCTAAATGAGCCCATCCTCCTGACACTTCCCCTTGAGAATTTCAATTCCTTTAATTCAATGAAATAAGAAGTTCAGGCCATCATCTTCAAAGAATAAGAATAAAATTTGGGGACCAAAATTATACCCATTGGGATTGCTTCTGTAGAAATACTTTGGAATTCCTTTTCATGCCCTATTAAATAATTAAAATGTTTCTTTTCTGCATTCAATGTTAGTTATTTAAATCCTAGTCCTAAGCTCCATTAGCAACCTTATTAGCACAAAACTTTCCTTGCCAGTTGGATTAGTTTTATAGATTTTTGCATAGAAGGAATGTACGCAGACAAATACAAGTGCGTGGCTATTGTTAACATCTTACAATCCTAGGAAATAGGTTGAATTTAAGCTGACATGACCAATCTCACTCCACCTAATAGCTTATTAGCTTAATCAATGTCCTCCATTTGTGTTAGGAGCTGTTAGCACATCAAAATCTTTTGGTGGACTCCAGCAGATTTAAGTCGCACCCCACCCTACCACCCCATCCCAGAATAGATGCTTAATGTTAATGACTTGAAATTTCGTAGTGAGGCAGAAAAACAGAGTCACAAAATCTTAGGACCAGAAGATAATCATATACATAAAGTCATAAGGGCCAAGCAATAAACCTGATTTTGGCCATTCCTTCAGCCTCTCTCCCAGGCCATATTCACTCGGACTTCACACCCAACACCCTCCGTCTAAGATAAACCCGGAGACCGAGAGTTGTTAGTGAAAGTCTAGTGTCAAGATCAGCATCGGGTAAGGAGAGAAAGCAACAGACAGCTCGTGAAGCCCACCCTCCAGAGCCAGTTAGGATGAGGGGAGACTGGCTGTGCATGTCCAATTTCCTGCCATGGAGGCCAGGACAAATCACCAACCATGAGGAGGGCCCCCAAGGCTGGGAGGCAGGGATTGTCTGGAGGCTGTTGCAGTGAGATTCAAGGGTTGGGAACACAGCAGGCCACTGTCAGAGCCAAAAGAAGGCCAGGCCTGTGTGGGCCAGGCCAGGAAAATAATGACCAAAAAATCTGAGTGGCCGAGGAGACTCAGCACAGTGCTTGTGTAGCTGGGATGCTATCTTACGAGGGCAGTTCTTGGCTGCACAAAACTCCCAACAGCCTAGAGCTGGGCTGGTGCCTCAAAGAAAAAGGCCCAGGCTTTGTTTTCTACCTGAGGAGCCCTTGCCAGGGAGGTACCCCTCCCCTCTCCCCCTGCTGGGTCTTATTAGCCATCCTCAGCGGTATCTTGCTCGGGGCACTGTCGTGGAAGTGGGGCTCTAAGTGTTCTTCATTTCAACTAACATTAGCTCCCGTGTCTCTGCTTAGCTGAAGCTCCATTCTTTCCAATTACACAGAGGCTGTCCACATGGGAGGAGGTGACTGCCTTTGGAGCAAAAGGCACTGAGAATGTAAGGAGAAGAAATTGCTATTGGCTTGTATGTCTTTGTTAGAGCTGAAGGAAAACGTGGATCGGGCGATTCTACTCACACCTTCCAATACATTCCGTTCCTTTATTTAAACAGGGAGGATGCCCTTGTGTCACCGGGAAGATACTGGATGCTGGGACTGTTGGGGCATGGTCCTGGCGTAGGCTGGCAGGGAGGCCAGGGAAGGCGGAGCACAAGAGGCCAGGGCTGGAGGTGCTGGCCAGGTGGTAGGCCTGGACGGGGGCAGGGTGCAGGTGCAACCCCAAGGGGCCCATTAACCTCAGGCCAAACATGCTGGGTGGAGGGAGAAGAAGTCCCAGGAAAATGGCCTGGAAGTCTTAGGAAGCATCTGTTTCCACTGGGCAACTCAGGAGGCAGAGTCTGCTATGAGGCTGGGGGAAGAAGACAAGATCTAAGCAGCATATTGGAACCAACCAACGGGGAGGGGAATAGAGCCAGATCAGAGGGAGGGAGTCAAAGGCCACCTGGAGAGGGGCTGGGTGCAGAGCATGGGGTCAGGGTGCAGCTAACCCTGGGCCACCGTGCCCAGGTGTCTGTTCAGTGTGCCAGCTTCCGGGAGTGCTGTGGGCCCTTGCAGAATTGCCTCCACCTCAGAGGGCTGCTTCGAGCAAGATCACAGCTTTATTGGGCTGACTCCCACCCACAGGCTGGTCACAGGGGTGGAAGGGTGGGACAACTCAGTAGTCCTGGTGCCCGCATCTCAGCAGGACTCTTCCTCTGTCCAGTTCTGCTCCCTTCCTCCCTTCCACAGGTGATCCGTGGTCCCTACTGAACCTCCACACATTACCCATCATCTCTTAGTCAGTTTACTGGGGAGCCCAAACCTTGACAGGTGAGAAGGAGAAAGTGCATTTTAATCGGTGTTCTGCAGTTACCTGCTCAGCACTCCCTGCTTTCTTCCTCGGGCGCTTCCCAACAACCTTATAAACTGGCAACTTTGGATCCTGTTACTAAAAAGGGAGCCACGAGGGCAGGTGAACCTGCCCATGGTCAGCCACCCAGCACGGGGCAGAGCTGGGACATGAGGCTCCTGAGGGACTCCAGGAAGGCCATGGCCGGGCAAGACGAGCTGGCAGTTTGGGCTTGGTAAGGTGCAGGTCTCACCGATCTTCTGGAGAAGCACAATACGGGCTCTGGAACCCCGGATCGGAATTCCAATTCGCAACTGATCAGCTGGTAACCTTGGGTGACTTACCGAACCCTTCTGAGCCTTGGTTTCTCCACTGATTAAAAGGGGCTTAAATCCACTTTGCAATATTTTCTAAGTACTATGGCTCTAAAAATGTATTGAGGTATGCAGCATGATGAAAGTTTCATAACAAGTGCTGAGAAAACAGTGGCTCCCATCCCACCCCAGTCCAGCTCTTCAACCTCACCCCAGGGTTACTGCTCACCTAGGCTAAGCCTGCAGGGTCCCTGTATCTGTGTCTGCAGCTGGGCAAGGCCAGGCTGCCCCAGGAGCCCCACCACTTGCCATCTGTGTCCTATCTTCCTCTGTGAAGAGCACTTCCTGACCTGCCCTTGCCCGCTCCCAGAAGGGAGAAGGAAGGATTCCCAGGCAGACACACATGGCTTCCAGCAACCCTGTGCGTTGTGGGCCACACCAACCTCCCCCAGGCTGGCCATCAATTCCTGCCCAAAGTCCCCGTCTGTGCAACTGCCAGCAACGTCCTCTCCACTGCCCTCTCTTTTGGACCCTGGCAATAGGCTTCCCTGTGAACCTATCAAGTCTTATGCACTGAAAGTACTACACTTTGAAAAAAAGGTGATTTCCTCCTCAGAGCACAGTGGGAGGAGGGCCTCTAGGAAGAGAAGGAGCCGTCCTCCCAACTCCTCTCCTGGGGACCAAAGACAGGCTCAGTACAGGCTTCAGAGTCTCCCCAGGGACTGCCAGGGATCATCTGCCATCTACCCAGATTATGGAGGCACCAGGAATGATGCTGGTCTTCATTTGTGGTCTCTCCACCAGAGAGGCCTAAGACCTGTGTCCCTGGAACCAGGATCGCATGGATCAGATGAACCCCTGAGCTGCCCTGGCAAGCAATCCTGCACTATGGAAGAGAATGGGCTGCCCCAGGGCCTGCACAGGAAATGATCACAGGGCCCTGAGCTCTGCTGTAGGTCTGGTGTCCCCCAGAGTGCTTACTTCTCTCATAGACTCAAGGCAGGTAACAAAACTCTCGGTTTCCAGAGAAGGAAAGTGAGGCTCTCAGAGGGGCATGACCTCCTCAGTTGCATGGCATGCCTCTCAGGGATGTCAGATCCCCACACTCACCCTTTCCACCATATCTGACATCTGTTTGCAGAGCTTTGCAGCCTCCAAAAGACTTCATTCATCCAATGTACAAATTACCTTGACTATATCCCTGTGCGCCCATTTTAAGGAGGAGGAACCTGAACCCCAGGCCGTTTGGAAGACATCCCAACGTCACACATGGGCTGCCATGTGTGCTATGAGTCGGGTGTCCTGGACTTTGTCTTGCCCCTGCAGGCTTGGGCATCAACTCTTAGAGCATGGAGGGGGTTATGTGGAGGTGGAGGGCAAAGAGGGAGAGTCTCTTCAGACTTTCCTGTGGTCAGTGGGTCATCCAGAATAACAGCTAATATTCATGGAGTCCTTGACTATGCCTCAGGTACCTTGCTAAGCACTTGAGCTGTATTATCCCATTCAATCCCCTCGAAACTCTGCAATGTAAGTGTTATTCTTCTCCTACTTACAGAGAGAGGATCTGGAGTCAGAGATGCTAAGTCATGGATGAGCACCCCTCAGTGAAGGGGTAGCAGAAGAGGGGTCCCACTCCACTTCCATCTGCCTCGGGCTGGGGATCTGAATCCCCAACTTGCTTTCAGCTGTCCTGCCTTTATCCACCCTGCTTCCTCTCTCTCTCTCTCTCTCTCTCTCTCTCTCTCTCTCTCTCTCTCTCCACCCAACTTCTTCTCTTCCTTTCTTTCTTCCTCTTTTTCCTCTCATTTTCTTTATAAAGAGAATCTACTAGGTACAAGGAAAATCATGAACCTGCTGACACCTCAGGGGCTGCAGTTGCAATTTTTAAAATATACTTAGATGGATCTTTTCTTAAATATAAGTGTGAGAAAAAGCTATTCCCTGAGGGTTTATTATTAAAATAAAGAACGGAAATAACCTTTGTGCGATCAGGGCTGCTAAGTAAATGATAGTTTTAATGTGATAAAATATTATTCACTGCTTAAAATAATGGTCCTGATGTGTCAATGATGATTTTCTCAGGGTTATGAATGTCTAGGAGATTTTAATTTTTTTCTTGAATGTTTTGTGTTTTTCCGATTTTTCTACAACAAGCATGTGGTAAGTTGGTAATCAGAAAAGAAAAAAAAAACCTAAAATGCAATGGTTATGAAGCTTACGTAGGAACTCATGGAAAAAAAGGTACTTATGAGATACCTGTTTCTGGGATTTATGGAGCAGAATGTCATCAAATAAGGTGAACTTCTGGCCTTCTAGCAGGCTGAACTCCAAAGAAGGGCAGAGTGGCAAGTAGGGAGAAATTCAGACTAAAATTAGTCAGCTAGAGTAAACAAGGAGTAAGGACCGAGGGTGGCTGGAGAAAAAACTAGTCAAAGTGGAGAATTACTATCTAAAGGACTTTGGGATAGATAGATTACTTTGCTATCTAAAGGTGGAGACTTGGGGAAGGAGGAAGCCAAGGGCCTGTTGAAAGTCAGGAGCTGTAAGAAGAGACAACAGCCTGTGCCGAGATCCGTCTGCTGATTATAATGAGTCTTTGAAGTACACCTCGCCTTCTCTATAGTGGAACAGGAGCCCCAGTTTCACCTCACAGCCTAAGGTGCCATAGAAAACTTTATCCAATAAAGAAGGTGCTGTTTCCAGAACATTCCCGTGAGGCTACTGCAGCCATGGTGGCAGGTCTTCCACCATCACCAGCAACACTCCTGGGGGTAGGGCAAGAAGCCACTGCATATGTTGGGGAAAGTGCTAGCTAAGAACATCCTAGCTATTAGAGATTAGTGACTACAAGTATTCCCTGTGCAAAATGCTTTCTTTTAGAAATGTTCTCATGTGTGGCTTTCAAGAAGGGGCTGTATCGCTTAAGTGCAGTAATAACATCACATCTTCACAGGGAACAGAGACGGGCGTGACTGCAGCTTTCTCCTGTGAAGCTCCCAAGCGGCTCTCAACTGCTCCTGCAGGAAGCCATGCCCCGGCTCCTCTCGCACCCTTTCTATCCTCTCCCTCAGTCACGGTGTCTTTCTGTACTCACTTCCCTTGAGATTTTCTTCCTGCAGGAAGCTTTGTGGACTCTCCAGCCTTGGGCATCCTGTGTATGCCCTCACCTCCCTGCTGTTCACACTGGCAAAGCCCTTGTCACGCAGCACTGCTCCATCTGCTTACTCGTCCCCTTGCCACCACCCCCTTGTAGGCCATAGCACCTTGAGAGAAGGTTCATGGGGGTCTTCTCCTTCAATCACCCAGCACAAAGCTTGGTCCAAAGTAGATGCTAGGTAAGTAAATTTAAAAAATGAATGAATGAATGAACGAACAGCACACATTTTTCTCCTGCAAGGTATTTTAAGATTAGAACACTATTACCTAATCCAAGAATAGAAACTCATTTTGAAATGTTTGGGAAAATGTGCAGGATGGCATTTAGTTAAACCTGTTATGTTGTATTTTGCTCCCTTTTACCAGCCTCTGAACTCACTGAAGGAAGGTCCTTTTTCCAGTTGCTTTTACATCCTGCCAGTGTCTAAGGTCTCAGTGCATTTTTGTGGCCTGAACAAATGAACCAATGAGTGTGTGCATGTCACTTCTCCGGGTCCTTCCTGTGAAAGTCTGATGTTCTAAGGACCTTCAAAGTAAAGTATCAGAAAAGAATGTCACCTTTCAACAAATCGTGAGCAATTCTGAAAAAAAAAAAAAAAAAAAAAAAAAGGCGGGGGGAGCCATCAAGGGACAGGGAAGTACCTCCCAGCATTACAAGGCATTACTGAAGCGATTGAAGCTATTGTTGCCCTGAAATGCATGCTTTGACTAGGAATCTCAAACCCATATAAGCAAAGCAGGGAGTGAGCTGGAATTCTGGGAATGAAAGTCAACCGTGCAGTGCACAAGGGAGCACCTCACAGTCCCTGACAAATATCTTTGCATCCACAAGAAACTGGTCTACAGTAACATTTGGCAAATAACCTTTGGGGATAACATTTGGCAAAACCTCTTCTTTAAAGCTCAATTTCCTCTACGCAGTGACGGTCTAGTACCCACTGAAGCTGAATGACCCTGGACAAGTTCCTTAAAGCCCTAAGACTCCGTTTCCACATCGACAAAATTAGGAGAGTGGAAACAGCAGTGTCTGCCTTGTGCGTAAGATAATGAATACAAAGCCAGCACAGGGCATGGCATTTAGTAATCAGTCAACTTATTTCAATGTTTAAGCTGGTTTGACTCTTTCATGACAATAACAATAATCCTAACATCAGTACAGGTCAAGCATTGAGCAGGTTCTTTACTTACTTTATAACACATTTTTGCAACAGCACTATGTGGCAATTATCATTATTCCCGCTTTACAGAAGAGAAAACCAAGGTGCCGAGGGTTCAGAAATTCACCAAGTTTACACAACATGTAGTGACTGGCCTGGAAATTAAACCCAGATGAAGCCACTGTTCTGTGACCACACAGCTAATGGCAGGGGAAAGCTGTGAGACAGGGTTGAGCTGAGGCAGAAGCTCAGAGACCATGCCTATCACTTCAGAAACGGGTATTCCACTGGAAAAACAAATGATAGTTGTAATAAAATGGTTGGTAATTGTGGCTTGTAAGGTACATATTCAACAGCAATCAGCGAACTGGAATACAAATATAATAAACCTTTAAGAAGCTCTAAGCCTAGGCTGGAAGGTGGGGCATGGTAATCACTAGGTAGGAGGCAGAAAGTACAAAGCACATGTTAGGAGCTAGAGCTGGGAAGGTGAGTAGGGTTTCAAATGAAGTTAGACAGGGGGATTTGAAGAGATGGGCTGCAGAAGCCTGACTGATGATCCAGGTCAGAGCTGGAGGAGATGGGAGCCACGGTGAGAGGGTGCTGAAGAGGACCAGCACCAGGGGAGGCCAGGGGAGAAAGCCCTTTGAAAAGTCAGCTAAAGCACTTGGACTCTGTGTTAAAGGTGATAGAGATCCCCAACAGAACCTGGAAATCAGCTGGCCGTGGTAGGAGTTGCTGGGGACAGCAGATATCAGCATGCCACGCAGAACTGCATACAGTCTCCTTGAGCTAAGCCTCCTGCTGAGGCGGAGACTCGGGGAAGGAGGAAGCCAAGGGCCTGTTGAAAGTCAGGAGCTGTAAGAGGAGACAACGGCCTGTGCCAAGATCCGTCTGCTGATTATAATGAGCCTCTGAAGTACACCTCGCCTTCTCTGGAGTGGGCTCCAACGCCCCAGTGCCTCTGTACACTGTGTTATCTGAGACTATTTTGGGAAATCAGATTTGCAACTCCATGAGCTGGTGAACAACCTGCTACATGAGCAGCCACAGCAGCAAAACGGGGCTGGGTCTGGTGGCCAGAGGTCACTCAGGGTGTCCAATTGTGCACAGCCTAACAGGAAAGTCTCCCTGCAGGGACCCATTCAGTCATTCAGGCATCAGTGTGCCTGGACTCAGCCATGCATTTACACACTCTTATTTACTCATGCATCCATGCTTTCAGGGTTCCTTCACCGGATCAGCTGTTCATCGCCATCCACTGGTTCACTCCTGCACTCATGTGCTCACTCTCTCCTCGGGCCAGCAGTCATCCCTCAATGCCTCGCCTACTTATCCACATCCTCCTTCCCTCCTGCGTCCTCTTGCATGCTATCAGACAGTGTGGCTTGGTGGTTACAGGCGCTGGCTCTGGAGCCCAGCTGACTGGCTTCAAATCCCAGCTTGATCATTTTCCACACACAACTTGAGTGGCAATTAAACTGTGCCTGTGTTCCTAGTCTGTAAAATGGGGATAATCCTAGTACTTGATGTGCAGCAGCTGTGAGCATTGAACAAGACAATAACATGCAAAGTTCATGTAAGGCCTGGAGCTGCAAGGTCACATTGTACAGGGACACAGATGCAAGGAAATGACCGTTATTTTCCCCATTTTTAAAAATTGTGTCAAAATACACATAACAGAAAATGTATCATCTTAACCACTTTTAAGTGTACAGGCCCGTGGTATTAAATACACTCAAAGGTTATATGACCTTCACTAACACCCCTCTCAATGATAACTCTTTGCATCAAGTGGGACCATTTTTGCAGACAACCTATCCCAGGTGCATTGGAGTCCTGTTTGGGACTCAAGGGCCATGAACTAAATCTTCTGAAGACAGCGAGTGAACATGGAGCTCAGGGCATGGTATGCCCTTGAAAGCACAGCCCATCTCAGCCCATCCTCCTGGCACCATGGATGTACCTTGGGGTGAAATCACTATGTTTTTGTGTGAACTAGAAGAGCTTAAAAAAATGGGCCTGCAAGGTGATGACATTCCATTAACCAGGATGCTGTGATCAGAAATGTGCTACGTCAGATATGGAGTAGAGGCTTAATAAATCAGACCCAGCATCATCTATAGTATGACCTCCACAGGGTGGTGTTTGATTTTCTGTTCCTGTGTTAGTTTGGTGAGGATGATGGCTTCCAGTTTCATCCATGTCTGTCCCTGAAGAGGACATGATCTCATTCTTTTTTATGGCTGCATAGTATTCCATTGGTGTATATGTGCGACATTTTGTTTATCCAGTCTATTATTGACAGACATTTGGGTTGGTTCATAGTTTTTGCTATTGTGAATAGTGCTGCAATAAACATATGTGTGCATGTGTCTTTATAGTACAATGGTTTATAATCCTTTGGGTAAACACCCAGTAATGGGATTTTGCAGATCATTTTGCTATGATGGGACACCCCAGAGTGTTACTTGAAGGGAGAAGGAGAAGGAGTACAGGAACCTTCTTGGCCTGGATGGCTTACAGGGGAGTGCAGCTGGAGTTAGGAGTAGTGGGCTACTCTAGGCCAAGGTGTTCAAAGCAGCAAAGCCAGCCATAGGGCACACTCTGCTTGGAGCAATACGTTTGTATGACCTCGGGGACTGTGGACACCAAAACCCAGATTCAACAGCATCCAGCCTGCAGAATTACAACCTGGCTTCTATCATGAACGGCTTGGAGGTGGCTGTGCTTGATCTGGTAACACTGTAGAATGGGCAAGGCTGTAAGAGCCAGCAGCAGGTCATGTGGCCTCAAGGGGCTCGTGGCCCTATGAGGCCACAGAAGCAGGTGAACAGACACACAGATTGCTCCATGGACACCTGTAAATATCCACAAGGAAGCTTGGAACCACCTGGGGAAATGAACCCTGAGCCCCACAAGGTGGAGGTGACACCTGTAGAAAATGATTATGTAAATTTAAAGATCTAGAGCTGTGCTCGCAAACCAAAGCAGAACTCAGCACACAGTAACACGGACAACATCAGCACTCAATGACAGGCATTTTTGAGACGATTGGTGCTGGATATGTATCTCTAACACTTTGAAAATGTTCTTTTGTGGGTAATACAATCCTTCTGTCTGCCTATAGAGGCTGTGTCAGAGGTGGGCATTTTCCAAGATTCGGGCTTATTTCACCTAGAATTTCTTCAAGCATCTTAATTTCATTTGTAAAATGGGAACAATACTCCATAACTCATAGGGCTGTCATGTGAATCAAGTGAAATCGTGGATTAAAAAGTGATGATTATTGTTCATATGGACTTACCACTGAACTTTTTAGTTATTATTACTTTTATTAATATTATTGTTATTAGTTCATAATCTTCTTCTAGCTGCAATTTTTCTTTAAAAGATGTTTTTGATGGTTCCCATAATAGAGAACAAAATAATATTCCAGTAATTATAAGGCACTTTGAGATCCTCTGGTAAAGGTATCCCTTTAGTAATTAGACCTACAGCAGATTTACATGGTTGAGGATATTAAAGCACATTCAATTCCATTATGGTTCTGATAGTGTTACTTAACATTCTTACACCTAATCATAAGGCATTAAAACTTATGGCCGGTTGCAGCAGCAAGTCTCTTCCAGAACAGGTCTTGAAAATTCTCATCTTCGGCTGGGTGCTCACGCCTGTAATCCAAGCACTTGGGGAGGCCAAGGTAGGCGGATCACAAGGTCAGGAGTTCAAAACCAGCCTGACCAATATGATGAAACACCATCTCTGTTAAAAATACAATAATTAGCTGGGTGTGGTGGCACATACCTGTAGTCCCAGCTACTCGGGAGGCTAAGGTAGGAGAATTGCTTAAACCCAGGAGGCAGAGGTTGCAGTGAGCCAAGATCGCACCACTGCACCCCAGCCTGGTGACAGAGAGACTCTATCTGAAAAAAAAAAAAAAGAAGAAGAAGAAGAAGAAATTCCTCATCTTCATAGGCAAAGTTCTGTCATGGAGAAACACGTCATTTAATGGACAATAATCACCACATCTCCTCCCCTGTCTCATCCAGGCCAAACGATAGTTTGAAGCACAAACTACTAAGGAATTGCCATTCACTCCCATTTCTTGCATATCTGACTTCAAGCTGCTTCTCCCCATAGCAGTGGAAGTTAAAGTGGAAGGAGTGAAACCCCACAGGGCTCCACACACTGCACTTTGAGGGCCTGTAGCATCCATATGTGAGAAAGGGCAGGCAGAAGGAAGGAAATTGGAGTCATGCCCCCCACACAGGCACACGACTTTGGTTTTCACTCATTTATTTGAACTTGCTTATTGGATGCCTGCTAAGATCTGTTCAGTCTTTGGGTAATGAGTGAGATGCAATTCTTGCCTCAAGGAGAGGTCAGAGTAAGAAAGTGAGGCAGAGAAACACCCTCAAGTGTCCAGGAGCTCTCCGACTTGTAAGGGTATTTAAATGAACCACCTAGAAATGGGAAAATGAATAACGAGCACCTCAGATTCCGGTCACTCAGTGCCAGAGCTGGGAGCTCCCAGAGAGAGGGTCCTGCGGTTAAGGAGTATTATCCTGTGGCCGGCAGACTGCCCGGTCCCATTATTTGCAGGTGGCTGTAAATGGGACTGCACACGTGGTCTGGCACATGCCTTATCCTTGTGGTTTTGTGGTCACGTGGAGAGCCAAGCTCTTCCCAGAACTCACCCTGCCCCTTACCCTTCTTCCAGCGGACCTGCTCCAGAACCACCGACTGTTGAAAAACCCACAGGGCTATTACTGTCTAGGTTACTTAGATATGGTGGGCAGTGAGAAGCACATGTTTTCAAAGTGCTCAGAAACCCTTCCTTTCTAAAAAACACATATTTTATTGACCAGCGAGGTCTGAGTTTGAACTATGATAATTACTTCCTAGTCCTGTGCCATGGAGTTTTATTTCTCTAAATCTCAGCTTCTTAATCTGTAGGAAGCGGTGATAGGACCACCCAGGAGGCAGTACTGTTGTGGGAATTCAGTGAGATATTGCATGGATAATGCCTGTAATACAGAAGGCTCTGGAAAATATGAGTTCCTTTTGGTCGCCTTCCCTAACGGTAAGTAGCTCAAACTTCACACAGAAGCTCTAAGTTTGTATTTTCTCCCACAGTTGATTCCAGTGCCATCAGACCCTGAAAAGATTCTTCTTAGTTCAATATTTACCCTATCCCTACATCTGACCCCATGGTTCAGCCACACCATTTTCTTACTGCTGTAGGATACATTTCAGGTCCAACTGTCACCCACCTATTACTTCTTCAACCTCAATACCTGTAAGTTTTCGCCTTCAACGTGATCCAGCCACACTAAACTGGTCAGTTTCCTTAATTCACACCTAGTCAATGTTCAGAGCAAGCATTTCTACCCCCACCACCACCTCTCTGTGCCCTACACAGCTCACACCACTCCACGCTCCTCTCTACCTGGGTAATGAGTTCTTATTGCCCATACCTAAGTCTAAGATTCACTTAGCATAACCTATCACATTTATTTCTGTCTCTCTTATGGCAGGAAGTTCCTTGATAATTACCACTATGTCTTATTAAATGTCTTTCACTTCC
The DNA here is from genome assembly GCF_008728515.1 of Papio anubis. Taxonomy (NCBI): domain Eukaryota; kingdom Metazoa; phylum Chordata; class Mammalia; order Primates; family Cercopithecidae; genus Papio; species Papio anubis. The sequence goes on along the minus strand of NC_044982.1, from coordinate 7,942,879 downwards.
TGGAACCTGGAAATGCATGTGGTACATTGCAGATATTCAAGACTTTCATATGAATGAATTAATGAAAACCTGCTAGTCTTTCTTGTTAACAAGTGTCTTACTGTGATTCCAATGCTCACCATGTTTTTTGTCCTTAAAATTCTGTTCCTCACATGCCATGATCTGATTTAGTCCACCAAACTGTTCTTAATTTCTTTATGTTATGCATCAAAAATTGCTTAAAATCAGATACATATCTTCCAATACCCTAGAAGAAAGCAAATAAGTGAAGAATACTAAACCAATATAGCAAACACATTTAAAAAAATAAACAATGAATGGAAATTAAGAGAATTGGTAAGTATAACAATACCAATAATTGCAATAAATGTGAATGGGTCAAATCCCCCTGTGGAAAGATAGAGATTTTCTTATTGGGTTTTAAACAAAGGAAAATTTAAGAAAAATTTATTTATGTAATATTTATAAGGCATACCCCTAAAACAAAATGACAGGGAAAGCCTGAAAACAGACAGATGGAAAAAGAGAAATCAGCAAATGCTTAAATAAAATAGGTGAAGAAAAATATATATCAGAAAACATAGAATCCAGCTCAAAAATATTAAATAGGACAGAAAGGGATTTCAATATTATTAAATATTACACTCCATCAAGAAGAATATTCACACATCCAGTAACAAAACTCCAAACTACATAAAACAAAACCTGTTGGAGAGACAAGAAAAGAACTAATAAATCACAATCATAATAGAAGATTTTAACACATTCCTCCCAGATCAAATGTCACATCAAGTAAACAAAAAATAAGTAGAAATACAGAAACATTGAATATACCACTAACATGCAGTGCCAAACAGAAAATACAAACCTTTTCAAATTCCTCTAACAGAGACAACAGAATTGAATATGGATAATGTATCAAATAAAATATCAATATATTCACAAAAGCAGAAAATAGAAAGAAAAATATCTGACTATAGTATTTGTATAAATAAGAACGATAGGAAAAGCAAACTAAAAGTTTTCACATTGAATTGAAAATTTATCCCTCTGCATATGTCTTGAGGTACGGAAGGTATTAAAACAGAATAAAATACATTGTAGAAATAAATAAAATGAAAAAACTATATAACAAATCCTTAGAGATATGACCAATGAAATATAAAGAAAAATTTCTAGTCATAACTGCATTTATTAGAAATTGAAAACTGGAAAAAAGAAATTGAGATTTCAACTTAAAATGCTAAAAATACAATAAAATTAAACAAATTAGAATAAAAAAATCAAGTTAGAGGTAGAGATGTCTTACATAGGGAACAAAAAAAGGTTATAATTAATAGATTTAAAGCATATTATTTGAAAACATCAGTAAAATAGTTAAAAGTCTTATCAAGAAATCTGAAGTGAAGAAAAAAGAAGACAAAACTAAGCAAAATTAGGAATAAGAGATTATATAAAATCATAGAATCAGATGATAATTTTTAAATGACATTATATACAAATTTATTGCCTATAAATTTTAAAAGCTTAAGCAATGGATGATTATTAAAAATAGATGAATTTCAACATTAATGTAATCAACATATTTAAAAACTTCTGTTCATCAAAAGACATTAAGGAAATGAAAAGCCAAGCCATGGACTGGGAGAACATTCCTGACAGTACATAATATATCTGCAATATCTGTATCTACATCTATAATAGAAAAAGACATTCTAAAATTCAATAACAAAAATGGGCAAAGACTAGAACATACATTTTACAAAAGAAAATGTACAAAGAGCCAATAGGCACATGAAACAGTATTCAATATCATTAACCATTACAGAAATACAAATAAAACCATAATGAGGCATGAGAATGCCCATGAGAATAGTAAAGTTGAAAACGATTGACAACACCAAACATTGGTGAAGATGTGGAGCAAACCAATGCTCATACATTACTGGTAAAAGGGTAAAATGGTGCATGACTTTGGAAAGCCTTTGGCAATGAATAAATTAATCGTTTACCACCTGTCATGATCAGTTCATGGTTAGCTCAGGCTGCTTTAACAAATTACCATAGACAGAGTGGCTGAAACAATCAACATTTGTTTCTCACAGTTCTGAAGGTTGGAAAGTCCAAGATCAAGGTGCCAACCTGCTCTGATGATCACCTACTTCCTGGTTTTCAATAACTACCTTTTACTATATCCTCACGTGTTGGAGAAAAAGAGATCATCTTTCTTCCTGTCTCTTCTTGTAAAGGCACTAATCCATTCATGAGGATTTCACCCTTATGACTTTATTCCCACCTAAAAGTCCCACCTCTAAGTGCCATTTTTTGCCAAGATTTGTGGCAACCCTGCATTGAACAAGTCTATCTAGTCTATCTGGTCCATTTTTCCAAGAACATGTGCTCACTTTGTGTCTCTGTGTCACATTTGGGTAATTCTCACAATATTTCAAGTTTTATTATTATTATTATATCTCTTATGGTGATCTGTGATTAATGATCTTTGATGTTATGATTGTAATTGTTTAAGTGGTGCCATAAACTATGTCCATATAAGACAATGAAATTAATCAATAAATAGTTTGTACATTCTAAGTGCTCCACGGGCTCACAGTTCTCCCATCCCTCTCTCTCTCTCTCTCCTTGCACCTCCTTACTCTCTGAGATACAAAAATATTGAAATCAGGCCAATTAATAACCCTACAATAGCTTCTAAGTGTTTAAGTGAAAATCAGAGTCATTTACTTCTTACTTAAAGTCAGAAGTTAGAAATGATTAAGCTTAGTGAGGAAAGCATGCCAAAAGTTAAGGTAAGCTGAAAGTTCGGTCTCTTGCACCAGTTAGCCAAATTAAGAATGCAGATGAGACGTTCTTGAAAGCAATTAAAAGTGCTATTCCAGTGAACACACAAATGAATGATAAGAAAGTGAATTAGCTTATTAGTGATCTGGACAGAAAAATCAAACCAGCCATAACATTTCCTTAAGCCAAAGCCTAATCCAGAGCAAAGTCCTAACTTTCTTCAATTCTGTGAAGGCTGAGAGACATGAGAATACTCTAGAAGAAAAGCTGGAAACTAACATAGGTTGGTACCTGAGGTTTAAGGAAAGAAGCCATCTCCAAAACATAAAAATGCAAGGTAAAGAAGTAAGTGCTGATGTAGAAGCTGCAGCAAGTTACCCAGAAGATCTAGCTGAAATCATCAACGAAGATGGTTACACTAAACAACAGATTTCACTGTAGATGAAGCAGCCTTACACTGGACGAAAATGCCATCTAAGACTTTCATTGTTAGAGAGAAGAAGACCATGCCTGGTTTCAAAACTTCAAAGAACAGACTGATTCTTGTTAGGGTCTACTGCAGCTGGTGACTTTAAGTTAAAGCCAATGCTCATTTCTCATTCTAAAAACTCTAGGGCCCTTAAGAATTATGCTAAATCTAATCCTTGATAATTACCACTATGTCTTATTGAATGTCTTTCACTTCCTGGAACCTGGAGATACATGTGGTACATTGCAGATATTCAATAAATACTTTCGTATTAAAGAATTAATAAAAAGAACTACTAATTTTTCTTACTAATAAGTGTCTTACTGTGATTCCAGTGGACCAAGAAGAATCTTTTCAGGGCCTGATGGCATTGGAATCAATAATCAAATGGAACAACAAAGCCTGGATGACAGCACATAGGTTTACAGCATGGTATACTGTATATATTAAGTCCACGACTGAGACCTACTACTTAGAAAAAAAACTATTACTGCCATTGACAAGGCACCTGGTCACAAAGCACTCTGATGGAGGTGTATAAGGAAGTGAATGAGCCACCACACCCAGCCTGAATGTCGTTTTCATGCCTGCTAACACAATATCCATCCTTCAGCCCATGGATCAAGGAATAATTTTGACTTTCAAGTCTTATTATTCAAGAAATACATTTTATAAGGCTATAGCTACCACAGATAGTGATTCCCCTGATGGAATCAGAGCAAAGTAAATTGAAAACCCTCTGGAAAGCATTCACCGTTCTAGATACCATTAGGAACATTCAGGATTCATAGGAAGAGGTCAAAATATCAAAATAAACAGGCATTTGGAAAAAGTTGATTTCAAACTTCATGGCTGACTTTGAGGGGTTCAAGACTTCAGTGAGGGAAGTAACTGTAGATGTGGTAGAAAGGGCAAGAGAACTTGAATTAGAAGTGACTGAATTACTGCATTCTCATGATAAAACTTGAACAGATGAGGAGATGCTTCCTAAGAATGAGCAAAGCAAGTAGTTTCTTGAGATGGAATCTACTAGTGGTGAAGATGTTGTGAACATTGTTGAAATGACAACAAAGAATTTAGAATATTACACAAACTTAATCAATAATTCAGTGACAGGGTTTGAGGGGATCAACTCCAATTTTGAAAGAAGTTCTAGTGTGGGTAAAATACTATCAAAGCAAATTGCATACTATGGAGAAGTCTTTTGTGAAAAGAAGAGTCCATCAACGTGGGAAACTTCATTGTTGTCTTAAGAAATTGCACTATTCACAATAGGAAAGACTTGGAACCAACCAAAATGTCCATCGATGATAGACTGTATTAAGAAAATGTGGCACATGTATACCATGGAATACTATGCAGCCATAAAAAAGGATGAGGTCATGTCCTTTGTAGGGACATGGATGAAGCTGGAAACCATCATTCTGAGCAAATTATCGCAAAACCAGATACCATATGTTCTCACTCAGGTGGGAATTGAACAATGAGAACACTTGGACACAGGAAGGGAAATATCACACACCAGGGCCTGTCGTGGGGTGGGAGCAGGGGGGAGGGATAGCATTAGGAGATATATGTAATGTAAATGACGAGTTAATGGGTGCAGCACGCCAACATAGCACATGTATACGTATGTAACAAACTTGCACGTTGTGCACATGTACCCTAGAACTTAAAGTATAATAATAAAAATAAACAAATAAATAAATAAGTACATTTTGCTTTAAAAAAAAAAAAAAAGAAATTACTACAGCCACCTCAAACTTCAGTAACCACCATCCTGATTAGTCGGCAGTCATCAGCAGCAAAGCAAGACCCTCCATCACTAAATAAATATACTACGACTCACTGAAGTTTCAGATAATTGTTAGCATTTTTTAGAAATACATTTTTTAAAATTAAAGTACATATATTGTGTTTTCAGACATAATGCTGTCATACACCTAAAAGACTACAGCATAGTGTAAACATAACTATTATATACACTGGGAAGCCAAAGCATTTGTGCACCTCACTTTCCTGTGATAGTCACTTTATGTGGTCCGGAACCAAACCTGCAATATCTCTGAGGTAGGTCTGTATGTGAGTTTTGGGAAGATACAAGCATTCGGTCCATGACACCACCCAATAACTGAGCCACTCCACTTCTAGGTATTTACCCAACAGAAACTTCCAAAATGATTTGTCTTTTTTATTCATAGCAGCCACAAACTATAAAGAGCCAGTTTTGAAAATGTCCATCCACAGAAGAACAGATAAATTATACTATATTCATACAATGGATTATGACTCAGCAACAAAAATATTAACTACTGGCACACAACAAGATCATGAGTCCCCAGATCATTATATTGAGTGAAAGAATCAAGATATAAAAGAGCACGTACAGTATGAGTCCATTTATGTGAAATTATCCATCATTCAAAGGTAATCAGTGGCAAAAGAAATCACAACAGTGGTTGCAGGGCTGCAGGCGGTTGGCAGAATTTCACTGTGAAGGGAATATCATGGAGCTTTCTGGGGTGACAAGAATATTCAAAATGTTGATAATGGTGTGAGCTATACAGGTGTATCAATCTGTCAAACCACACAGCACTTTATACTTACAATCTGTGCATTTTTCTGCATGTAATTGTATACTAACTAAAAAAAAAAAGTTGTTAATGTCTTAATTCTCAATGTTATTAAAAGATTAAAAAGAGATTCTCCCTGTAAACTAGTTATGTTCAAGGTGTTTGGTATTTAGCACATACCCAATGAATTAGATCTTTTACACACTAGAATGCTGATTAAACACATATAAACAAAATAGTGTAGACTATCTATGATAATGATCATTTTGAGCAAGCTTTTCCCCACCTAAACAGCAAGATAAAGTCAGAACATAACTGTTCTAAAATTTAGACTCAGCTGGCATACCAGGCCTCATAAACAACCTCCCAGTGACCTCTGAATCCCAGGTAGGGACCAGGTGAGCAGCCTGTGGGACTGGTTTAATTCAATTGTCTGAGTTATTAACTCTGTTTCTGAAGGAATTTGTGCAATTCGAGTCCTGATGTAGCTCCATATTTTTTGTTTGTATCTGGTTGATAATGTGCATCTGACATTTCTTCATTTTGCAATATCTGAGAACCAGGGAGATTTTAATTAATCCTTTTCTGCCTTCATGTCTAAAAGCTAAAAGACATTTTAATGAGAAGGCAGCGGTGGCAGCAGCAGCAGTGGCGGCAGCAAAACAAAAAAAAATCAGTAATAAAATAAATAACCAAATAAAATTGGTGGGTCTCATAAACAGCCCCACAGATGGAAGCATTCAGCTCAATGAAATAAAAGATGAATTTATTTGGCTAATGTAAATAGAGAGAAAATGAGGCACTTGCATGGAGCTCAAACCCACTATGAATAGATGAGTAATGTCAGGGTGTCAGACCTGCGGTCGTAAACTCCCGGGCGCCAACAATGGTCATGCCCGATTTAATGAAAAAACAAATGAAATGCTACATATTACTGTTTGCTTCCCCCGTCAAATGAGATGTCTGAATATTTTATTCAGTAAGGAGTGTTGTATATATGAAAGATAATTAAATGCTGTATAAAGGAAGTGGGTTACATGACGTTATGCTGGGGCGCCACGAGTGTGGGACGGAGCTAGGGAAAGCTGGCCTTCTCCAGTGCGATTAAAATTATGATGGGTGACATAGAGCAAGAGCTTCCCATGTGCCTACCACTGTGCCAATTAAACCATCAAGGATGAGATTTAATTGCAGGCATGTGGTGAGTACTAGGAGGCACATAAAAATAGTCAGAGACTAGCACTTGGAGACATCGTAGTCTCAATGGAAAAGTAAGACAAGACAAAGCTTTGTGCACTGCAGTTGCCCCAAATGCATATTGAATGAATAAGTGACTGAATATAAAAAGTGATCAAATAAATACGTAAAGGCCGAAAATGAGATCATCATACTCTTATGTGCCCCAGGGTCACTCTCTGTACTCAGGACAAACTCACCACTTCTCTCTACTTAGGGGAGCTGTTTAGACAGAACAGAAAGAGAACACACCCCCTCCACCTCAACACTATTGACATTTTGGATAATTCCGTGTCGTGGGGGACTGACCTGCACACTGTAGGGTGTCTAGCAGCATCCCTGGCCTCTACTCACTAGACACTAGCAGCAACCCCTCTCCAACACTCTCCAACAATGTGACAAACAAAAATGTCTCCAGATATTGGTCAAGATTTCCTGGGGGTGAAAGTTTCTCCTGGCTGAGGAACACTAAGTTTCATAGATTTAGAATTTAGTCCAAATTCTATCATTTTCTTGCATTTTGATGTTGGACAAGTCACTTTACTCTCTTTCGACCTCAATTTCCTTATCCATATGATGGACATAATTCTGTCCATATGAGTGTGGTAGACTGAGTGTCTGGCTCCAATTTTCATCTCTCTCTGCACCCCTAACCCTTGACTTTCTCTGACTCTAAACCTTTGGTCATGTGATTTGCTTTTCCCAAGTCAAGTCAACAAGTTATCACATCCTACTGTTCCTGCTATCTCTCTTATGCATCTGTCATCACCATGACAAGAATAAGCCCCAACATGCATGCTTGTCTAAGAAGAATGAAAATTACATGGAGAAGACCCAGACCTACATAGCTGCAACCTGTAGAAGAGCTACCCAATTCTACCTCAGAGAAATGGGAATGATTGCTCTTTTACACCGCTGAAGATCAGGATAACTTGTTATACAGCATTATTTTGACAACAGCTGACTGATACACTGGGAATAACTCTATACAGATCCAGTCATATATCAGATGATCAACACAAGTTAGCTGTCTTCTTCCCTCTCCACTTCTACTTCTTTCAAATATCATTGTTCCTGGTTTCCTTTTGGCTGCAAGTATGATCCAGTATTAACACAAGAAAATTTCCTCCATCATTTGGGGGTGATTAAAACAAAGAAAATAACAGCTACTAGAACACTACAAATAAAAGCTATACATTGATTTTCTACCTCCTGTAAGGCAACTATAGCTTGGCATGCACTAATTCCTGAAAACAAGACTTAATTAACAATGTGTTCAAGCATTTAAACCAGGTGCTTGTTAGAAGAATGTTACTATATCTTATTCGTTCATTCAATGTGTTCTATGTTTACAGTCCCAGTTGGAAACCTAGAGCAAATAAAATGTGCAGAATCAGTTCAGTCAAGGCAAAGGACTTGATGAACAATTGCATCAATCCTGCAGATGTCCAAATGGGAGCCTTCCTTTTCTATTGGATTTCTGAAGAGCTCCATGGCTCTGTCTTTTGTAGTGTCCCAACACTGGAGGTAACTTCTGTTTCAGCACTGTCATGGCAGGATTTTTGCTAACTAAGCCCCCTGGCCTTGTCTCTCCAACTGACAGTCCAGGAAAATTTTCCAATAGAAGAGGCTATAGGATGTGCGTGAGACTTCATTCATGCATCAATCATTTTTGGGACCTTGTATAGGATGAAAACTATGATAGTCTCTGGAGATACGGTGATTAATCATCCACTGTTTCTACCTTCAGGATATCATGGGTCCATGGGAAGGAAGTCCCAAAAATTATAACACAGCATAAAAATATATTAAAGATGTCCACATTCTGATCCCTGGAACCTGTGAATATGGTACCTTTCGTAGCAAAATGGACTTCACAAATGTGTTCAAATTAAAGATTCTGAGATGAAGGGACTATCTTGTATTATCTGGGTGGGCTCAATATAATCATAAAGGTTATTTCTCTTATAAGAGAGATACAGGAAAGGGTCAGAGTCAGAGAAGCAGACATGAAAACAGAGACGGAGATTGTAGGGATGCAGCCACAAGCTGAGGATCACAGGCATACCCTAAAAGCTGGAAAAGGCAAGGAAGAGATTCTCCCCTAGAGCTTCCAGAAGGAATACAGTCCCCCTGACCCCTTGATTTTAGCCCACAAGGCCCATTTTAAACTTCGGACCTTCAGAACCCAGGACAAATTTGTGTTGCATTAAATCACAACGTTGGTGGTAATTGATTACAGCACTCACAGGAAACTAATTCAGAGGGAAAGTACATGGTGAGATCCTCACTTATTCTGGAGGTATCAAGGACTTCTGGGAGCAGATGTCGAGAAAGCTGGAGAAGAGGAAAGACAGAGCCAAGGAAAAGGGCATTTCTTACAGTGGGATGGGTATGAATGAAAGCTGAAGAAGAGAAAAATATTTTTTAAAACCTGATTTGTTATGACTGCTCAGAATTTGGCACATGAATGGTGCTCAGTGTTTACTGAATTACTTTGCTTAAACATGCATATACACATATAAGTCATACATGTCAGAATGCACACAGAGCAGAGCAATGCTAAATGGAAGTGAAGAGGCCGGGAAAGTCCTAATGGGGAATTAATATTGTTAATATTGGAACTGAACCTTGGAGAATGAGGAGGGACTTAAGGAGCTGTACCTTTATCCCGTAGGCAATGGTCTATTTGAAAGATTTTTTTTTTTTTTTTTTTTTTGAGACGGAGTCTCGCTGTGTCGCCCAGGCTGGAGTGCAGTGGCGGGATCTCAGCTCACTGCAAGCTCCGCCTCCCGGGTTCACGCCATTCTCCCGCCTCAGCCTCCGAGTAGCTGGGACTACAGGCGCCCGCCACCACGCCCGGCTAGTTTTTTGTATTTTTAGTAGAGACGGGGTTTCACCATGTTAGCCAGGATGGTCTCGATCTCCTGACCTCGTGATCCACCCGCCTTGGCCTCCCAAAGTGCTGGGATTACAGGCTTGAGCCACCGCGCCCGGCCGAAAGATTTTTAAAAGGTGTGACCATGTTAAAAGGTAGGTCATGGATCCCAGCACTTTGGGAGGCCGAGACGGGCGGATCACGAGGTCAGGAGATCGAGACCATGCTGGCTAATATGGTGAAACCCCGTCTCTACTAAAAAGTACAAAAAAAAAAAAAAAAAACTAGCCGGGCAAGGTGGCGGGCGCCTGTAGTCCCAGCTACTTGGGAGGCTGAGGCAGGAGAATGGCGTGAACCCGGGAGGCAGAGCTTGTAGTGAGCTGAGATCTGGCCACTGCACTCCAGCCTGGGCGATAGAGCGAAACTCCGTCTCAAAAAAAAACAAAAAAAAACAAAAAAAAACAAAAACAAAAAACAAAGGTAGGTCATGGAGCCATCACTATGGCATGAAGATTATAGGGAGGCAGTACTCAAGGCAGGTGACCAGATAAGTGGCTACTGTAATAATCTAGGTAAGAAAGGCAAAACTTTTTGTTCCCACCAAGGACCGATCTGCCTCTATGCTATTGTACATTCACCAGTTCCTACATTCAAGAGTGTGGCTTGTTATGAGGTGGCCTGTGTGCCTTGGGCTCTTTTCAACTGCCACCCCTCCACACCTCACACCTTGTATTCCATGCCTTGGGGAGCTGAGAAGGCACTCTTCTTTGCCAACATTAATCATTTTACACATTCAATGAATTAGCTATCTAGCTATATTATAAATCTGTTTCCTTTTCTGTCTACCCAACTATGTTTTATTCATTTTGATAACCAGAATCCTAACATTCTTAAATAACAACTGTAATAGCTACCATTCATTGAACACTTTCTATTTTCCAGGCACTGAACTAGACTATAAGCTGCAAGTGAGCAAGGGCTGTCTCTACGTTGTTACATGTTTAATCCCTGGTCCCTGGCATAGTGCTGCATCAGTCAACTATGTGTGTTAGTGGGGACAGGCCAGACTATACTTTGGTTACAAATAAATCCCCAAATCTCATTGGTTTAATCCAACTAAGGTTACTCTCTCACTCATGTTACATGTCTAACACAAACTTGGAGATGTTATAGGTGTGATGGGCTGAATTGTGGCTCACAAAAAGATAAGCCAAAGTCCTAATCCCCATATCTGTGAATATGACCTTATTTGGAAATAAGGTCTTTGCAGATGTAATCAGGTTAAGATGAGATCATTAGGGTGGGCCGTAATCCAATATGGTGGGTATATTTATAACAGGAGAAGATGCTATGTGATGACCAAGGCAGAGGTTTGAGCGATGCAGCTACAAACCCAGGAACACAAAGGATGAAGGCACACATCAGAGGCTACGAATAGGCAAGGAAGGATTCTACCCCAAGTCTCAGAGGGAGTATGGCCCTGTTGACACCCTGACTTCAGACTTCTAGCTTCTGGAACTGCTAGAGAAGAAATTTCTTTTGTTTAAAGCCACCTAGTCTGTGGCACTTTATTATGACTGTCCTGTGAAATTAACATAGCAGAAGAAGCTAATACAGCTTAGCTCCACACAGTGACTCAGGGACCCAGACTGACTAAGACTCATCCTTATTGCAACTATATCATCTAGAACAGGTGACCCTCCAGGCCCCTGCTGATAGGGACTAAGAGATAGAGAGGGCTCACTTCTTCTCACTTTCCCATTTGTCAGAACTCAGGCACATGTCCCCAACCCAACCATAAGGAAGTCTGTGAAATGCAAGAAGACACATAGAAACTGGGAGAACACTGATGGTCTCTGCCATGGTGTTAAGTAAATGTTTGTAGAATAATTAAATATATCTCCATTCCATTTAGACTTTCCAATGACCCTAATGTGATTGGGCTCTGTTACCTTCCCTATGTCAGGAAAGAAGAAACTAAGGCACAGAGACATTAAGTGACTTCTTCACTGTAACACAGCAAATGGGGGCAAGGCCAGGATTCCAATCCAGGAGGATCAGCTCTGAAGTCTGTGTTCTGGCTTCTCAGTAAAGGAGGCCTGAAGGAATGAAAATGGAGTCCTTCAAAGCAAGTAACCTTGTATTACATCACTTAAAGGTGTTCCCCAGGCTAATGGCTTAACTGTTTCAAAGTGTAGACAGTTTCCCTCCAATTAAGATGCACCTTGTGCATAAGTGCCCCTTCTGTATACTCAAGAGATGGTCTTCTCACCACCACCTGAATTTAAAGCAGGCCATTTGGCACGCCTCCATTTTATTGCCATTAACTGAGTTATTTTGCAGGGGAAAAATATCTAGCCTTCAAGAAGAGCTATATTTCTGACTGGAAGGTGATGAGACCTTCAGGTCACAGCCTGCACTTCAGCCTCATCCTGGATCTCGAGAAAGTACATGTCTTGTTGTTACATTTGATGCTGCTCACTTGGCGAGATATCTTAATTCAAATTGTACCAGCTGAGTTGGACATCTCCTGGTAGGAGAAGACCTGTCGCCGAAATCTGGCAGAGTTACTGCATTGCCAGCTCTTTTTGACTTGACGAAAGAACGCTGGTCTGGCTGAGGCTGCAGAAACCAGGTTTGCAACCTAATGCTGATTTTGCCCAGAAGTAATTAGTTCATTAACTGTGAGCACACGAGCTCATTAAAGGGGGAGGTGGATGATGCAAATCAGTGGTCTGTGTCAGTCCATCAAAAATTAGAAGGAGGTAGAAAAGGTCTGGCTCAAACCTGCTCAACACCTTCATTAACCAAAGAGGCTTCTGAAAGTCCAGGAGTCCTTAGAGGTCAGCAGATCTGAAGGCACTGTCTATGTTAGATGGCAGGAAGGTGGGTGGTTGGAGAGAGAATGGAGGAATCTATTATTGATAGAGCACTTTCCTGGGGGCAGACCTCACACTCCTACTCACAATATCTAGGGTAATGCTTATAGGCGTAACCTCCGTGTATTTTACGTATAAGAAGAGAGGCTTGGAGGGTGTTTATGATTTGCCAGCCATCTCAGTCAGTCAATGGCAGAGTGGAATCAGGCCTGTTCCTTTTATGAACCATGAAACCAGTGCTTTTTCTACCACACCAATAAATTAATGAGCCCAACTTGCGGATTCACCATCACATGATCAGCTCTGGTCTTTTAATCATCTAATCTCAGCACACGTTTGGAAGCATTCCTGGTCAGTGCTATATTAAGCTGAAGTTTGCAAATGTTTATTTACAGGGGATTAATTAACTTTGCTATTTGCAAGTACTGAACTAAGGGAAAATTGGCTTTCTCTCAGAGTAGGTACGGTGACGTTCCAAAGGCCCTCATCGTCATGCTCAAAATGTCAAAATTCTTCTAGGCCAAACCCTGAAGAAAATATGGCACATGTTGTAACACACAAAGAAGATAGCCTGGGAGGCTCAGAGTACTTGGGCTGGCACTGTGGTTTCAAGTCCCTGCCTGTCACTTAAGGGCCACAGATCCTTGGGCAAAACCTGTCACTTCTCCAGGCTCCAGTTCTCTCCGCCTGTAAATAAGAAACAAAACAGAGTGTCTGAAGTCCTGTCTGGCTCTGGGAGTCTCTGAAAAAAGTCAGGGAGGCTGACTTGATTCATTATCCACAGCATGAGTCCAGGTTGGGGAGAGGGCTCTTGGTGGAAGATGAAAGATTGTGTCAAGGGGTCAGAAAGAGGGGCCTCAGAATTCCTGGCCTCTGGCCCGTTCATACCCACATCAGAGGAGAGACCCTAAGAGAAATGGAGAGTAGAGTTGCCCAGCAAGGAGGCATAGTGGTACCTGCAGTTTCATTCCAGGATGGCACGAGGGGAGTAGGTGAGACTACATGGAAAGAAAGTCTCCATCTTCCATGAGAATGGAAGTTCTCCCAGTGCCTAAGAGGTCTGAAATATCCAGGGAAGAATTTGGATGATGCAACAGACAGAAAGAAAACTCTGAGAAAGGGACAGATAAGATTCTGGTGCCAAGCACAATCAAACAATGAACTTGCCAACCTGCAGCACACATGGAATGGAGCATTCATTCTTTCTTTCTTTCAGCCACTCATCCATCCGTCCATTTATCCATTCATTCATCCATTCATTCATGTATTCAACACCTGCTCACATGTAAGTCTGTGCTAGGCTCAGGAGATACAATGCTGAGTGAGAATAAACAGCCCCTCCGTCATAGAAGTCCAGCATGGGGGGCAGAGTCCTTTCTTTAGGGAGCATTGTCCACAAAAGACAAATCCAAGGGTTGAGCATAAGGTCAGTGGAGAACAGAGTTAGACTTTGAACATCAAGGGAAACACAATTCTAATCTCCTCCCTCCACCCTGTGACTGAGGCATATTAACATGCCTATGGACTTGGAGAGTTGAAAACCTTAGGCTTGCTTTCCCCCCTTTTTGGCAAAATAAGTTGGTACAAAAGTAATTGTGGTTTCAGGCGGGGAATTTTAAATCATTATAACTAGGCTCAAACACATCTTTATTAGTCGAAACGGGCACCATTACAATCAACACATTTTTGCCAACGAGAAATAAGTTTGTTTATTCCTGTAGTGTGAAAATCCTTGCTTCGGGATTTAGCAAACTCTGGCAAAGCCTTTTCTGCATCCTGCTGGTTGTGGAAGCATTTTCCCAGCAAAAAGTTGTCAAGATGCTTAGAGCAGGGGTAGTTGGTTGGCGAGAGGTCAGGTGAATATAGCAGATGAGGCAAAACTTCCATAGCCCAATTCATTCAACTTTTGAAGCATTGGTTATGGGACATGCAGTCAGGCCATGTCGAGGAGAAGAATTGGGCCTTTTCTGTTGACCAATACTGGCTTCAGGCATTGCAGTTTGGGTGCATCTCACCAATTTGCTGAGCATACTTCTCAGCTGTAATGGCTTCACCAGGATTCAGAAAGCTGTAGTGGATCAGGCCAGCAGCAGACCACCAAACAGTGACCACGACCTTTTTTTCGTGCAAGTTTGGCTTTGGGGAGTGCTTTGGAGCTTCTCCAACCAGCCACTGAGCTAGTCATAGCCAGTTGTCACATAAAACCCACTTTTCCTCTCACGTCACAATCCAATCGAGAAATGGTTTGTTGTTGTTGCATAGAATAAGAGAAGATAGCACTTCAAAATGACAATTATTTTTATTTTTGCTCAGTTAATGAAGCCTCTACTTTTGGAGCTTTTTCACCTTTCCAATTTGCTTCAAATGCTGAATGACTGTAGAATGGTCAACGCTGAGTTCTTCAGCAGCTTCTTGTGTAGTTGTAAGAGGATCAGTGTTGATGATTGCTCCCAACTGGTCGTTGTCAACTTCCGATGGCCAGTGACTACATTCCTCATCTTCAAGGCTCTCTTCTCTTTTGCAAAACTTCCAGCACCACCACTGGAGTATATGTTTGTTAGCAGCTCCTGGGCCACATGCATTGTTGATGCTGCGGGTTGTCTCTGCTGCTTTACAACCCAATTTGAACTAGAATAAGGAAATCACTCGCATTTGCTTTTTGTCCAATATCATTTCCATAGTCCCTAAAATAAATGTAAAATAAATAGCACGTAATAAGTCATTAGCAAAAAAAGTAAGAAATGCCCATTAAAATTATGTGTAACATAACCACATTTATTTAAGAATGTATCCCAATGTCAAACGGCAAAATTCAACAATGCAAAAACTGCAATTACTATTGCACCAACTTAGAGATAAGTTGAAAGCTCACTTCAACTTACCTCTAAAACATAGATGATAAGGTCTGCCTGGTCTGCCTCATTGAGAGTGTGAGAAGCAAATGAGAAAAGGGGTGGCACAAAGCTTAGAAACCATTAGTTTATGAGTCATTAGGAATCCCCGCGTGGAAGCTAAATGCTGTGATCGTGACTGATCTGGGAAAGTGCTCCTGTTGGAGTTCTAGAGCCTGTGGATGTAGGATGGTGCTTTGCTGTGGCTGGATGGAACGTCAGGTCTGGATTTCAGGACAAGTGCTGGTTAAGCAGTTGGAGACAGATGCTGTACAGGGTACACATAGGCCAAGACTGCAGACAGAGGCTCCCTGACCCACCAGGAAAGAGCAATAACAGGCAGCAGATCCCAAAGTACATGGGAGGCAAGATCCAACCTCTGTGCAAAGAGCCAGGAGCTGGATATCTCAGGAACAGGTCAGAAAACACAGTTCAAAGTGGGAAGAGGAGATGAGGACACACGGATTGCTATGGACGGATTTAGAAGGCTGGAGGCTTCTCTGTTTGTGACTTGGAGGTACAGTTCAGGTTGGACTGGTGGCTTCAGAAGTTGTAAATCCCATCTCCACGTGCAGGCTGCACGTCCAACAACTGATGAGGCTATTTCCTAATAAATATCATGTTAGTAGGGACCGTAATAAGACAATACCAGGCAGTGGGGCCCAGTTTCCCAGATTCTGTATATGAGCCAGAGCCAAGTCAAGGGTGATACTTTCAGCTCAGTCTACTCAAAGCCCAGGTTGTAACACAGGGGTTACAGGTCTGTGAGTGTGGCAACCAGTGAATGTTATCCAGGTGAACATCAGGCTCTTTTACAAAGTTCTGAAGACAAAACTCAGAATGGCATTCCTGGGAAGCATCACTTCCCAGGGAAGACTAAGCCTTGCCAACATTGTTCCAAACACTGGTTCTGCTACCATCCTCTCATAGCTGGTCTGTGGTGGTGATGCTGTACCCTAAGATGTGGAAACAAAGAACTGTTGGCCATTCCTTCCTTCATTCCATTCCCTTTTAAGGATTCAGAGTAGTGATACGTATTTTCCTTGCAGCCCTGGTCAGTGCAAAAGGAAAGAAAGGAAGAATAGATAACCCAACATTTGGGACGGACGGGTGAATTATTTGGGAAACATAGATAGCGCATCCAGTTTAGTCTAGGGCTGGGCAAAGTGTTAGTGATTCTTTTGTTCTCGCAGCTGGCCTTTGGAATTGCAGAGAGCCAGTGCAGTAAATAATACCGCTATTGTCTGCCTGTGTCAGAGACAGACAGAAGGTACATTTGGCCCACGTCCAAACACTGCAAGGGCCACTCATAGTCACAGTGTCCAATTACTGCTGGCTTGACTATAAAATGCACTTCTTTTTTTTTTTTTTTTTTTTTTTTCTGAGCTAATTTAAGAATGGGCAGTCTTAATGGCCCCTGCACAAAGAAGGGTTTTGCTACATCCTCCAGTGGGGAAAAATAAAGTTATGTTCAGAACAGAAACCAAACTGACGTGGAGTAAAGATTATCCAAACAGCACTCTATTCATAGAAGGGTAAATTGTGTTTTGGTTTCCCTTTAAGAAGAGGTAGAAAAAAATCAAATCTGCTCAGTATTGAGTTTTCTTGCAGGCTATATGCAGGATGTCAGAGAAGATTTAATAAGAAGCAAGGGAAAATCAAAGAACTGGACAGCCCTGGCCATTTGCACAGAGAGCCGCAGGAAACAGGAGGAAATGCTATCTCTGTCTCTAAATGAATACACGAAGACAACAATGGTGACGATAATAACAATAACAAGAGGTCACATCCAATGAGTAATTATTTGCTGACATCATGACAAGCACTCTTTCTCTTTTTATATCCCCAACCTTGCTATAAGGGTTAACAACATTTTACAGAGGAGGAGAAACTGAGGCTTATATCATTCCAATGACTCACGCAGGATTACGTGGTTGCTTAGCAGGTTATCAGGACTTGGAGACTTTGTCTTTAGGGGTTTTATGAGTGTTCAAGGATGTGTACTTATACCTGGCACTGGGTGGAGACTTATCATATTCACTGGCAACCTGGGGATGGTCTGCAAACGGGGATGTCCCTTCAGGTGAAGCTGTGGAGAATTCACCACTGACTTGCAGCGGAGCAGCTCTCTCATTTGGTAAGATTCATTCCATCCTTTGTTGGCTCCACTCATCTGAGACCCCTGTCTCTGCCTGGGTTTGCTTCTTTGTCCCTGGGGATCCTCAGGTCTAGTGTAATCCACTTATGGTGCTTGTGAGGTCAGTAATTTCCAATAATCTCCCTTTGTCTCCCATTTCCCCAACAAGGAGGTGTTAATTTGTGCTTTGGATAAAGAAAGGAGGAGAAAAGGGTGCTATTATATTAAAAAGGAGGAGGAAGAAAGGAAGCTTTAACACCTTCTTTCTCCAGCACCAAACCTGCCACTTGCACACTGAAAGGTCAGAAAAATAAACCCGAGATTTATGTTCAAGAATGTTAGAAAGTGGCACCTGACCTTGGTCTTTCTTTCCTTGCAGGAAGAAAATCAGATGCATCTCTCAGATATATTCACTCCAAATTTCAGAGGGCTTTTAAATACACATGTCCCTGACACAGCAGAGTTATCAATCAAAATGTTAAATCCTTGATAGGCTCAGTGACGGAGAGTTCGACCACCGTCCCTTTCATCTTGCAATGTCTCACCGAGGGCTTCATTTGGAGAAAGACCAAAAAGCCACATCGGGGTAACGAGGAGGGATAAAAAGGAAAAACCGTCTGTTCCGATTTGCCGATCAGCAACCCGGAGAACACAGCACGTCGTCTGTCAAGGAAAATGAGGACATTTTTTTTCCGGCCTCTTTGAATCCTGAAAAGATACACATTCTTTGGGAAGAGAAAAGTGATGTCTCAATTCTTAAGGCAAACTTTTCAAAGAGCTGAAAGTTGGATGGAGCCAACTTTCCTTGTGAATTGCCGACTTTCGGGCTGTTTGATATCTTAGCATGTAGGGGAAGGTTGAAGACACTGATTTTCTACAGGTGCTGTGGCCATGGGGTCTCCATGGAGCATGGGCCAGGGCCTGACAGCAAAGCTGAGGGGCTGAGAGGCTATGCTGAGTTACCAGGAAGGCTGACCTGACTCACAGGTCATTTCCCAGAAAACACCAAAACCCCTCCTGCCCCTTATCTTATTCTAACCCCGGAGGCTTTCTTATAAGTCCTTCTAAGATCAGGACTCAGATAGTGTTTATTTTTATTCATAATTCTTATCCTCTGAGAGCCAGGCAGATCACTTAACTCTATGCACAAGTGGCTCCTTGGCTCTTGGTTTGCCCCCCAAACACCCCTAGATTTACCCATTAACTCATTCCTTCAACAACAGTATTGGGCACATGACATGTGCTTGGTCCTGAGGACAAGTGAGATAGGTGTGGTCTCTACCCTTGGATACAACCTGTAAAGGAGGAGGCAGCCATATTTTGAACAAGGGATAGTAAGGATGAAGACGGAGTGCACAACCCTTTCTACGGGGGCCAGGGAGACCTCCCTGAAGCGGAGACTTGAAAGATAATTAATTAGAAGTCACTTGAGAACAGCACAGTGCAGTGGCTCACACCTGTAATCACAGCACTTTGGGAGGCTGAGGTGGCTGGATTGTTTGGGCTCACGAGTTTGAGACAAGCCTGGGCAACATGGCAAAACCTCATCTCTACAAAAAATACAACATTAGCTGGGTGTGATGGTGCTCTCCTATAGTCCCAGCTACTCGGTGGGGGTAAGGTGAGAAAATCACTCAAGCTCAGGAGGTGGAGGCTGCAGTGAACCGAGAAGGCGCCACGGAACTCAAACCTGGGTAACAAAGTGAGACTCTGTCTCAAAAAAGTAATAATAACATAAATAAAATAAAAATGAAAATGAAAAAGAAGTCACCTGAGATAAGGTGCAGTGCTTATGTGGGTGAGGCTATATGTATATTTTCAGGCAAGGGCCACAGAAATGCATCCTATAAAGTCCTAGAACCTTTGTAAACATCCCTGCTCATGTCACAGCCCTCGGTAGGCCCATCACGCCCGTAATATGATAATTCAGACTCTTTACTGGACCACTCAAGACCCAGCCATGCTTTCACTTTTTGCTCTGTATCCCCACAACACCCACTATGGATACTAGGGAATGCTCTGGGGACACCTCACCAATCACAGAACCTGCCACAGGTGGCTGCTCTCAAACATTTTATATTGTCGTCTCTGCCTGGAATGTTCTGCACACCCACCTTCTCTGCCTGTCCATATCCCTCCTATAAATTTCCTGCTCATGGTGTTTGTGTGTGTGTGCACACACACACAGATTTACAGTAAAAATGCCAAGATAGTACAGAGCCCCCAGAGACCCCTCTCCCATTTTCCCCTACTACCAATTTTACATTATTACTGCCCCGTGTTTGTCACAACTAAGAACCCAACATTGGCTCATTAATGCCAAGACAGTACAGAGCCCCCAGAGACCCCTCTCCCATTTTTCCCTACTACCAATTTCACATTATTACTGCCCCGTGTTTGTCACAACTAAGAACCCAACATTGGCTCATTGCTGTTCATTAAATTCCACGCCATACACAGATTTTGTTAGTTTTCCCGCCAATGTCCTTTTTTTCCACTCCAGGATCCAATGTGGGACACAACATTGAAAGTAGCCATCTTCGTGTTTTTATGGAACTTTGCTTGTATCTGTGGGTTGGCACTGATCACAGCCTGCTTTGTGCTGGGTTTGGTAGTGAGAGTCCTAGAACTGCTCAGTGTGGAATTCTGGCAGATATCATCTCATAGGTGTCCTGTGGAGAGGGGCATCTCTGTGGACACTAAGTTCCAATCAATCTTCTGGAAGACACTGTGGAATTGCCTGTTGGTCATATGGCCAAGGCTTTCTGAGAAAAAGAGCATGACAACATGCCAGCAACCCCATAAGTCACCCCATGTAGTCATGGAAATCACACTGAGGTTGAAAGAAGCAAGGTGCTGCACTAGTTGTCAGTTAGCAAAGGTGGACATGCTTGGCTCTTACCCTGAATGGCATCATCCCAAATAATGATCTACAACTGACATCTTACATTTTGGAGTGGCGAGCAAGATATATATTAAAACAAGTCAAATGAAAGATTTATAAGTTGCCAGCTATAATCTTATTTCTGAGTCTTGTAAAGTAATTATGACTCTGGTAGAAGGAACTCACTTCCCTCCTGCAAGTAAGGGAGCAATAAATGAAGGGAGTCTCCAAGACAGCATCAACACCAAAGTTGCATGAGGCTAATAGCAATACATACCCACATCATATCTAGATGAGCCCAGACTGCCTTCAAGGATGGCAACATGGCAAAAATGACTCCATGGAAATGGGGAGAAGAGTGCCATCTGGGTATGCAGGCAGAGAACTTCAGAATTATCTCAGGAACTTGACCAAGCAATCAGTAGTCTTGCAGGGGCATGGAGAGGAATTCACAGCAAGAGACAACTATTACTCCCTCTCACATCCAATCGGCCAGTTGCCGTCTGTATTAGTTATTTCTTGATGCATAACAAATTACTCCAAACCGAGTGACCTAAGAAAACAAACATCTATTATCTCACAGCTTCTGTGGGTCAGCAGTCAGGAATGCTTAGCTGCGAGACTCAGGATCTCTCATGAAGCTGCAGGTAAGCTCTCAGCTGGGGCTACAGACATCTCAAGGTCCAAATGAGATAGGACTCACTTCCAAACAAACTTGCCTGGCTACTGACAGGTCTCAGAAGGTCCATTTCCAAGTACACTCATTGTTGGTCCCTAGCTCCTCACCATGTGGGCTTCTCTGCCTGCTGCCTGGGGTACTCCCCACACAGCAGGTGGCCTCCATCTCCCCTGGATCACTTCCTCTATGGCAGATGACTTCTCCCAGAATGACTTAAGAGAGAGGGATGGAAGCTTCCAAGATGGAAGCTGTAGTTTTCTTTATAACTTAATCTCAGAAGCGGTGTCCTCTCATGTCTGAGATATTCTGTCTGGTAGAAGTGAATCACAGCCTAGCCCACACATAGGGGAAACGGAAATGTTCACCTGTTTGGGGGAGGAACATCAAATAAGCTGAGCACATATCTTTAAAATCACCCTATTCTTCATGGTATAGACAAATGGGATTCATGTTTTGTAAACATTAACCATCTTCTATACTCCAGGCACTAGACCAAGAGAGTATCACAAAACTTGGTGGAGAAATAGTGCTGAGTAATGTTTTGAAGAATTAAGTATAACATTCCATTCATATTAAAACACAATAAATACAAAATAATGAGAAAATAAGACCTTCTCTCTGAATTACACCAAATCTATGGGAACTGACAATGCTAATTCATGCATATTTGGGATTTACTGAAGTAGCCCCAGAACCTTTGAAATTGTAGACCAGGGATTGGTGATGTTTATCTTCAAGGTCCAGATCATAAATACTTTCAGAGATGTGGTCTATGCAGTCTCTGTCACAGCTACTCAGTTTAGTTGCCATAATAGAAAAGCAGCCATAGACAAGACATACATGAATGATTCTGCCTGTATTTCAATAAGACTTTATTGCAAAGCTGGCAGCTGCCCTGTGAGCCATAATTTTCCAACCATCATTCTAGACTGTGAACTTCTTTAACCTTTACATGCTACACTACTTGAGGGCAGGGGCTGTGTTCAATTCACCTTTGCAGCCCTATACCTAGTACAGCACATGGATGAGTAGGCAGGCAAAAATGATATCAACAAATGAAGACATGAAGGAGCTAATAACCAAGGTATTATTAAAATATAGATTCAATGTAGTAAAAAGTCTTAACTTGAAAATTTTCAACTGTATGTTTGATGTGTAAGGCAACTTTTGAACAACTACTGTTTATTATGTAACTCAGCTGTCAATCATATCTACACAGCACACAGACTACATTGGATACCAAAAGCCTACTTCCGACAAAGGCCTGTCATGTCTAAATTATTAACACAATAGGCCTTTGTAACTCCTTTGGGCTCATTAGGCTTAATTATGTCAAGGTCTCATTGAGGACTCTTTAAATCTGAAGATTCGTGAGATAATAAAGTATAATAGCTCCTTCGGAGCCATAAAGGTCTCTTTATGTCATGGGCTATTTGGAGATTCAATATTCCATAAGATTAAGATCACAATATTATAAAAATGACAACAATTACCACACCCTCAATGTCTACCAAGTGTAAGTTAATCATCAGGACTTAGATAGGCCCACCCCTCATTCACTCCTTGGATCTTTGTCAAGGAGGAAAGGTGAAGGATTATGTGAGTTCACTATTAGCCTCTCTCATGACACCTAATTCCTGGCACACAGCTCTGTCTGCTCCTGGTGCAGTGTGCCTCTGCTTCTCACCTGACAAAGACATGCCCAGATGAAATGACTACCTTTGCCGTTTCTGTCTGTCTGTGTTTAGGTACCAGCCATGCAGTAGGCTGTATACAACTGATACTGAGTGATCACAGGAGAACCAACAACCTTAGAATAAAAAAATGCAAATAGTGGTTTTTTTCCAAAGACTAACTCAGAAAATGCTGATAATGATCTGTATCTGAGAAAATGTACTTTCTTAATGAAAGTAGCAGAAAAGGGGACTACCGCTTTACTAGTTAAGAGACAAAATTTAAAAAATAATAAAAACCAAGGATAAATGGCTGTCTTAAAAGAAATAATGGCATCATTAAGATAAGATAGGTTTGATAACAGGTAAATTAGAGAGTAAATGGTTAGCTATGGCCTCTGAAAATTAATATGTGTTAAATTAATATGTGTTATTAATTAATATGTGTTAAAAAAAACCACTATTTGTATTTTTTACCATATTTACCATAAATATTAAAAAGTAGGCTAGAAGCATGTCTGTAGTACTCCAGCCCTAACATTACAGTTACTTGCTATGACAAACAGACTTTAAGCTGGCCCTCTATTACCCTTGCCTTCTTGACTATGCCCTTGTACAGTTCCCTTGTATTGTTGAATGTAGCCAGGACCTGTTGAAACCAGCCCAATTTTCCTGCAGAACTGATGTTTATGGTTTCTTTGAATAAATACAGATATTGATCCTCCCAGTCTTAAAACTTGAGAAAGTTACAGTTGTTTTATCTGAGTTTCCTTCTCAGGAAACCAAGATTTAGGCCTCCCAAGTAGTGTCAAAGAGTTGAAACTTACCAGATCACTGCCTCTGGACAGTGAGATGCCAGACCTCTCACCCATCGTGATTGCTTAGATGACCACTTGCTTCCTATTGACCAACTTCTCATCCTTACCTCTCCCTAATTCCTGCTTTCCCACACATGACTACATTGTCTTGCCTGCTATATGGACCCCTAATTTTACTCAGTCAGGGAGATGAATTTAAGATTGATCTCCCATCTCCTCGACTGCAGCACCCTATTAAAGCCTTCTTCCTTGGCAATACTCGGAGTATCAGTGATTAGCTTTCTATGCAGTGAGCAGCAGGCCCTAAACAGAATCCCTGGAGTTTCAGTAACACTGTGACTCTCTTCTATTCTATAGAATAGGGCAATGGCAATGGGATGTCATTCTAGTGATTGTTTTACATCTCATGGTAAGGTAATGGGATGTCATTCTCATTATCCCATTATTACATTACATTAGTAAGACTACTTTGCTAGCAGATTTCCTCTAGAGTCTTGCTCTCCTTGCTGGCTTTGTAAATGCAAATTGTAATAAATCCTATAGCAGCTAGAAAAAGAATTCTGCAAGCACGCTAAGTGAGTATGAAAGCAGGTCCTTCCCCAGTTGAGCCTCCAGATGATAATCCAGCCCCCTAACATCTTGATTTTTGTCTTGCTGAAAACCAAGATAAGCTGTGCCTAGACTCCTGACCCACAGACCCTGCAAGGTAATTAATGTGTGTGATGTTTAAAGCCACTACCTGCAAGGTAATCTGTTACATAGATTTTTTTAAAAATACATTATTTAGGTTCCAATTATATTTTTATATAAAAATTAAAATCATAGAATCAGAATTTATTTTATATACTCCTTTTGAAATAATGCTAGCTCTTATGACATTACATTTGCATTATAGAATATAAACCTCTTGAGGGCAAAGAATTTCTCTGTCTTGTGTACCATTATATCCATAATGTCTAGCACAATCCCTGGCACTTATTTTTTAATAAATAAACATCTGTTTAGTTAACAAATTAATAAATAACATTATTGTAGTGTATGAATAATATTTCAAAGTGTTGGTGTACTATAGTTCACTTAGCTAATGAACAGTTGATTTGTTTCTAATTAATCTGATAGTTATATGTGACATGATAAATGTCCTCACTCATATAATGTGAGCCACACGTGTATTATTTCCTTAGGGATATAGACCAAAATTATGATTAAGTTCCAATAGAACAGAATGTTTTCTTCAGTAAGAGGTTGTATCCCCATCACTTAGCACAGTGTCTAAAATGTGATAGATACTAAAAAATATGCTGAATGAATGCATGAGACTTTTTATTGCTCTTAATTGATGTGGCTCAATTGTTTTCAGCCTGCATTTATTTATACATTATTAAAATCACTTAACACTGTTGTTATCATTGTGTGAGAGTGTAATCACACTGTACCTTTCCTAGCACTGGTTATTAAAACTTTAAAGATATATTAGTCAATTAACAGACAAAAATATGCACAGTTGTTTTATTTTATAGCTCTTGATTACTACAAAAGTTTAGCATGTATCCTTATGTTTCTTTACTGGTGGAATTTCCTCTTTGGTGAATGGTTTCTCATATTCTTTGCATATTTGTGTATGGAGATTTCAACATTTCACTTATTTATTAAATTTCATGAACTCTTTATGTAATACTGACATTTATCATTGTTCCATTATATATGCCACAAATATGTTCATTTCTAGATACTTGCAATGACTTTACATAATTATAATCAGCTAGGTTGTTATTAGATTTAATTTCACCTAAAATGCATAATGTTTTCATTTCCTTAATATTGTATGTGCATCTAGTAGCAGAGCTTCAAAACATATGAACCAAAATCCCACAGAATTGGAAGTAGAAATAAATAAATCCACAATCATAGTTGGAATCTTTAACACAGCTCTTAGTGACAGACAATACAAGAAAATGAAAAGTCGGTAAGCATATAGAAGACCTGAAAAACACTACTAACTTGATTTCATTAATGATTATATTACACTCCACCCAACAACAGCAGAATACACCTTTTATCTTCAAGTATAAATGAAACATTGACCAAGATAAGCCATATGATGGGCCATAAACCAGGTCTCCATAAATTTAGAATTTTCTCTCTAATAACAATAATATAAAATTAGAAATATCACCAGAAAAATAAGTTAAAACAATTCAAATAATTTAAAATTGAACAAAACATTTCTAGATAAACATGGGTCCAAAAGAAAGTATAATAATAATTCTAAAAGATTTCTTAAAAATTAGAATAAATGAAAATGAATATACAACATATCAAATCTTGGGGATGTGGCTAAAAGAATTCTTAAAGGAAACTGTATGGCATTAAATACTTATATTAAAAAGGAAAAAAAATCCAAACCAATATTATTATAAGCTTTTACAATAAAAAGGTAGGCAAAGAAGAAAGTATTAGGAAAAAAATAGCAAATAACAAAGTAAAAGAAAAAGTAAGAGTAAAAATTAATGAAATACAATGTGGACAGACAATAAAGTAAATCAAGAAAAAAGAGATAAGGTACAAATAGCAAGTGTCAGGAATAACAAAGGGGAATTTGCTACAGATCCAACAGACACCAAAAATAATAAGAGAACATTATGAACAATATTATGCCAATAAATTATTAAAATTGATACAAGATGAAATAGAAAACACAAATAATTTTATATCTATCCAAGAAATTAAAGCTGTAATTAGACACTTTTCCACACACAAAATTTTGTTGCCCAAGTTACTTTACTGGTTAATTCTATCACACAGTTAAAGAAGAAATTGTAATTAAATTCCCTTATAAAAGTAAGGTTAAAAAAAAAACTTCCAAATTAATTTAATGGGGCCAAGTTAACTTTATTACCATAATGAGACAAAAACAAAGATATTATAATAAAATAAAATTATGGAACAAAGTATCCCTCTTGATTATCAGTGAAAAAATCATTTACAAAATATTAAAAATTATTTCACATGCATAACCATACACACATAAATGTGGGTGTATGTGTACATATATACAATTTGGCACATATGATAACATATATATAGACACACATAACCTATGTAAACATGACAAAATACAGTAAATCTAAGGAATGACACAGTTTAACATTAAAATCAAAGAGTAAAATTTCCTATGTTAATTTACTAAAAAACATTTAAATATGATTATCTTATTAAATGCAGAAAATCATTTGCTGAAATACAAAACTCATTCAGTATAAAAACTCTGCAAACTAGGAAAAAAAAGGGAACAACACCAACTTGATAAAGAGTTCTACAAAGCTAAGATCATACATAATAAAAATTGTATATTTTCCCTTTATATTTGGAAACAAGGTAAAGACGCCTGCTGTTACCACTTCCATGTAACAGTGTGTTAAATGTAGTAGCCAGTGCAATAAAGCAAGAAAAAGAAATAAAAGGCATAAAAATGGGAAGGGAAGTTAAACTATCTTTACTGGCAGACAACATCATAGAAAACCCTAAGTTACATATAAAAAAAAATAAGTCTAGGATTAATAAAGAAGTTCAATAAGGCTTATATACAAAAGTCATTTCATTTCCATATACTAGCAACATATAATTGCAAATTTAAATAAATATAATTGCATTCTTTAATACGACATAACCTGAGACAAGATTAATAAAACACTTGTAAGACCTATACATAAAAACTATAAAATACTGCTGAGAAGCAAGTAATGAAGACATAATCAGAGAATTATAAACATGTCAACTCTCTCCAAATTGATTCACATATTCAACACAATTCCAAACAAAATCCCAGTAGACTTTTATTTAGAAATTGACAGACTGGTTCTAAAATTTATATGAAAAATATATGGGACCTCGAATACCCAGCAAACTTCACAAAAGAAGAATACAATCAGGTGGTTGATATGGCATGATTTTAAGATCTGCTATAAAGCTACAATGCTCCTGATAGTGTGTTGTTGGTATGAGAAGAGACATGTAGAACAATGGAACATATTAATGATTGTTCAAAAATATACCAAAAGTATTCAATGGGGAAAAATTCTATTCAACAAAAGAGAGAGAAATAAATATCCATGTGAAAATGAACACTTTCATACACAAAAATAACCTCAAAAAGGATTTACACTTAAACATGACAGCTAAAATTAAAAAGGTTCTAGAAAAAAACTTTAAGACCTTGAAATAAGGAAAAATTTGTTAGAAGACAAAACACATGAACTGTAAAAATATTAGTAATAAATTAGACTTCATTATAATTAAAATCTTTAGATCTTCAAAAGACACCACTGAGACAATGAAAAGGCAAACCATACCAAGAGAAACTATGTTAAATATATATTTTGACAAAGAATTTATGTCCAGAATATGTGAAGAACTCTAAAGCAAGAAAGCAAACAGCTCAATTTTTAAAATAGGCAAAAAATTTAAGGAGACACCACTAGAGAAGATAAACAAATGGCAAATAAGCACATGAAAAATATGTTCAACGTTACTTGTGGTAACTTAAAACTACAATGGACCCTACACTACACCCCTTAGAATGCTAAAATTAAAATGGCAGACTCTGCCAAGTATTGATTAATTCTAATATGAATTCTAATATGTTGTGCACGAAAATATAAAATGATACGATTTTTTTTTTTTTTTTTTTTGAGACAGAGTCTCACTTTGTCACCCAGGCTGGGATACAGTGATGTGATCTTGGCTCACTGCCACCTCCGCTCCCAGGTTCAAACGATTCTCCTGCCTCAGCCTCCAGGGTAGCTGGAACTACAGGCACGTGCCACCATGCCCAGCTAATTTTTTGTATTTTTAGTAGAGATGGGGTTTCATCATGTTAGCCAGGATGACCTTGATCTCTGGACCTTGTGATATGCCTGCCTCGATAGTTTGATATAAATTTAAAATTACTGTTACTATATGACCCAGAAATTCTCTTGCTAGTTATTTGCTTAAGTGAAAAGAAGACATGTCCACACAAAAACATTTATAGACATGATCAGAGCAAATTTCTCCGTAATAACTCCAAGCTGGAGTCAACCCAAATGTTCATCAAGAAGTGTTGGATAAATAATGTTACAGCCACACAATGAAATGCTACACAGCAATAAAAAGGAATACATTACTAAGACATGCATCAATGTGGGTAAATGTTAAACATCATTTTGCTGAGCACAGAAACATTAACACAAAAGTGTTCATAACCTGGGCTTTGTTCTCAAGGAGCTTGCATTCCCCTAGGGAAAATCAATATGTAAACCAATAGAATAATTGTCCAAACTAGTGGGCACTGAAACTGAGAGTTCCCCTGTTTAGGGAACATACATGAGAAAGCTACTGATTTGACATGGCATTAAGTTGGATGTTAAAAAATGGGGAAATTTCTAAGTAGACGTCAGGCATCTTTAACCAGGCCTGGACCCTGTCTCCTCCTCCACATCCCTTCACACTCCTGTTTCCATTTCTCACAATGCTGCAGGCGTCCAGGATGCCAAGATCTTTTCCACTTCCAGGCCGTCATACCTTCTGCTCATTCACTATTCAATAGGCATGTAACAAGAGCTTACCATGAACCAAGTGCCTTTATCTCCATCTGAAATTGAACAGTCAGCCACGTTCCTGGTCTCATGAAGCTCATGTTCTGGTGGAGAGAGACAGAGAAAAATAAATGAGTAAAGAAGTGAGGAAAGAAATAAGCAAGATCATTTCAGATAGCCGTAAACGCTGCAAAGAAAATTAAAACAGAGTAGGTTAGAGCTCCATTGCCCAGTACGGTAAGCATTAGCTTCATGTGGCCATCAAGCACTTGAAAAGTGTCCAGTCTGGATTGAGATGTGCTGCTGTGTAAAATACACACCAGATTTCAAAGGCTCAGGATGAACAAAAGTGCACCATATTTTATTAATAATTTTCATATTGATTACATGTTTAAATAACATTTCTGATATATTAGGTTAGATAAAATATATTATTAAAAATTAATTTCAGCTGTTTTCTTTTACTTTTTTAACGGGCCTACTAGGAAATTTTGAATTGCCTATGTGGCTTATATTCTATTTCAACTAAAGAACACTGTTCTGGAAGGCTGGTTCGGAAAGATTATTCTGTTCCCTGTCTCGGCCATGTGTTCCCCTGGGCTTCTTCTGGCTAGCTCCTACCTATCCTTTAGATTTCATGCCCAGAGGAGTAATTAATTCATTTTGTCTCTCTTCCACCATCAACAAGCTGTTAGACACAGGGACTGTTGCAGGGTAGGCTAGCTGACTGACAATTCAATGTGCTTGGAGGTTAGGGCACGAAAAGAGATCGATGTCCAAGGCCAGACAGATGTGAAACTGTCTCAATAAAATGGGGAGATGCTGTGGGGTCTTATGCAGGGTGTGGACCCACCAAGGCACTATCATACAACGATGCTGTGCACAGTCATCATTAGGGTAGAGATAAAATAGTTGATGCAAGACCTTGTAGATTCTGATGGATCGTGTTGGGTACTGACAGGTTTTTCCTGCAGTTACTGTGCATCCTTGTTTGGAAAATAAATACCAGTCAGAGTTTACTCCCAGAGTTCCAAAGTGTTCAGACTGTACCCTAGAATCTGCTTTGTACTCACCTATTATTAATGTTGCATTGTCTATAAGAAAATAGTAATGATTAGAATATTCTCTGTATCCTCTGTATTTTTCTAAATGTTTGAAGTATTCCAGAATAAAAGTGATATATAAATACATGTAATCTATATTAGATTATATGTATATTATATATGGATATTAGATATATTAGATATAGATATCAATTATATCTATATTAGAAATAGATTGAAAACTATGAAAGATCTCTCAGAATAACAATTCTGCCATGAGTGAGATGATCACGCCATATTATCATAAGCTCTTCCACTTGATGCATTAAGTCCTCATTGATTTTTCATGCACACTTTTCCTGGGGCCGCTTGCAAATGTAGAGCTAATACAATAGTCCTTAAAATATGTAAAATTATGTTCAGGTGCCATGCTCCTGCTATCATTCCCAACACTGGTGCACTTGAATCAATTATCTGTTATTCTTTCATGTTCATCTTTCCAACTGGGAACCATCTGTATCCCAATCACTCATGGGTTGACCCATTTCCTGATCAAATTTGTCTTACTTATGGCACCATTAAGTAGAAAAAAAAATCAACATCCTCGCAATATCCCACTCACTTATTACAGGGTATTTAGACCGAACATCAAAAATGCATACCCCACAAGAACAGGTTCTTTACTGCACATGGGACTTTCCAGAGTGACATGATTGCATGGCTTTTCACTATCAGTTTAAAATGTTTCACTCCCAGTGTCCAACACAGGAACAGAGTTTGGAAGTTACATTACTGAAGTAAGAATGTGAGGCCATTCCTACCCTTTCTAGACTAATAATCTGCTGCTTATCTTCATCTAGCTAAGGAAAACTGACATACACAATAATTAAAATTGTATTAACCATCCCCATGCCTTTGCAGACACTTTAACCTCCAACAGGAAAATTATATCTGCCCATACGTATCCCTGAAAAATCCTATTCAATGTGCCGGCTCAGCTTAAATGTTGTGTGTCCTCCGAGAATTCATCCTTTAACAGGAGAAATTGTTGGTCCCAATTGTGCGTTCATAAAGTATTTGGTTTGCAAATCTGGTTCATTGCTGTCAAATTTCGAGGGAATATGGTCCCTGTAGCCTGAACTGGAGAGCAGGTGGCGTAGATTCAAACCCTGACTTATCATACTCTAGCCTGGAGAACTCTGTTAGTTATCTAACTGTTCTCTGTGTGTCAACAACTGAAAATGGGAACAATGGTCCAAGCCTGCCTGGGTCATTACGGAGACTAAATTGGTTAATTGTTTAATATTTTTTTAATGCTTACAACAGAATCTGCCATACAGCGTTTATTAAACTTAAAATAAAATGTAAAAAGCTTATTTGCCTCTATCCACCCCTACCCTAGGAGACGTTTAACTGTAGGAGACAGATCATCCACATTTCTGTCTCCTACATACCCAACACTGGGTCAGAAACACAGTTGATGGTCAAGCTTTAAAACACAAAACAGCACAACATACTGCCAAGTCATTTTCTATAGCGACTCCCACATGGCCCAAATCAAGGGGATATATTGCTGTTTTCAAAAAGCACGTTCCCATTGGAGCTCACGTTCTCTCATCCTGGACTTTGACCCTGAGACCACCACATGAATGAGTCTAACCTAGCCTGCTGGAGGATGAAAGGTCACAGTGAGAGAATCAGGGTGCGGCCAGCCCTTAGCCAACAGCCTACCAACCACCAACCACGTGAAGAGGCTAGCCTAGATCAAGCCAGTAGCCAGTCAGCCAGCTTTCCAGAGGGTCAGGAGATACACCAGCACGCCGTCCCAGACAGAAGCCATGCAGCTGCCTTACGGAATTGTGAATTACATAGAATGAGTATTTTTTTAAACCACTTGGATTGGTTTTATTACACAGCAAAAGATGTTAGATGTTAAAGCAAACTAGATATGTCCTGAGAAGGATTCCTAAGAGATGTTACAGCAAACTAAATACGGCCTGAGAAGGATTCTGTTCTTCTATATTTGAGTCCTCATGGACGAACTGCAACCTGATTTAGTAAGTAGATAAGATTGAAATCCTGACTTAGGAGTATGCTCCAGTAACAGTGGCTGAGTCTTGGCCAATCCCAGCATCCATACTTCAACCAGTTATACATTGCTGAGTGTTCAAACTATTCAAATAAGGCAAACGCCAACCTGTAACCTATCCAGCTCTTTCTTACCTCACCTCCAATTTCTGTACGTCACTTCCCTTTTTTTTTTTTTTTTTTTTTTTTTTTTTGCCTATATATTTGTTCTGACCACAGGCATCCATGGAGTCTTTATGAATCTGCAGTGATTGTGTAGGCTGCCCGATTCGCGGATCATTCATTGCTCAATTAAACTCTTTTTAATTTAATTCAGCTGAAGTTGTTCTGTTACCAGAGATATAAGCATGAACCTTTTCTTCTCACTCAAAACTTATGTAACTAGAACAGTAACTAGGACATAAGAAGTATTCAGTAAATATTTGTATCAAAGGCAGCATAGCTTAGTAGTTAAGATAATTCTTTTATTTTTATTTTTTCCTTTGAGACCGAGTCTTGCTCTTTCACCAGGCTGGTGAAAGACACCAGGACAGTGGCACGATCTCGGCTCAGTGCAATCTCCGCCTCCTGGTTTCAAGCGATTCTCCTGCCTCAGCCTCCCGAGTATCTGGAACTTCAGGCGCACACCACCATGCCCAGCTAATTTTTGTATATTTAGTAGAGACAGGGTTTCACCATGTTGGCCAGGATGGACTCCATCTCTTGACCTCATGATCCACCTGCCTCAGCCTCCCAAAGTGCTGGGATTACAGGCATGAGCCACCATGCCCGGCCTTTTCTTTTCTTTTTTTTTTTTTTTGACAGAGTGTCACTCTGTTGCCCAGGCTGAAATGCAGTAGTGCAATCAGGGTTCACCCCAGCCTCAACTTTCCAGGCTCAAGCAATTTTCTAGCCTCCGCCTCCAGAGTAGCTGTGACTACAGGTGTGTACCACCACATCCAGCCTTTTTTTTCTTTTTTTCATATTTTTGTAGAGACAGTGTCTCATTATGTTGCCTAGGCTGGTATTGAACTCCTGGGCTCAAGTGATCCTCCTGCCTTGGCTTCATGGGATTATAGGCATGAGCCACAGCACCTGGTCTTAAGAGACTTCTTGTCTATGAAACTACACCTCAGTTTCCTCATCTGCTACTAATAATTGCCATCTTATAGGATTTTTTTGAGAATTAAATGAGTTATTAGTTAATATATATTTTGAGCAATGCCTCACCCATAAGTACTCAATATTATTTCTGCTTTAATAGGATGATACTTACATTATTTTTACAAGGCAACTTATTTTGAAGTTGGTGATAAAAATAAACAAAAAATCACAGCCAACATTATAAATATTATTTATTTT
This sequence comes from Papio anubis, assembly GCF_008728515.1. Classification (NCBI taxonomy): domain Eukaryota; kingdom Metazoa; phylum Chordata; class Mammalia; order Primates; family Cercopithecidae; genus Papio; species Papio anubis. Next base: position 7,908,915 of record NC_044982.1, on the reverse strand, counting down.
ACATTTATTATGTGCTAGGCGCTATCCTAAACTCTTTTTTGTCCTAAACTTTTGTTCTGCATGTTTTTATTTACTTATCATAGTTATAATGTTCTTCCAAGATATTTTTTCCTTTTTGGAATTTAAACTGCTGGAGGAAAAAATGTACAAATTCTATTTATTATTATTATTAAGAACTGGGAAGCGCATTTTATTGTCTGTATTGCCTATAGTTCACCTTTATATAATAGACAGAACGATAATTGAATAACCCCCTCTTGATTTAGAAAACTCATTTCAGCTTTTTCTACCAATAAATGACCTAGTGACAGATCCACAGTATTCTGTTCACAGCATATTTGAGTTTCAGCTATTGTATAACATACTCTAGTTGTTAATTATGGTTGTATTTGTTTTCTTATTTGGAACACAGAATTCTAGAAATAAACCGTTGTTCCTTTTTTTCCAGAGCATGCTAATCCCTGACCTGACATCTCTGGTCTATGCCTACGGAGGTAAGCTGGGAATTCGAAAGTGTGTTTTTTATGTACAACATGTAAAGCTGAGACCTAAGTAACTTAACAATAATGATACTACAGGCATTACACTCCCTATGTAGATTTATGCAAATTGTTGTAAATTTCCAAGGACCCCTAGACCATGGCCTCAAAGCATTCCTGCTGTGGGCAAGCAAGGTTTTGAATAATAATGGAAAATGTGACTGCATTGCACAATGTCAGCCCAGTAAAGGTGACTTCTTAATATCACCCTCTCCCAGGTATTTCCTGCCAGGCAGTCACATTTGATGTCATCCAAGCCACACAGCATATCTCCAAGGAAGACATTGTTTCCTTTTTTTTAATTATGGGAAGTGAGGCCCAGAAGAGTAAGTGCCTTGACCAAGGCACAGCTGGAAAACAAATTTGCCCTCTCTCCCTAGAGTGTGAATTTCTCCAAGCCAACTTGACCTTCCTTTCGATCTATAGCCATAGTACCCGGTGAAGGGTTCTTGCTACAATAGAAATTTGTTAATGAATTCATTCAATAAATATTTATTATTTATCACATGCCAGTTAAATCACCATTTATGAAACAATCCAACACACAAACACATTTGTATCTAAGAACTTGTATTACAACGTTATTTTTAATAATGAAAAACTGTCTAACTATGCAACAATAGAGAATTCGTGAAATGTACTGTAAAATATTCACAGCCCGGACTATCCTACAGCCATTTTTATAGAAGATCTAATGATGTAGAGTAGGGGTCAGCACTTTCAGCCTGCCACTTGTTTCTTAGGTAAAGTTTTATTGGAACACAGCCATGATCACTCATTTACGGCTGCTTTTCACTGCAATGGCAGCGTTTGAGGATTCGGGACACATGCCAAATAGCCCACAAAGTTTGAAATATTTATTACCTTACCTTTTACCGAAAAAGTTTGCCAACTCCGATACAGAGAAATGTTCATAAAATGATAGGTGTAAAGGGCAGAACATTAAAAAAAAATGCTTACAGATATTATGACTGCAATTTCCTTCCAGCTAGTTTTGATCAGCCACTCATGTTATTCAATTTGATGATGGCTGATGAGTGTCGCTGCTTCCTGTACTGCAGTCACTGCCCTGCCTACCTCCTGGGCACTGAGAACCCAGGGGTGCATCAGGTAACACTACCTTCGAGAAGTTCACAGTTTAGGCAACTGGTTTAAATATTACTGGAGAGAAAATAAACTTATTTATACCAATTTCTTTGAAAAGAAAGCGGAAACTAGAAAATTACAAAGAGTACCCTTTATCATGAAAAACTATAAAAATGAATTCCAGTGACAGAACTATAAAGAGAAATTACAAAATCTAAATTTTATATTATATTATGTGCTCTATCAAAAAGTAACAACCCAAGAGGACAAAAAAGATGGAAAATAAATGATTAGAATAAAATACACTCTGTTTAAAAGAGTGTGTATGTATGTATGTATCCATTGGTAGTGTATACATATACACAAATAAATAATTCTATAGGTAGAATGAGAAAATGTCTATTATTTTTCATGTATATGGATCTCTAATATATGTTAGTTTCCAAAGTGTATTACATACAACACATTTCAAAGAATCAATATAACACAGCCCAAGTTCTCTGATTACAATGCAATTACAATTTTAAAGCAGCCATAAAAATATCGTCAATGCCTCTTTCCCTTAGTATACTTGGAAATATAATGGGCCAAAAGTGGAATCAAAATTAATTTTTTAAAATTGTGTATACTTAGAATAAATTAGAAATCAGTATACTATGTATCACGACCTTTGTGAAAAGCTAAATTAATATTTAAGACAAATGCATAGCTTTACTGAATTTATTTTAAGCAATAAGAATTTAAAATAAATTGGTATGATTGAAAATTTGTAAACAACTTGTTAACATTAATAAAAGAATTAAGCAAGTTTGTTTTAACAAGATTAATACTCAAGAAAGTTGTTTCTTATTTTCCGAAAATAACCAATTACTAAAAAACTTAACAAAAACATTCTATTAACAATAGCAACAATTCTGTAAGATACAGTAATAATCTATCAAAAGATATGTCACATAGCTATGAAAATAATTACAAAAATGCCATTGAAGTACTTAAAAGGAGACCTACGTGAAATATAGTCAGGTTTTTAGAAGAACTAGCATCATAAAGATACAAATTTTTCCCAAAATTATTATATTACAATTACAATCCAACTGTTTGGCTTGGCTTGTCAGAAAACTTGCCTTGATGTGTTACAAACTTCTGGTAACTAAAACCATGAGGTCAATGCAGGCAGTAGAAAATGGACTGAAAACTGAAGCCCAGAAATTGACCTATGCAAGTATGGAGGACCAGAACTGGCCCAAGGGTGGCAATAAATTGTAGTGTAGGGGAAACAGGATCACACAATAAAATGTAAAGAACAATTACTTCCCCATATGGAAAATAAAATGTCACATACCTACCTTATAGTATCCTCAAGAAAGAAATTTCAGACATAATAAATACCTAAATCTAAAAAGGAGAAACTCTAAAATTGTGGGAGAATGTATAAGAAAATATCTTTATGATATAAGGGCAGTGAAGAATTTCTTGAAAAAATCTAACAAGAAGCCTTACATAGTAAAAAATTAAATCTAATGGAATTGACTGAAAAAATTAATTCTACAGTTCTACAGTTTTAGAATTAATTCTAATTCTAAAAATTAATAAGCAGTTCTGCGTAACAACAACAAGAAACTCTCAACTATAAGAAAAGACAGGCCAGACTGAGAAAAGATGTTTATAAAGCCTAGAACTAAACAGAAAAGGTATCTAGAATACACAATAAACTACTACAAATGTAGAAAATTTAAAAGAAAGAAGAGGAAATAAATTTCTGAAAAGTGTTGGCGAATGATCTGAAAGGAAAGTCACAAGAAGATATTATAACGATTAATATAGAGAGAAATTGTGTTCACCTTAATCATCTGAGATGTGCAAATAAAAACAATAGTAAGACACCATTTCATTTCACACTCATCAGACGGTCAAACACACAAGTGTCTAATGATACTTAGTTACAGTGAATATCCGAAGAAACAAGAACTGTATGCTGTTGGTGGGATGCAAAGTTGGTTTGATAAATTTGAAGAACAATTTGGCACTGTCTAGGAAAGCTGAACATATCAATGCCCTTCAAGTTAGAAATTTCACTTCTAGGCATATACCTAAAATACACTGAACTATCTATAAAAAATAAGTAAATATAGAAGTTGCAAAATGTTCATCTCAGTATTTCCTGTAAGAAACACTGGAAAGCTAAATATCCATTGTATGAAAATTGGATTTAAGATGTTTATAGTCCTGCAATGAGAACATTAGACAGCAATTAAAAAAAAGAACTGGAACTAACATGCCACCATGAGTGATTTTCAAAAGCATATTGTGTGTGTGTGTATGTAAAACGCAAGTTTCAGGATCTGCTGTGGTAATGAAGGAGTAAGATTCTTTTGAGCAGATGACCCCACAGCAAACAACTTTAGAATAGGTATGTGATAGTACAAACAGCTGTTTGAAGTCACTGAATAGTGTGCAGAAGTAGATGAACTCTGGCAGGGAGTCTATGCACAGAGAAGAGGAAGGAATAAAGTCAGTCCCCATTTTCATGGCTTTTAGCCTAACACAAGTCAGCAAAACATTTGAGATAGCAAGGAGGGCCAGTGGAAAAAGCACAATGTTTCTGGTTTGGAGAACCAGAAAACTATATACAGGGTATCTATGGCTACTGAAGAAAACTGAAGAATTCTAGAAAGGAAAGAGCCAAGGGCGGATCCTTAAATTCTACCTCCCTGTATCTCTGACTGACAGAGACTCACACTCAGATCACCCAAGCACACAGATTCAAAGCACTCCAGCTAAAGAAAAAATATGTGAAGAGAGACGAGATGCCACCCAAGAAACAAGAGTTCGCAGTTCAATTCTATCCAATATAATTGACTGCTAAAACAAAGGGACATCATTCACCAGAAAAAAGTGAAAGAATGAAGAATCTCCACAAATTAGTATCCACAATGTCTCAGTTACAGTCCAAAACTGTAACCAGATACAGCTGGGCACAGTGAGTGGTTCATGTTTGTAATCCCAGCATTTTGGGAGGCTGAGGCTGGAGAATAGCTAAAACTCAGGAGTTTCCAACCAGTCTAAGTTACATAGTGAGCCCCTGTCTCTACGAAACATCAAAAAATTAGCTAGATGTGGTGGCACATGCCTGTAGTCCCAGCTACTCAGGAGGCTGAGGTGGGAGGATTGCTTGAAACCAGAAGTTCAAGGCTACAGTGAGCTGCGATGGTGCCACTGCACTCCAGCCTGGGCAACAGAGTGATACCCTGCCTCAAAAAAAATAAGTAAGTAAAATACCAGACACACAGAGAACCAAGAATACAAAACACATGCAAAGGAGAAAAGAAAATAAACTGAGACCAACCCTAAGATGATCCTAATATGGAAAACAAAAGACCAAGATTTTAAAGTGGCTGTTATAATTAACAATTAATTAATTTTTTAAATAGACTCATGCTAAATAATAAGATAGGAAACATCAGATGAGAACGAGGCCTAAAAAAATAATCATAGTAACAGAGACAACAAAGGAAAGATTATGTAAACTGGAAATAAATTGGTAGAAATTATCCAAAGAACCAAAGAGAAAAAGAAATGTAAAGACGAGCAGCGACTCAGGGAGCTGCTAAATAATACCAAGTGTTCCAACATATGTGTAACTGGAGCTCCAGAGCGAGAGGAAAGAAAAAACTGGGCCAAAAATAATATTTGAAAAAGAAAGGCTGAAAATGTTCCAAACGTGATGACAGACAGAAGTTTACAGATACAAGATACTGATAAACATCAGTCAAAATAAACATGAAGGAACATCATAGTTAAACTGTTGAAAGCCAAAGGTATAAGTCAAATATGGAAAACACTGAGAGAAAAACAAATATGTATTAAAGTCAACAGTAAATGAATAAATATCAGAAACTATAGAGGTCAGAAGACTGTGGAAGATTTTGTTACTGAAAAAATGAAAACAAAAGTTCTCCACCCAGAATTATATGCAGCAAAAATATTCCTTAAGAATAAAAGTAAAATAAATATATTTTCAGATTAAAGAAAACTAGGAGAGTAACCACCCAAAAAGCTTCACTGCAAGAAATGCTTCCCATCAAGCTGAAGGAAGAAAGCTTAGATCTTCAAGATTAAAAAGAAAAAAAAAAGGCATTTCATCACAGCACACAGCAGCCTTGACCTCCTGTTTTCAAGCAATCCTCCCACCCCAGGCTCCCAAGTAGCTGGGACTGCAGGCCTATGCCACCGCGCCTGGCTAATTTTTTGATGTTTTGTAGAAACAGGGTCTCACTATGTACCCTAAGCTGGTCTCAAACTCCTGAGCTCAAAAGGGCATTTCTGCGCCTTTTTTTTTTTTTTTTTTTTTTTTGGAGATCTGAGCTTTCTTCCTCAGAAATCTTTGTAAATCCAAAAGTCTACATTTTTTGTTTCATTCTTGCTAATTTTTTATGATACATGTAAATATTTAAAACAACATATGTAATGTTTCTGGTGAGTTTTAAAATGTATGTAGATGTTACACATACAATGACTATAGCCTAAAGCACAGGATGGGAGATATGAGACTAGCGCAGTTTCAAGTTTTACTATTTTACATGAAGTGGGATACTGTTAACAATATATAAACTGTGAAGATGCAAACAGGTATATTATAATTTTTACAGCAACCACTGAAATCATAATGTAATTAATGGTAGCGAAAAAGCCAACATAAACATTAAAGAGGGAATTCTAAAACACGTTCACATTATTTTTTAAAGGCAGAAACGGAGGAATAGATAATCCGAAACCAGAAAAGACAAGTACAACATAAATTAAAATGTAGCTCCAAACCCAATCTTATAAATAATTATATTAAGTGTTAAGGGATTAAGCACTCCCATTAGAAAGAAGATACAGGCACATCTCATTTTATTGTGCTTTGCTTTATTGCACTTCACAGGTACTGTGTTTTTTACAAGCTGAAAGATTGTGGCAACCCTGAGTTCAGCAAGTCTTTTGGCACCTTTTTTCCCAAAACAGGTGCTCACTCTGTATCTGTGTGTGACATTTTGGCAATTCTAGCAATATTTCAAACTTTTTCATTATTATCACGTCTGCTATGGTGACCTGGGGCCAGTGATCTTTGATGTTACTGTTGGAATTGTTTTGGAGCGCCACAAACTACCCATTTAAGATGGTGAACTTAACCAATAAATGTGTGTGTTCTGACTGCTCCACTGACCAGCCACGTTCCCCTCTCTCTCTCTCTCCTTCAGGCTTTCTATTGCTTAGGACACAACAATATTGAAATTAGGCCAAATAATAACCATATGATGGCCCATAGGTGTTCAACTGAAAGACAGAGTCACGTTATCTCTCACTTTAAATCAAAAGCCAGAAATGATTAAGCTTAGTGAGGAAGGCATGTCAGAAGTTAGGTATCTTGTGCCAAATAGTTAGCCAAGTTGTGAATATAAATGAAAAGTTCTTGAAGGAAATTAAAGGGGATATTCCAACCAAGACACAAATAATTAAAAAACAAAACAGCCTTATTGCTAATATGGATAAAATTTTAGTGATCTCCATGGAAGATCAAACCAGTCGTAATATTTTCTTAATCCAAATCCTAATCCATAGCAAGGACCTAACTCCTTTCAATTTTATGAAGGCTGAAAGAGATGAGGAAGCTGCAGATAGAAAGCTGGAAGCTAGCAGAGGTTGGTTCATGAGGTTTAAGGAAAGAAGCCATCTCCATCACATGAAAAAAAACAAGGTGAAGCAGCAAGTGCTGATGTAGAAGCTACAGCAAGTTACCCAGATCTACTTAAGATTATTGACACATTAAACAACAGATTTTCACTGTAGATGAAGCAGCCTTATATTGGAAGAAGATGCCATCTAGGACTTTCATTGTTAGAGAGGAGAAGACCATGCCTGGCTTCAAAACTTCAAAGAACAGGCTGATCATTGTTAGGGTCTACTGCAGCTGGTGGCTTTAAGTTGAAGCCAATGCTCATTTACAATTCCAAGAACTCTAGGGCCCTTAAGAGTTATGCTAAATCCACTCTGCCAGTGCTCTACAAATGGAACAACAAAGTCCAGTTGATGGCACATCTCTTTACAACATAGTTTAGTGAATATTTTGAGCCCACTGTTTAGACCTACTCCTCAGAAAAAAAAAAAAAAAAAAAATTGGAAATGTACTGCTTGTTGACATTGCATCTGGTGACCAAGAGCTCTGATGGAGATGTACAAGGAGGTGAATGTTGTTTTCATGCCTGCTCACACATCCAATCTGCAGCCCATGGATCAAGGAATAATTTTCACTTTCAAGTCTTGTTATTTAAGAAATATATTTCATAAGGCTATAGCTGCCATAGATAGTGATTCTTCTGATGGGTCAGGGCAAAATAAATAGAATCCTCTGGAATGCATTCACCATTCTAGATACTATTAAGAACATTCATGATTCATACGATGAGGTCAAAATGTCAACATACACAGGAGCTTGAAAGAAGTTAATTTCAACCCTCATGGATGCCTTTCAGGGATTCAAAACTTCAACGGAAGAAGTAACTGCAGATATAATAGAAAGAGCAAGACAACTGAAAGTGGAAGTGGAACCTGAAGATATGACTGACTTACTGAAATCTTATATAAAACTTGAATGAATGAGGAGCTGTTTCTTATGGATAAGCAAAGGAATTGGTTTCTTGGGAAGGAATCTACTGCTGGTGAAGATGCTGTGAATTTGTTGAAATGACAACAAAGCATTTAGAATTTTACCTTAACTTAGTTGATAAAGCAGTGATAGGGTATGAGAGGATTCATTTCAATTTTGAAAGAAGTTCTACTGTGGGTAAAATGCTATCAAATAGCCTTGTGATGCTACAAAGAAATTTTTTTGAAAGGTAGGGTCTATCAACATGGCAAACTTCACCGTTTTCACTATTGTCTTTTTGTTTTGTTTTGTTTTGTTTTGATTTGGGTGTTTTTTTGAGAAAGAATCTTGCCCTGTCACCCATGCTGGAGTGCAGTGGTGTGATCATGGCTCACTGCAACCTCTGCCTCCCAGGCTCAAGAGATCCTCCATCCTCAGCCTCCTGAGTAGCTTGGACTACAAGCATGCACCACCACACTCAGCTAATGTTTTGTTATTTCTATAAAGATGGAATTTTATCATGTTGCCCAGGCTGATCTCAAACTCCTGGGACTCAGGCACCTGTCTTGGCCTCTCAAAGTGCTGGGACATTGTTGTTTTATTTTGAGAAATTGCTACAGCCTCCGCCACCTTCAGCGATCTCCACTGTGATCAGACAGTAGCCATGAACATCAAGGCAAGACCCTCTACCAGCAAGAAGATTATGACTCACTGAAGAATGAAGATTATTAGTATCCTTTAATAATGAAGCATTTTAAAATTAAGGTGTGTACATTTTTAAGATATTATTGCACACTTATATTACAGTATAGTGTAAACATAACTTTTATATGCTTCGGAAAACCAAAAAAATTATGTGATTTGCTTTATTGTGATATTTGCTTTGATGCTGTGGTCGGAAACCAAACGTATTGTGCCTGTACATGTAATGGAAAAGTACTCAAAAATGAAAAGAAACAAACACAGATAAATCTCAAATAATTACAATGATGAAAAGAAGTCTGACTAAAGAATCATATATAGTTTAATTCCATTTATTCAGAAAAAAGTATCTAGTACATGTAAAGTAATATATAGCAAGAGAAGGCAGATCAGTCATTGCCTAGTGATGAGGGAGAGGGTCTGGCAGGAGGGGTTACAAAGGAATATAATAAAACTTTTTGGAATGATGGATGTGTTCATTATCTTGATTGTGGTGATAGCTTTACTGAAGTATGCATATTTCAAAATGTTTCAAATTGTACACATTAAACATAGAGGATGCGTAATATGTTCGTTATACCTCAATAAAGCAACTAAAATATAAATAAGATAACTAAGGAAAATAGAAATATTTAGAAATTGCATATCACATTTCTAAAGAATCCATAGTCAAAAAACTCACAAAAAATGAGAAAATATTTTTAACTAAATGTTAATGGAAATACAATATCTCAAAATTTGTGAGACATAGATAAAGTCATACATAAGAAAATCTGGTGCAAATATATATTACATTTCAAAGGACACCTACAATCAATTATCTGAGATTTAACATTCAAGGCAAGGTAAAGGAAGAACTAAATGTAAACTAAGAATAAACAAGGAAAGAATGATAAAAGCAGAAACAAATGACATAAAATTTTAAAGTAATATATGATTCTTTGGAATAAATAATGTAAATAAGCCTCCACATAGACTGATAAATAAAAAAAAGAAATAAGACATAAATTCCTAATATTAAGGGCGAAAGGATGGGCATCAGTAAGGATTCTGTAGACCTTAAAAGGAAATTATGGACAACATTTCGCTTATAAATTTTAAAACCTAAATAAAATGGGCAAATTCCTCGATAAACAGAAGTAACCAAAATTCACCCAATAGGAAATAGAAGCTCAATAGCCCTATATAAATGAAATCATTGAGTAAAATTCTTTCCACAAACAAAATTTCATGACCAGATTGCTTGATTGGTGAATTCAATCAAACATATATCAGAGAAATAATATCAACCATACACCAACTCATTCAGAATATATAGAGAAGAGAATTCTTTATAACTCATCCTACAAATCAGAGATTACTAAATCAAAAGTAGATAAAAACATCACAAGAAGAGAAATTATAGATAAGTATTCATTCCTCTTGAATCTGGATGCAAAATCCTTTACAAAAGTTTAGCAAATTAAATAAAACAATATGTAAAATCAGTGATATTTTATGACTCAGTGGATTTTACCTCAATGGTGCTAGGTTGATTTAACATCTGAAACTTAATCAATGTAATGCACTAAATAAAAGCATATAAAAGGGAAAAAAAACTTATGACAATGTAATAGATAAAGATAGTCTTTGAAAAAATTCAAAATACCTACGTGATTTTAAAAAAAACAAAACCCTCACCAAACTAGTAATTGAATGAGATTCCCTTAGCCTAATTGAGGACATCTACAAAAGCTCTATGACTAACATCATTCACAATGGTAAAGACTTTCTGCCTATGACCAGAAAAAAGACAGAGAGGTCTTCTCTCTTTACCTCTGTACAGCACTGCATTGGAGGTCCTAGATGGCATCATAAGGCAATAAAAAGAAAAAATAAAAGGCATATAAATTGAACAGTATCTTAGTCCATTTTGTGCTGTTACAACAAAATACTATAGATTGGGTAGTTTATAATAAACAGAAATTTAGTTCTCACAATTTCTGGAAGCTGGGAAATCCAGGATCTATGGGTTTTGTCTGATAAAGACCTTCTTGCTACATCATAATACGGTGAAAGATCAAAGAGAGGGAGAGAGAGAGACAGAGCACATAAGAAGAGAGGAAACCCATCTTTATATATAAACCCACTCCCAGGAGAGTGACATTAATCCATTCATTAGGGTAGTGACCTCATGACCTAAACACCTCTTAAAGAACCCACCTCCCAGCACCTCCACGTAGGGAATCAAGTTTCCAACACATGAACTTTAGCGGGGACACATTCAAACCATAGCAAAGGGGATAAAATGAAAACTTCTTCATTTGTCGATGATAAAACTTTGTATCTAAAATCAAGCCATGAAAGAAAAAACTGATAGAAAGGCCCTAAGAAGATCCTTAAAAATCTACAAAATAAATAAAATGCTAGAAGCAATAAGTGAACTGAATAGCATGACAGAATAAATGGTCAATATAAACATCAATATAATGCATTTCTACCTACTAGGAATAAACAGTGAATACATACCAGGAATAAAACACTGAGAACTACAAAATTTCGCAAAGAGGAATCAAAGGTGACCCAAGTAAATACAAAGATATTCAATGCCACCTCAACACAAAACCTTTTAGGCAGCTTTATTTTTTTAAATTAGCAAGTCAATTCTAAAATTTATATAAGAAAAACAGAGGATCTAGAATAATCAAAATAATTTTGGAAAAGAAGAGCATGGATGTTCATACCTCCTACTTTCAGCATATACTAGAAAAGTACAGTAATAAAGACAATGTAGTATTGATGTAAGAATAGGCATATAAATGACTTAAATAGAATTAAGATTCCAAAAATACATCCACATTTATATGGCTAACTAATTTTTCCAAAGATGTTAATACTAGTCAATGAAGAAATGACAGTCCTTCAATAATAGGAACAACTAGATTATCTGTACAAAAAAAAAAAAACCCTAAATGAACACTGACGTTTATCTCACACAACAGAAAAATATAACCTAATATAGATTACTGACTTAAATATGTGAGCTGAAACAAGTATCTAGAAGAAAAACTAGAAGACAATCTTTGTAACAATGGGCCAGGCAATGATTTCTAAAACAAGAACCAAAGCACAAGCCATGAAAGAAAAAACTGATAGAAAGGACTTAATCGAAATTAAAAACCTTTCATCTTTCAAAAACGTGTTAGGAAAATGTAAAGCTATGCCACTTACTAGAAGAAAATATTTGCAAATCATATATCTGACAAGGAACTTATGTGGAGATTCTATAAAGAATTACTATCAGTCGATGACAAGAAAACAAACAAATCTATTTTAAAAACTGATATAACATTTGAACAGATACTTCACTAAAGAAGATATATCAAAGATCAATAAGCATGCAAAAACAAGCTTGACATCAATAGTCATCAATAAAAAGTAAAGATAATTACTGAAAGATTCTATTCATAACACTTAAAAACATGTAAAGAATCCCATATATAAAACAATTTTTATGGAGTTACAGGAACATATAAATATATACAAGTATGTAGATGTTTTATGCAGGCACATATATGTATATAATGTGTTGATATTCATAGCATATGTATAGATGTTAAAATTAATATATGTCGTTGTATAGAAACTTGTATGGAAATAATAGATACCAACATTCAAAATGGAGATTTTGAGGAAGAAAGAAAAAGGACATTGGAATAGTAGAGTAATATATGAGATTTAAACTATTTCTCTAATATTTAATTTGTTACAGTCTGTTAGAATTTTATACAGTATAGGGGCATACTCATAGGATATGTATATTAATATAAAAATCCATAATTCCTTGGCTGGAACCTTTGGGGCAGATGGTTTCATATTTCAGAAGTTTTTTAGATTTTAAAAATGTAATATGATCCATGTACTGGATATGACTTAACAGCCCCAGCAGGATCTGAAGCAGCAACCTGTAATTAAACACATGAATATTTCTGCTACAGAAGACATGAATATTCACACAAAGAGGGCTCTGATAACGACTATAAATAGCCTCACTTCAGTTTAGGTCAAGGTCTGCTGCCAAGTGAGTTTGCCACAAACTTTTCTTAAAATGTGTTTTTCAGAACTGTTCAGATTTTGGTATTGCTGATAAGGGATTGTGGATCAACAGTAGTTTGGGGGAAGTTTAAGATATTTAAAATAATTATAAGGAATAGATAGAACTCAAAATTGAGCTCTCTTTGGTTACCTACACAATTGGCTAAGGCATAAAAATAAACAATTAACCATCTTCCTTTTTACTCTCCCTAAACAGCTACAGAGAATCCTCCTCTGACACACCCCTGATTTTATTTTCTCTGCAGTGTTCAGATTCAAACTCAAGTGGGCACCCCCCATTCTCACCCTGTAGTGTTACGGGCTCTGACATTGCTTTCTCATCTCATGACCCACACTTCTGAGTTTTTAGTCTTTACTTCTGCAAATGCTCAAAGCTAAATTTATATTAAGCTTGTTCTGCTTCCTTCCAATATGCTCAGCAAAATACTGTCTGCCTGTTTAACTCTTTAACTTAGAAGTGGATTCTATCTAATGCCTGATCTGGCCAATTTTCCCACAACCTGCATGTGCTGTTCTGCCTACAGTCGCTGTTGACATCAACATACTCTGGTTGCTGTGGTAATGAAGGGGGCATTGAAAATTCTTTTCAGATTAAAACTCACTTTCTGTGTGGGGTCCAGCCTGAGGATGCTTCCCACCCTTAGTCCATGTGATGAGACTTCCTGCGTCTCATCATCAAACCTCCCCCAAGCAGCAGCAGTAGCACTAAAGGCCTGTCTACACACTTGTTGCCCATACCATGTGAGTCCGTTGCTCTTAGATTTGAGAACTTTCATAGATCTGTAAAATTTTATGAAAAGTTTTTGAGATGACCATACGATTGCCAAGTTTTGTCTTCAGCTAAATTGGTCATGAACAACTACACAACATACTACCACCTCTCACCATCATTCCTAAAGGGGAATACATTCAGCTCTTTGGAGTATTTGCTGTTGGCCTCATTTTTCTGTTTCTGTCGTAGTTCAAGGAAAACTTTTTTTTTTTTTTTTTTTTTTTTACAAAGGGTTCTGGTACATGGACTGCCTTTATGGAGTGCTGGATGACCAGTTAGGGATAAATGTGTACCAATCCATAGACTCATAGCTTTACCCTGAAACAGCCACTAAATTTTCCCCTGCTACTCAGCAGTTTGTTGACAAGTCAGAAAATATATAGCAAAAGATAAACATTTATAGAACGTTCAACACCTTTTCCCTTGAGGTGAAAAAAAATAGCATTCACACCAATGATCCAAGTTTTTAAATAGCTCTGATTGCATTCCTGCAAGCCTCCTTCCAGTCACTTGAAATCACCTTTCAGTAACAGGAATAATCGGAGATGTAACCAGAGAGTTATGTGTGTGAGGCTGCTCCATGCAGTGTCATTCACACACACGTGCACACACACGCAGCTTCTTAAATTGCCACATTTGCAGAAATGGGTAAATACATTTTGAGACATTTTACCGTGGGAAATTACACGGCCATTGAACATCACACTTTCAAGGAATCTTTACCCACGTAGGAAAATGGGGATGATTGACATAATGTAAGAAAAGTAGGACACAAAGCAATATTCAGGTGACCCTTGAACAACACAGATTTGTACTGCACGGGTCCACTTATCTGCAGACTTTCTTCTGCCTGTGCCAACCCTGAGACAACAAGACCAACCACTCTGTTTCTTCATCCTCCTTAGCCTACTCAGCGTGAAGATGATAAGGATGAAGTCCTTTATGACAATACACTTCCATTTAATGAACAGTAAATATATTTTCCTTTCTTATGATTTTCTTAATAGTATATTTTCTACCTTACTTTAATCTAAGAATACATTATATAACACATATAACACACATAAGATGTGCTAATCAACTGTTTATGCTATTGGTAATGCTTCTGGTCAACAGTAGGCTATTAGAAGTTATGTTCTGGGATAGGCACGGTGGCTCACACCTGTAATCCCAGCACTTTGGGAGGCCAAGGCAGGTGGATCACCTGAGGTCAGGAGCTTGAGACTAGCCTGACCAACATGGAGAAACCCTGTCTCTACTAAAAATACAAAATTAGCAGGGCATTGTGGCACATGCCTGTAATCCCAGCTACTTGAGAGGTTGAGGCAGGAGAATCGCTGGAACCCGGGAGACAAAGGTTACAGTGAGCCAAGATCACGCCACTGCACTCAGCCTGGGCAACAAGAGCGAAACTCCATCAGAAGAAGAAGAAGGAGAAGGAGAAGGAGAAGGAGAAGGAGAAGGAGGAAGAGGAAGAGGAAGAGGAAGAGGAGGAGGAGGAGGAGGAAGAGGAGGAAGAAGAGGAAGAGGAAGTAGTTATGTTTTGGGGGACACCAACGTTTCACTGTGCAGGGAGGTTGGGTCAGCATCTCTAATGTCTACGTTGTTCAGGGTCAGCTGTATATATAAATATATATTAAATTTGTATATACATTATATAATATATTTTTATATTTTAAATATATTATATATGTTTTAGAATATAGTATATGGTCATATATAAGCATACATATAGTGATGTTAGTGAGGCCTATACATACATATATACATGCAGTTGACAATTCTTCCCTCTAAACTACAATTATTATCTATATGCTTTTCTGTTTATTCCAAATTTTCAAACATGTATAACTTTTATAAACAGGAAAGGATGCACTTACCTTAATTTTTATCAAAGAATTTCATGATTAGAAGCTGCCTTAGCTGTTCTTGGAGTTGAGGTCCAGAATCCCTAAATTTGTCTCTATCTGCCACACTGTGTCCACTCATTATTATAGTCTCACCATTTAATAAATAACATTTGCGGTGAGTCTTTTGGTCACTGACGGAATAACAAATCAGCTACAGCTTGATTGATTTAAAACCCTCCGTTAAAGATTTGAAAGAATTCAGATAGTTATTCACATTAGCTTTTCTCTATATAAGGGTTTGGTTAGCATATGAATAGTGTAAGAATTAATGAAGAGATATATCCAAAACATTTTACTCAAGTACTGGAAGGCAATTCTGAGGCTTCAAGTCATATGTGAATTGTATAGGGCTTTTCTCTATCTATTACATTGGATCCCCCATGTTGGCCTCCTTGGGTGGCACCTTCTCAGACAGTTCAAGAAGAGGTACAGCAAAGTAGTTGAATTCATGAACTCAGGGGTCCTCCTGCTTAGGTCTGAGTCTTGGTTCCATGTGTTAGTAATTGTGTGACTTTGGCAAAGCTGCTGAATGCCCTTATGACTTGGTTTTTTATTCATAAAATGGAGGTACTAGAAACAGTTTTTGGGTAGGGTTTTTGTGAGGCCATTCATTTATTTATTCAGAATCTAGAACAAAAATATCCTGGGCACTGAGCCAGTCATGAGAGGGAGAACAGTGAATTTAACCCATCAAGTCCTTGCCTTCATGGAGCTTAAATTCCAATTGAAGAGAAAGACAGTAAACCAATAAGCAATGCACACTATGGTTTTAAGGGCTGTAAAGAGTCATAAAGAAAAGTAAAGCAGAATGAATAGACAACAGGGGAATTGTGTGCGTATTTTAGATAACGTGGTTAATACAAGCATCTCCAAGCATAAATTGCAAGGAAAAAGTTTCAGAAAGCCACCTCATAGGAAGGTTTATATAAGCAGCAGCCTCATACAGGTTTCATAGGAATAATTCACTAAGGTAAAGGATGTAAAGCATTCAACACACTACCAGAATTATTGAGTGTTCGATAATTATAATATGGTAATATAATAGCCAGAAAGAAATTTTTGGTATTGTATGAGAAACACAAACTTTGTCACCTGCCAGTTTCTGTTATCTGAGTTTTCTTCTGAGGTTGCTCACCACCCTGTCTGTCCATCCTTCCTTTTCCTTCCTTCCTTCTTTCCTCTGGCTCCCTCCTTCTTTCCTCCCGGCTCCCTCCCTCCTTCCTTCCTTCCTTCCTTCCTTCCTTCCTTCTTCTTTCCTTCCTAACCTCCCCCTCTCTCTCTCCCTCCCTTACTCCCTCCCTCTCTTCTTCCTTCCTTCCCTCCCTTCCTTCCTCCCTCTCTCCTTCCTTTCTCCCCTCCCTCCCTCTCTCCTTCCTCCCTTCCTCCTTCCTTCTCTCCTTCCTTTCTGCCCTCCCTCCCTCACTCCTTCCTTTCTTCCTTCCTCCCTTTCCTCCCTCTCTCCTTCCTTCCCTCCCTCCTTTGTTCCCTCCCTCCTTTCCCTTTTTCCCTCCCTTTTTTCTTCCTTCCTTGCTTCCTTCTTTTCTTTCTTCCTCTTTTCTTTCACCTTCCCTCCCTCCTCTGTTTTTATCTACTTAAAGTGCACGGAACTGAAATAAAGGTAAAGTTTAGTTCATGACACACTTTCATTTATTTAGCTAGCTATATAGACGTCTTTAAACATATGCAAACATAAACCTACCTTGTGAAATGAAAGCTAGGACCTTGACAATAATTCCATCTAACCAAATGTCCCTATACTCCATCCCAACCCCTGCCTTTTTTAATCCAAGGTAACCTTCATTCTCAAGCTTCTGTTCATCTTTAACTTGCTTTCTTTTTTAATACATTTATAGCATTTATGTGTATCCCTTAAAAATGTCTTTTATTTAACTGGTTATAAACTTTATAAAAATAATATCATGCTGTTATATGTATTCAGGACTTTTTCATGTAATATTATATTGCTAATATTCAGCCTTTAGTTATGAGTCACAGTAGTTTATCAATTTTGACTGATGTCTAATATTTCATTGTGTGAATATATCTAATATTCCATTTGTTTATCCACTCTCACTGACATGAAATGCTTTTGTTCGTATATTTCTGTAACCATGAGCAGTGCAGCTGTAGTGTTCCTGTATATGTGCAAGAATTTCTTTCAGGAATATTCCTAGAAATAGCTATCAAGTTTATTGATTTACTAAAATCTCCACTTTAGAAAGTAGTAACAAAGTGGATTTCAAAGCATTTGCACCAATTTTTCCTCTCATCAGTGATACAGAGAAGATTCTGCAGATTCCATCATATCCATCACTTGCAATGTTCAAAATTGCCAATTGAAAGTATATAAAATATGACTTTGTGGTCTTGGCTCATCAAGTATGCTGATCAGATCTTCATATGTTTATCAACCTTATTGTTCACATGTTTGCCTGTTTTTCAAAATTTATTGGATTTTTATACTATTTATCCATTAGATGGTTATTGCAAATATCTTCTCTTAGTTTACAACTTTTCTTTTCACTTATTTAAGGTGTTTTTGTATTAATTTTAATATGGTAAAATTTTTGCCATTAGTTTCATAGTGAATACTTTTATGTCTAGTTTGAAGGTCCAGTCAATCTTTGAGATCTAAAGCATATTTCTGCAAATAGTTTTAATTTTTTTAATACAGAAGACTTTAATCCTTTAGGAATTAACTATGTACGTGGCATAAAGTTGGGGTTAAATGTTCTATTTTTCAATTTAGATAGCCATTTTTTAGAATGATTTTTTAATCTGTTCTCCCCTCCTTAATCTCCCATACTGCCCTGATGTATACCAAACTCCCCTGCACATGTAGCTTTGTTTGTTTCTTATAGCCCATTGGTCAATGTGTCTATTTCTGCTCTATTTTTATTCTCCTGTGATGTCTGTGGCTTCATAATAGATGTTAATAACTGATATCACTCCTTCCAGCTTTTCTCCTTCAACAATGTCCTGGCTAAACTTGCAGGTTTAATCTTTCACCTTTAGAATATATTTTAGAAATCACTTTTCAAGTTCCATAACCGGAACTACGTTGAATAGAGAGATCACTTTGGGAAGAATTTACACATTTATAATATTAAGATTTCGTATCAATGAACATAGTATATTTCTCCCTCTATTTACGTATTCTTTCCTATCTCTTATTAAAATTTATCTAAGGCATTTCCTGCAGTTTTTTTTCTTTTCCTCTGTAGTTCCTCTAGAGTGTTCTCAGAGAAGGAATTCAGCAGTTATGTTTCCTCAGAATCTTGTCCACAACAAAACCATAAGTTCTTCCATCTCCTGCTCTATCTTTTTGCCTCTGATAATGCTTGTCACTGTCAGCACATGTCATGCCATTCACACTTAAATGTATGTTGCTTCCTCTGTTTTTAATGCCCTCTGTTCTCTTCTATTCCTGGCTAATACCTATTCATTCTCTGTCATTTAACTCACACATCACCTTTTCCATGAGCTTTTCCTGACCTTCTGCCCGGGTGAGTTTCCCATAATTCCTTGTGTTTACATCTCACACGAGCCTTTCAGAATTCAATTAAAGTGATCAGTTCACATGTTTGTCTCACCCATTAGGCTATGAGCATAGGATTTATTTGGTTTTGGTTTTCCAGAGCCTAACATGGAGTCCTTCACACACAGAATACTCCTTAAATGTTTGTTCAAGTAAGCTTCGAAGTTATCTTAATAACCCAGAGGTCACAGGGTTGGGGTCTAGGTTAAATCAATATCATTAAATGAAAAATTATTCAAAAGAATAGCAAAGGGATCCAAATCCTAGTCCTTCTTTTTTCCTTAAACAATGTGAGACCCCTGATGGGCATTTCTCTCTGCGCATCAGTCTTCTCATATATATCGTGGGCATAATTCCTGGCCTCCACACCTAGATGGAAGTTTTTTGAGTTCTAAAAGAAGAAAAAACTATAGAAAGTGTTAAGTGTTTTCAAAATACAAGTATGATTACTATTCCCCAGGGATTTATTTTATCTCATCCCATCACAACTCTCAGCCTTTTCAGAGAAATATCAGGATACATTTACAGCATTAATGTTCTTGCTAGATCTTAAGAAGATTTTATAAAGACTTTAAGAAGATATTATATATTTGTGTGTATATACACAAATATATGTATATATAAAACCTTAACTGATGGTAGTCTTTGGTAAGGAATCGGTTAAAATATGATACAATGCAAATTGTGCTTTTTAAAATTTCAAACATGTAACAACTATCTTAAGAGTAAAGATTCATTGTATTCTAATATTTAATAACATTTATAAGGACTTCTTTATATTGCTTCAATGAAACAATGGTTAATCCATACATTAAAGATTCAATTCTATTATATCCTGTTCTTAATCCCATTTGGGGTGTAAATTTCCTATCACTAAGACCATTTAACATTTTTAAGAAATGCCTGATTATTTTGACAACCAAGGCAGCAGTAGCTGTAACCACAATGACCACCTTTTCCAAAGAGGGAGCAGGTCCTTAACTTGAACCAGCAGATTCCAAATTCAGCTCTTGAAAATCCACAGGTCCTGAGTTGGTTGCTCTGGTTGGGGGTCACTGTGGAGGGCAGAAGTAAAAAACATGTCTAAGCTCTTTTAATAATTATGAAATATGTCGAATATAAAGAAAAGATAATAAGTTTACAAATGTAAACTTATTTCCTTCTCTTATTCTCTCATTTCCCTCTTTTTCCTAGAGGTCTTCAGCATTTTGAAGATGTTGCATGTACTTCCTGTTATCCCATTATATTTGTAATGCTTGTACTATATATCTTTTTATCTATAAATAATAGACAGTATTTGGGGTGCATATATTATACTGCATATATCATTCTGTAACTTGTTTTTGTCCACTCAAAATTGTTTTTAAGTTTTATCCAAGTCAGTATCCACAGATCTGGTTAATTCCTTTTAACAGCAGTGCCTCTGTCATCATCAGGGGTCATGGTCACAAACAACAGAAACTGACTCTTATTAAATTAAGCAGAAAATGATTTAATTAGAAGGTTGTTGGGGGGTTGACAGGAGAAACATTAGTCTGAAGATACAGGCTTTGGAAAAGGGCAGTTGGGTGAGAGGCTGGGCAACTGAAATCACATACCTAGTCTTACCAAAGGAAGTGCCATTGGGTACCCCTGGTGGCACCTCTGCAGTTTGCCTGCCACCAGCACAGCCACCATCAGTGGCTATGCACCAGTGAACCATGCATGTTACCCCATCTGTCACATTTGCTGGTACTCACTGATGCTGCTGCCTCCATCTTCATTCTAGTAGTCTATGGATTCCTTCATTTCTCAGGCACTGTCTTATGCCCTGAGAACAGAGCACTAAATAAAACCAACTGTTTGCCCTCAAAGGGTTTACACTATGGAGAGGATGATGGACAATAAATGAATTGTATTTATATCTGCATCTATATCTATATCTACATAATTGGTGATGCTTGCTCAGGATTCAAGAGGAACACGTGATTGTTTAACTTCAGATCCTATGTATACTACAGGTGCCAGGAAGCCAGAAGAAATATCTACTCTCATCTACAGCATGGAGTCACAAAATATTTGCTACTTTATTGTATAAATTTTAATTACTCCAAAGGGAGCAAAGTAATGTCAGATGTTATCTTAATTTGCATTTCCCTGAAACATAGTGAAAATGTGTTCACTGTCTGTAGGATTTTCTCTTCTATAATTTGTTGTTCATAATCTGTGCCTGCATTTCTCCTATTTTTCTTGTCTCTTTCTTATTACAATGTAAGAAAAAAATGCATTTTCTTATTCCAGTATGCTAATCCTGGTTAGGTAAATATGCTGCAATTATATTTTCCCAGCCCTTGGCCTATCTTGTTACAGTGTTTATGCTACTGCTTTTAAAAAATCAGCTTTATTGAGATATAATTTACAGAAAATAAAACTCACCAGTTTACAGTGTACAGTTCGATAAGTTTTGGCAAATGTTCATAGTCACAATGATGGAATAGAACATTCTCATTACCCCAAAAGCCTCCTGAATGTTCATCTGTTGTTAAGCCCCTCCCCCACCCCGGGCAACCACTGATCTGCTTGTCCATATACTTGTTTTAAATTTTTAATTATGTATAATTAATCATACAGTATGTAACCTTGGTGTCTGAATTTCTTCATTTAGTTTAAAGGTTTTGAGATTCATCAATGTTGATGCCTGGATCAGCAGCATGTCCCTTTTTATTGCTGAGTAGTATTTTCTTGCGTAAATAATACCACAGTTTGTTTATTTATTCATCAGTTGATGGATATTTGAGTTGTTTCCATTTTTTTTTTTTTTTTTTTACATTTACAAATGAAGCTACTGTGAATATTCAAGTGCAAGTTGAAAGAGAGACAAAATCCTACCCTCATCCTTTTAGGGTCCCAGCTGGGTTGGGGAATTAAATTGACGTAAGATAGATTAACAGGAGAAAAACATACAAATGTATTTAACACAAGTGTTGGGCAGCATGGGAGCCCTCGTAAAGAAATGAAGAACAAAAGAAGCAGTTAGAATCAGTTACGTAAATATGAGCTGGACAAAGAATAGTAAGTCTGAAGAAGCAGCTAAATCATGTAGGGAGATTTAAAAGAGTTATTTTAACGAAGCCTGTGTAGAAGTCTCTTGGTCTCAATTTCTCATCCTTGAGGATAAAGATGATGCATCTTTCACAAGGGACTTTCACCTTTTGCTTTTAAGAAACAGCACAAAGGTCAGAGTAATCTTTTTGCACCTGCTGTTTTCCAAGTGCCTTCAACTTAAATAGTCAATATGCTAGAGGGTTATATTTTATATATAAAATATATATATAAAAGAGGGTTATATATAACTCCTTCAAAGTCTTTGTGTGGACATACATTTTCATTTCTCTTGGGAAACTACCTGCAAATAAGGTTGACAGGCAGTATGGTAGATATTATAACTTTATAAGAAACTATTTCAAATTATGGCACCACTTTGCGTTTTTAGCAGCCATCTATGAAAGTGGAAGTTGCTCCACACCCCCAGCCAACACTTGGCATTGAAAGTGCCCATTTTAAAATGATACTTTCAACTCGTTTTTCCCTAAAGACAAATAATTTTGAGTGTTTTTTCATGTATTTATCTGTCATCTTTGTATTTTCTTTGGTGAAATGTCTGCTCAACTTTTATAACCACAATTCTTAAAATCAGGTTGTTTTTCTTATTATTATGGAGTTGTGGGAGTTCTTTATATATTCTGAATACTAGCTCTTTGTCAGATACTTGTTTTGCAAATATTTTCTCCCAGTCTTTTTAATTCTTTAACACTATCTTATAAAAGGCAAAAGTTTTAAATTTTTATGAAGTTCCAGTGATTATATTTTTCTTTTTATGTTAATTTTGTGTATTCTAAGAAATATTCACCTAACTCAAGGTCACAAATATTTTTTCCAACGTTTTTAGCTAGAAGCTTTACAATTTTAGCTGTTCTTATATTGATATGTCTAATTCATTTGAAATTCATTGTTTATATAGTATTAGATAAGGGTTGAGCTTCATTGTTTTCAATCTGGATGTCCAATTGTTCAAGTACCATTTGTTGAAAAGACTATTATTTCCCTTTTGAATTACTTTGGCAGCTTTGTTGAAATTCAATTGACCATATATGCGAGGGTCTATTTTTCTACTTTGGATTATTTTCCACTGATCTATTATGTCTGTGTTTACACCAATAGCACAATGACTTGATTACTGTAGCTTTACAGGAAGCTTCAACTTAGTACTATTAGGTACTTCCTTATAAAATGCTCTCTAAATATTTTGTATTTTCATATAAATTTTAGAATCAGCTTGCCAATTTAAAAAATTCTACTGAGATTTTGATTGGAATTTTATTCAGTCTATAGTTGAATTTAAGAATACTAAGTGATACTCCTCCAATCCTTAATGTGTTTCATCTCTCCTTTTATTTTAGTTTCTTTAACTTATTCAGCAGTGTTTTATAAGTTTTAGTGTACAGATCTTTCAAATATTGTGTGAAATTTTTCCCTACATATTTCATATTATTTTATGTTCTGGTAAATGGTATTATTTATTTAAATTTCAATTTTTTAACTGTCCATTGCTGGTATGGGAAATACATTTGATTTTTATATACTGATTTTGTATCCTATGGTCTGGCTAAACTCACTTTTCTAAAAAATTATTAAATTTTTAAAAATTATATTACTCTTAGACTTTTCTACACAGACAATCAAGTTTCTATTAATAATGACAGTTTTACTTTTTTTGTTCCAATGTAGGTAGCTTTTATGTCCTTTTTGCTCTCTGGTTGCAGAAGCTAAGATCTCTGGCATATTAAATACAAATGGTGAACATGGATAGTTGTGCCTTGTTTCTATTCTTTTGGGGAGAACATTCAATTTCTCACCATGAATTATGAGGTTAGCTCGAAGTTTTTGTTCGATTCCCTTTAGCAGGGTGAGAAAATTTTCTATTCCTAATTTATATAGAGTTCCTAGTTTGCATAGAGTTAAGTAGGTATTGAATTTAGTGAATATATTTCAGCATCTATTAAAGCATATTTTCCTTTTTAGTCCGCTATTACAGTGAATTGCCTTGATTGATTTTAGAAAGCTAAACTAAATTTGCTTTACTGGGATAAACTTCTTTTGATTATGATACATTAGGACACTTGTATGTGTGTTGTTGGATTTGATTTGCAAAAACAAGTTTCTTAAAGATTTTTGCATCTATGTCTTTGAGGGATATTGCTCTGTAGTGTCCTTTTGATGCAGGTCTAAGCCCCAGGATTGAGGCTTAGCCCAGGAGGTTTCTTGGCTTTACCCAGGAAAAAATTCAAGAACAGGCTGGGCACGTTCATCAGCAGCTTTTACTGATGCAACGGCGTACAGCGGCAGCCGAGAGACTCTTCCTTGCAGAGCAGGGCTTACTCCATAGGCAGAGTGCCCAGGGCAGCAGATCAGAGGCAGGTTTGCACTCATATTTATACCCACTTTTGATTATATGCAAATTAAGGGGCAGTTTTTGTAGCAATTTCTAGGATGAGGGTGGTTAGCTTCTGGGTTGCAGGGTTATTGCCATGAAAAGGGGCAGTAACTTCTGAGTGTTGCTGTAGCAGTGGTAAACTCACATGGCACACTGGTGGGCGTCTTATGGGGAGGTGATTCCACCCCAGACCTGTTTTGTCTAGCCCTCAATTTGGTCTAGTGTCCAAGCCCCACCTCCAGACTCTAGTCCAGCCTCCTACCTCACTTTTTTGGTTTTGTTTTGTTTTAAGAAAGGGCTTCCCTCTGTTGCACAGGCTGGAGTGTATGATCTCTTCCCACCACAGCTTTAACCTCTTGATCCTCCCACCTCAGACTCCTGAGTAGCTGGGATTACAGGTGTACACCTGCATGCCCACCTAAGTTTTGTATTTTTTGTAGAGATGGGGTCTCACTATGTTACTTAGGCTGGTCTAGAACTCCTGGGCTCAAGCAATCCTCTTACCATGGCCTCCCAGAATGCTAGGACTACAGGCAAGGGCCACCGCACCTAGCCTGTTCTTTAAGTGTGCTATCTTTGTCTGATTATCGTATCATGAATTATCATGGACTCATAAAGTGGGTTGAGAAATAATTCTTCTCATATATCCTGAAATAATCCCATTAGAATTGGTTAGATGTCTTCTTTAAATATATGGCAGAATTCACCTCTGAAATATTTGGGCTGGGAGTTTGTGCCTGGCTGGAGGGCATTAAATACAAATTTAATTTATATAATAGACACAAGGATTTTCAGGCTATCTTCTTGAGTTAGTTTCATACTTTGTGTCTTTCAGTGACTTTGCCCATTTCACCTAAGTTGCTGATTTATTTGACATAATGGTATTCATAATACTTCATTATGCTTTTTCTCTTTTTAGAGGTATTAGGGATGTCACCTCTTTCATTCCTTTAATGGTAATTTGTGTCTTTCTTGTTTTTATCTTGATCATCATGTCTAGAGAGTCATTAGTTTTATTAATCTTTCCCAGTAATCAGATTTTGACTTTGTCATTTTTTTCTATTACTTTTCTGTTTTCAACATCATTAAATTCTGTTCTTCTATTTTATTGTTTCCTTCTTTTAATTGCTCTGGGTTTACTTTGCTCTTTCTCTTCTTTAAGTCTCTTTTATGGACAATTAGCTCACTGATTTGAGGCACTCCTTTTTCAACTATATGAATTTAATGCTAAACATTTTTCTCTAAAAAACTGCTTTAGCTGTATGTATCCCATAGATTTTTATAAATTGTGATTTTATTTTCATTCAGTGTATGATATTTTCTAGTTTCCACTGCAATTTCTTCTTCAAACCATAGTTAGTTACAGTTGCAGTTTAATTTCTCAGTATTTGAAATTTTTCTGGAGACTTTATTTTATTGGTTTCTAAATTATTTTTGGTATGTTAAACAACATAATTTGTATCAAAATTTGTATTTAAATCTTCTTAAATTTATTGAGGCCCCTTTATTTTAATAATAGACACCGTTATCTTCTTATTAGTTTATCAAGAGTTTTTATCACAGAGATGTATTGAATTTTATCCAATTGCTTTTTACATCAATTTGTTGATACCCTGATGTATTTTAATAAACTTTGTGATTTTAAGCAAATTATGCATTTCTGAGACAAGTCTAGCATGTAATGATTTAATTCACTATTGAATTTCGTTTCCTAATATTTTATTTATGATTTTTTTATCTGTCTTAGTAAGAGAAATTTGTAATTTTTCTCCTCTTGATCTGTCCTTTACCAATTTGAAAATCAAGCTAAAATTAGCATCATAAAAAGTTGAGTAGATTTCTTCCTCTTTCTCTATTCAGAAACAAATTATACAAAAAATAAAAATAAAAAAAACTACAGTGTATTGTCTCCCTGATAGGTAAAATTCATTTATAAAAAAACAAGTTTTGGTGTCTTTCTAAAAGAGATGCAACTGATGTAATTTGTGTATCAGTAAGTTTACTTTTTGATGGTAATTTGTGTATCCATATATCTTCTTTCATTTCACCTGATTGTAATCACTCATAGTTTTAAATAATTATCTATTTCATCTAAATTGTTATATTTACTGCAATAAAGCTGTTCATAAAAATCCTTTCATATCTATCACAAATATTTTTGCTCCTAATATTTTTATTTTTGCCTTTTCTCAATTAATTTTACCAGGGGTTTTTCTGTTTCAGTAGTCTTTTAAATAGTTACCTTTGATTTCTTTAATCCTTTAATTCTATTTTTTTGTAATATTTGCTCTTGTGTTTATTACATCTTTGCTTCTACTTTCTTTGGACTCACTCTATTGTCTTTATTAATTTATTGAGTTAAGTGCCTATTTAATTTTTAAACTTTAGTATTTCCTAATGTGTGCCTTTAAAGTTACAAATTCCCATCTAAATAACACTTTAATTTTACCTGACATTTTTATTGGTAATGATTTTCTTAATTAGTTTTCAATATTTTCTTATTTACATTATGCCTTCTTCTGTGTTCCATGAATTACTAAACATAGCATTCTTCTGTTTTAGTGTCTAAGCAGATGATCAGATTGGGAGAGATTATTTCACTAATCTCTGAATTTCTTGCAATAGGTTTAGGGATTGTGGTCTAGTTGGATATACAGATCAAATAGTATTGAAAATACTGGCTGAAACTTTCATTCAGTTTATTACATGGTCAGTGTTTGAAAACAGTACATAGATATTCTTGAAAATGAGTATTCTCTGTGTTTTTCAGAATTTTATATATAGCTTAAGTTTTTCAGCATGTTGTTCACATTTTCTGTATCTTTACTAACAGTTTCCAAAGAGTGTTACTAAAATAATCTTACTCTGATTATGAATTTGCTAATTTCCCCTTATCACTCTGTAAACTTTTGCTTTACATGTTTTGTATTGTGTTGTTAGTTGCATTCAGGTTCATGATTTTTGTATATTCAGATAAAATATTCTTTTTTATTATAAGTAATGACTAACCAAATTCCTATTAATAATTTTTTGTTTTGAATTTTTTTGATATTAATTTGAATACCTATTTTTAAATGTACTCATTTTTAATTTCCAATAATTATATATATTTATTGGATACAACATGATTTTTTAATCTATGTGTACATTATAGAAAGATTCAATCAAAGTAACTAACATATCTAGCACCTCACCAACATTTTTGGTGAGAATCTTAAAAATCTACTATTATAGTAATTTTGAAAGAGTACCTTATTATTAACAGTGTTCACCATGAAGTGCATTACTTATTCTTTTAGTCTAACTGAGACTTTGCACCTTTGGATCAACATCTCCTTTTTCCTTTTTCTTCACCCTTACCTCAGACTCTGGAAACTACCTTTCTACACTCTGTTTCTTAAAGATTGACTTTTTTAAGACTCCCCATGTAGGTGAAATAATAAAGTATTTATCTTTCTCTGCCAGGCTTATTTCACTAAGCATAACATCTTCCAGTTCCATCCATATTGTCACAAATGACAATATTTCCTTCTTTTTCAAGGTTGTATAGCATACCATTGTGTGTACATACCACATTTTCTTTACCATTCATCCATTGATGGACACTAGCCAAAGCCATCTACAGATCAAGGCAATCCCTATCAAAATTTCAATGTCACTTTTTACAGAGAAAAAAATCTTAAAATTTGCAGTGTAGAACTCCAAATAGCCAAAGCAATCTTGAGAAAAAGAACAAAGCTAGAAGTGTCATACTCCCTGGTTTCAAAATATATGATAGAGGTATTTTAATTAAAAAAGTATGACACTGGCATGAAAAAACAACACATTGACCAATGAAACAGGATCAAAAACCTTGAAATAAGCCCAAGTATTCAAGGTCAATTACTTTTTGATAAAGTTTCCAAGAATACATGATGGGGAAAAGATAATTTGTAATACATGGTATTGAGAAAACGGAATATCCACAGGCAAAAGAATAAAATTGGAACCTAATCTTGCACTATCTACAGAAATAAACTCAAAATCAATAAAATACTTAAATGTAAGACCTAAAACTGTAAAGCTACTAGGAAAAAAAAAAAAAAAAAACAGTTCCATGACATTGATTGGAGCAATGGTTTCTTGAATGGGACTCCAAAAACCCAGGAAACAAAAGCAAAAATAGACAAATGGGATTGTATCAAACTAAAAAGCTTCTGAACAGCAAAGGAAACAATTAGAGTGAAGAGACAACCCATGGGTTGGAAGAAGACATGTGTAAACCATACAAATGTATAATATTGAATATCTAATAATGTCTAATAGCTAATATCTAAAATATTTAGGAAGCTCAACTCAATAGCAAGAAATCAAATGACCTGATTTTTAAAATGGACAAAAATTCTGCCTAGATATTTCTCAAAAGAAGAGATACAAATGGCCAACAGATACATTAAAGAATGCTCAACATCTCTACTTATCAGGGAAATGCAAATTAAAAACACAATGAGACATCATCTCACACCCGTTGGAGTGGCTATTATCAAAAAGATAAATGATGGGCTGGGCACAGTGGTTCATGCCTGTAATCCCAGGATTTGGGAGGCTGAGGTGGGTAGATCACTTGAGCTCAAGAGTTCGAGACCAATCAGCCTGGGTAACATGGCAAAAACCTGTCTCTGCCAAAAAATACAAATATTAGCCAGGCATGGTGTTGCACACCTGTGGTCTCAGCTACTTGGGAGGCTGAGGTGGGAGGATCACTTGAGCCCAGGAGGCAGAGGTTGTAATGAGCACTGATTGTGCCACTACACTCCAGCCTGGGTGATGGAGCAAAACCCTGTCAAAAAAAAAGACAAAGAATAACAAGTGTTGGTGAGGATGTAGAGGAAAGGAAACCCTTGTATATTGTGAGTGAGAATTTAAACTAGTACAGCCATTTCAGAAAATAGTATGCAGACAGTTCTGGAAAGAAGACATTCATACAGCCAACAGACACATGAAAAAATGCTCATCATCACTGGCCATCAGAGAAATGCAAATCAAAACCACAATAAGATACCATCTCACACCAGTTAGAATGGCAATCATTCAAAAGTCAGGAAACAACAGGTGCTGGAGAGGATGTGGAGAAATAGGAACACTTTTACACTGTTGGTGGGATTGTAAACTAGTTCAACTATTATGGAAAACAGTATGGCGATTCCTCAAGGATCTAGAACTAGAAGTACCATATGACCCAGCCATCCCATTACTGGGTATATACCCAAAGGATTATAAATCATGCTGCTATAATGACACATGCACATGTATGTTTATTGCAGCGCTATTCACAATAGCAAAGACTTGGAATCAACCCAAATGTCCATCAGTGACAGATTGGATTAAGAAAATGTGGCACATATACACCATGGAATACTATGCAGCCATAAAAAAGGATGAGTTTGTGTCCTTTGTAGGGACATGGATGCAGCTGGAAACCATCATTCTTAGCAAACTATCACAAGAACAGAAAACCAAACACCGCATGTTCTCACTCATAGGTGGGAATTGAACAATGAGATCACTTGGACTCGGGAAGGGGAACATCACACACCGGGGCCTATCATGGGGAGGGGGGAGGGGAGAGGGATTGCATTGGGAGTTATACCTGATGTAAATCATGAGTTGATGGGTGCAGCACACCAACAAGGCACAAGTATACATATGTAACAAACCTGCACGTTATGCACATGTACCCTAGAACTTAAAGTATAATAATAAAAAAAATAAAAAATAAAAAGAAAATAGTATGGAGTTTCCTCAAAAAACTAAAAATAGAATTACCCTGTGATCCAGAAATCCCACATCTGGATATATCTCCAAAGGAATTGAAATCAGTATGTCAAAGTGAAATCTACACTCCCGTGCTCATTTCAGCACTATTCACAATAGCCAAGTTATAGAAGCAACCTAACTGGAATACTTATCTTTATAAGTATCTATATTTTATTCTATATATAAAACATATATTTTATACCTAAATGGAACACCTACTTGTTATTAGCAGTTGTCTGATATATCTTTTGCTATTCCCTCACTTTCAGACACTCTACATTACCTCATTTTTAGATGTGTCTCTTACACATGTCGCATAGCCAGATTTATTTTGGGGGAGACTGTCATTTATTTACCTTCACCATTTTCCAGGTAATAAGCTAAATATTGTTCTTGATGCACAACAAGCACAAAGCCGTGAATGTCTAATACAGGCATATCAACACCTAAACTCATGCATGTAAGTAGAGGGAGATTGGACTCTAGAACTCAGATCTCCCGTATTTCATTCAGGGGACTTTTCCTTTATGCTATCTTTCCTCAGATGTAGAGAAAAAAAAACTTCAATGTGAAGAAAATATACTAAAGATAGAGATGCTGCCTAATAAAGTAGAAAGAGCTACTTTAGGAAACCGAAAGCTTAAGCCTAGACTTTGTCAGTTACTCTGTGTGAACTCGGTCAAGTCGTCACCCTATCTGATCCTTAGGTTTTCGTCTTGCTGGACAAACCACAGCATACATGGGATTATCCTTCATGTGACTATCCTTACATCCACCTTAAAGGTGAAGAAATTCATATTCAGTGAAGGAAATTGACTTGCCCAGGTGGAAGATCTCGAATGTATTTCAGAGAATACTTTTTTATATCACGTAATCTCTTTTAAACGGAGCCTCACTCTGTTGCCCAGGCTGGAGTGCAGTGACGCAGTCTCAGCTCACTGCAACTTCTTACTTCCGGTTCAAACGATTCTCCTGTCTCAGTTTCCTGAGTAGCTAGGATTACAGCTTCCTGCCACCATATCCGGCTAATTTTTTTATATCTTTAGTAGAGATGGGGTTTCACCATGTTGGCCAGGCTGGTTTTGAACTATTGAAAAACGCATCTTTTATGGCTTGAATTGTGACTCTCCTCTCCCACTCCCCTACCTCCCCCTCAAAAAAATTAGTTTGTTGAAGTCCTAATCCCAATATTTTCAGAGTGGGACCTTATTTGGAGATACAAGTCATGGTAGATGCAATTACTTAAGATAAAGTCATTAGGCTGGGCCCTACTCCAATATGACTGGTGTCATAGTAAAAAGGGGGAATTTGGCCAGAGACACAAAGAATGCCACATGAAGATGAAGGCAGAGGCTAGGGTGATGCTTCTGCAAGCTAAGGAAGGCAAAGGTTACCAGAAACTCCAAGAAAATAGGGGAGAAGGCCTGGAGCACAGTCTTTTGCCAACCTCAGAAGAAACGTGTTGATCCCTTAATTCAGACTTCGGACCTCCAGAACTATGAGAGAATGTATTTCTGTTGTTTAGGCCACTCAATGTGTGGTACTTTGTTACTGCAGCCTGAAAAACCAATTCAGCATCATTCTATTACAACTGAACACCTTCTGGCAGAGTACCCACATACATACATACATGTGCACTGTCTCATATGTGTACCACGGAGAAGTGTTGCCTTGTACACAACATTTTAAAAATCCCATTGTCTCCTTGGAACATCTTCCCAGATAATAGAGAGTAAAGCTTGAGTCAGTAAACTTGAGTTTGGGTATCAATTTAGACAAAAAATCTTTCCTGCTGGATCCTGGTCTCCTCATTTGGACACTGAGAGAGTTACAGCTCTAATCAGGTCTTAGTTGACTGAACTTTACATTTTCAAAATATTTTGCCAACCAATCTGTTCTTAGGCTGACATAATTAATTTGACTGCCCAATGTTTATTAATCAAAGACATATAAAACAAGATATGCACAAAAATCACTTCCCCCAGATTCCTATGATGTCACCAGCAGCCAATCAAAGCTGAAAAGGACATTCTTGTGGATTAGTTCTAAAGCTTATGCACAGCTGGGCCAGATGATCGAGGGGTCCAGCAGGGTGGACCCATGTGGCTAGGGGCCAACATCTGCCCGGAAACACCCCCTGTGGCCTCCCAAGCAGAGCCTGGTGGTAGAGAGGCTTTGTCATCCAGCCCGAGTGTCAAGCATTCCCTGGAAAGTGGTGAGTGAATATGGGATTCTCTCTCCTCACTGCTCCAGCCTGGATGTGCATTCCCACAGAGGGCCTTGTAAAGGGGAAACTGACGGGATCAGGGCAGATCCAGGAAGACCAACAATTGGGTGGGCCACATGCTTGCATGAAATGCAAGGCCCCATCATCACTACTGGGGAGAGAAGAAAGGCAGGGTGGGGCAGGATCAGGGGCTGAGTTGGTGAAAACCTTCAGCATAGACCCCACTGGCCTTTCCATCATCTTTGCACAAGCAATGGAGTTGGGTACCAAGTCCCCTTAACAACCAGTCACTAGCATTTTGTCCTTGAGTAAGTCACCTAAACTTATCTAGACATCAGTATTTCTCTGGGTCAAATGGAGATGATAAGTTCCCATCTTCCATTCTGCCTGATTAGGGTATCTATGAGAGTTAAGTTAGGATAATAGGTATGAGAAGTGTATTTAGTGTTCTGTAATTCAGCAAACATATTCTGAGCATTCCTCCTTGTTGTTCATTTGTTCAATCAGTAAAGACATACTGAGGGCCTAAGACGTGCCAAGAAGCAAATCAGGTGCCAGAAACATTGAGAGGAATGAATTGGCTGTCTAATGGAGAACAGAAACAATTGCACTGCTTTGCAGCATGTGTTTTGAGCTCTCACCAGCACAGCCTGTAGCAAGAGGGAAGCCTGAGCTCAACCCCTCAGAGCAGAGAGGTTCCAGGGCAGCAGCTTTCAGCCTTGCTGTGAGCAGGAAGGGATGTCCTTCCAGGGGTGGCCAGCTCTCCTTACTCAAGTCTCAGCCCAGGGCCGGAAAGCCAGGGCCATGCCTCACTTGCTGTCCCAACTAGATAGAGAAAACTGTGATCCTTCATCCCTGTTCTGTAAAAAACAAAATAAACCTGCCCCCCACCTGAAAGAAAACCCTAAAACTAAACTTCTATCACCGTTTTTGTTAATTTTTCTGGATGGAGCTGTTTGGCCTGCAACCTTTGGGATGTTTCTAGAAGGATGGAGAGAGGAAAAATGAGTACAATTTTCTCAACTAGATTTTTATGAATTCACTTCCCCTTTCCCCTCAATTCTAAAGTCACAGGTTTTCCAGGCCCCAAAATGACCCTCACTTTCTCCTATTTCCTTTGCCCTATACCTATATATAAAAAGAGACTGGAAAGTGCACAGTCTGATTCCCTCCTGGATCAGGATGGACAACTGGATGTTTTTAATCCACTGTGAACTGGATTTACAGCCGCTCAAAGCCAAGGTG
This sequence comes from Papio anubis, assembly GCF_008728515.1. Classification (NCBI taxonomy): domain Eukaryota; kingdom Metazoa; phylum Chordata; class Mammalia; order Primates; family Cercopithecidae; genus Papio; species Papio anubis. Next base: position 7,874,904 of record NC_044982.1, on the reverse strand, counting down.
AGGAGTCCTGCTAGTTGAACCCTTGCAGAATGAATCTCCCACAAAAGATGGGGTTGGCATTCTCTCCATGATCTTCATGGGAGCCCTCAGGGAATTTAGAAATACAATAATCCTAAAGAGAAAGAAAGAATATGGGAGTCGCTTTCGGATATCACCCTTCAGTGTTTCTGAGCCTTCATCGATTGGCATGTGCGTCCGTGGTTTGTCACGTTGTTTTATCCTGTGGTCACATTTTCGCACCAGCAACACAGGCAGGGATCTGGCGTCAGCACCATGGGACTGATGAGCAAAGTGAGGCTGGGAGTGTGTAAGAAAAAACTGGAAAGTAGAACCGCAGCCCAAGCAGACCAAGCTCCGTGTGGGCTGGCCTGGCACTGACCTGACAGCAGAGCTTTGCCACGGACGCTCAGGTGCTGTTCGAAATGCAGGGAACCGCTCTCCCTCCCAGGGGTCGGGGTGGCTTGGCAGAGAGGCGGCCAGTCGCTCTGTTGGCTGCAGAGATAATGATGTTTAGAGCTGGTTATCAACCACCTTTGAATGGCAGGCTCCGAATTCCTAATTAACTAACATCCGTGGTCTGGTGGCTCTTGTAAGGGTCCAATTGTATCAGATTTCAGGCATACGTGGGTCTATCTCTCCCCAAAACCTGTGCACGGTGCCTGATAAATAGAAGTTCCCCACGACAATAATTAATGAATGGAAGGAGAGAAAGGGGCAGGCTTTGTGAACTGTCCCAAATCCCCAGAGCTCCCAGGAATGAAAGTTGATTTTTCTGCCAAAGGAGGCCTGTGTGGACAATGCGCTTCGAGGAAAGGGCCAGGATGCTCAGCTGTTCTGAATTTACCCAGGAACGCAGGGGCCTGCAGTCCTGGGCCACCTGGCACCCAGCTGTTCATAGCATCATGGTCCCAGAATCCTGCCCTGGAGGGGCGTGGGGAGACCATCCGATATAACCCTTCATTGTCCACACCTTACTGGGTCCATCCAGGTCCTTAGGGACAGATGCACAATGGGCACCCAGGTCATCCTGGATGAGCCTGTCTCTCATCCAGTTCCTCTCCTCCCATGCTCCAATTACAGCTGACTCTATTGATACCATCTTAGTGTAGGGGTCGTTTTCCTGAAACATGCAGCCCCAGTGGGGCATGGTGGCTCACGCCTGTAATCCCAGCACTTTGGGAGGCCGAGGCAGGTGGATCACAAGGTCAAGAGATCGAGACCATCCTAGCCAACATGGTGAAACCCCATCTCTACTAAAAATACAAAAATTAGCTGGGCGTGGTGGTGCGTGCCTGTAGTCCCAGCTACTCAGGAGGCTGAGGCAGGAGAATCGCTTGAACCTGGGAGGCAGAGGTTGCAGTGAGCCGAGATGGTGCCACTGCACTCCAGCCTGGTGACAGAGTGAGACTCCATCTCAAAACCAATCAACCAACAAACAAAAACATGTGGTCCCTCCTGCCTGAGCACCCTTCCTTTATTTCCTCCTGGAGTATCCCTAGTCTTCCGTCAAGTTCAGCCCAACCTCACTTGCTCAGGAAAGCCGTCCTGGACTGGCTTTCACTCAGTGGTGAGTACATACCATTCCTCCATGCAGCTTGTCTGGCTTCACTACCTTCACTGCAACACGTTTCCTGCTGCATTGAAGGTTTCCACATCTGCATCTGAGCAGTACACTAGACCATGAGCTTCTCAACGGCATGACCAGAGTCATATCTATCTTTATCAGAGCAGAGCTTAGGGGAAAGCCGAGCAGAAAAGAATGGGTGCCCAGATAATACCTACCGAAAAACAAATTAATAAATTTTTTTTTATAAAATAATATTCTTTAACTCTCTAAGGACCGGGATGCTGTTTGGTGGTAAATAAATTACTTAATTGGACTTGGCTCCTGTTAAAAGGGTAGGAACTGAATTCAGGCAGTAAGTGAAGACACGTGGAGAGGACCCTCCTGATGTATAGAAGGCCGGCTGAGGAATGGCAAGGATGGCCCCGGGCTCAGCCAGACTGGGATGAGCAGTGACACACCCTCGCCGGTGGATAAACCTCTCTGAGCACTCAGAAAATCTGGCCAGTGTGGTGACCAGCTGGCTTCTGTCTGTGTCCAGGCCAAGCGCCAGGAACTCAGGCCTGAGAATGAGGGTGTTATTTAGTACTCAGATGGGAGCTCAACAACCATGGGCTGTCTTTGCCATCCGTAACAGTTTGCTGCTGTGTCTATTTCCAACAAAGCTCAAAAAGACATGCATCTGCTGGAGAGGACCGAGTTTTGGTTGTACTGGAGAGTCCATCCCTCCGATCAAATGGTCACTGTGTTTGCTTAGATCCAGAGACACGGGAGCCCAGAGTCAAATAAGGGGCATCTTCTAGGTGGTGGCATTTCACAATCACGTGATGAGGGGAGTTACTCAGACCGTCTGAGCCTCAGTTTCCTTACCTGTGGAACCTAGTCTTCAGGGGACAGGCAGCTCATGCGATGAATAGTTGTGTTGGCATCATCCAGGAACTCAGCAAATACCCACTGCTTTCCTCCAAGGCTGGATGAGGGTAGGCACAAGAAGAAAGGAAGCTCTTTCTCTCAGATATGTGTCTCCCTAAATGCCCTGCCCTGGGCACGCTGCTCAGTCAGAGCTCCTCCTGCCGTGGCTCTTGGCACAAGGTCTTTTTATTGAAGGCTTCCCTGGAAGGCAACAGAACACCAAGCTCCATCAGCCTGTAGCTTTTCTTAAAGACCAAGTAATAAAATACTTGAATTCAATAAATCTTCCTCACAGGAAAATCTCAGATACCTCCACCCACCTAAAACTCAAATGAGGCAAGTTCACCAACTCTCTTTGTTTCCTTATAGATATTTCTAGAATAGAGTTTAATAAGCATCATAATATCTCACATGTATTTTCAAGCCAACAGAACTTTACATCATGAACACACCTGGAGGGTCAATAAGAATGATCACTTATGAGGATAGAAATTTCTTCATGTAAAAACTTAACAGAAAATCCCATCTGCCACAGCGCATCTCTTCCCAGAACCACACGGACACGCTCCTGGTACTCCCCACAGTGGGAGACACAAGGTAAGATGCCTTCAGGATGAATGACAAGATGTGAACCCTGAAGTTACAGGAAACGGAGAATTGCAGCAGGGGACATGAGAGCGCTCATCCCTCTGAAAGTTATTTAAATTTTCTCTTTTTAAAAATTTTATTAATACTTTTTTTAAACACAGTCTCACTCTGTTGCCCAGGCTGGAGTGGAGTGGTGTGAGCTTGGCTCACTGTAGCCTCGGCTTCCTAGGCTCAATCGATCCTCCTGCCTCAGCCTCCTGGGTAGCTGGGACCACAGGCGCATGCCACTACATCCGGATAATTTTTGTAGTTTTCAGAGACATGGGGTTTTGCCATGTTGCCCAGGCTGGTCTCCAACTCCTGGGCTCAAGTGATCTATCTGCCTGCACTTCCTCATGCACTGCATGAGCCACCGTCCCTGGCCTCTACCCCCCCCAATTTAAATGGCTATGACACGCCCCAACACACACTCACATTTAAGGCCTAAATCCTTGCCATCGCCCACACACTTCATGAGGCCAAATAGTAGGAAAGTCCTACTCCTTACCCTGATATCATCTGCCCTCTGAGCTCCATCAGAACAAGAACTTGCATCTCAGTTCACGATTGCCTCCCTGATGGCTCCCAGGCACAGTGCCTGGTGACACAGGAAGCACCCAGTCATTTTGTCGAGGAAGCCAAGGAAGGACTGATGTAAGGGGAGTGAGCTCCCTTCCTGCGCACAGTGGTATCTTAGTACAAGCCGTGACCTCCTCCTCGAATGCCTCGATCACCCACTGGCAAACTGTGGTTCATCCTTCCCTATGTGCCTGTATCTGGCTGCCCACTGCAGCCTTCCTATGCATCCTGGGCAAGCCTCCCAAGTGGTCTCCTCCATGCCATTCTGCACTCTGTGTGTCCTTTGTCAACTCAATGACCACTGCCCCAGAGTGGTTTCTGGAGACACCTGGCTCATGTCCTCCATCAGACACCCCCTCCCTCACCACATCTGCATCCCACCTCAGGGTTCATCTCTGCTCCCATCTGGGTCTCCATGCAGGGTGTTGCTCAGCTGAGGCACTTTCCACTCTGGCTCTGATGCAGTTTGTCCTCCGAAATCCCCCCCTAACACTGCTCTGCTCCACCAGGGTCGCTCATCAGCTGGGTGAGGTGCACTGGGGTGATCATGGTCTTGGGGGAGGTGGTTCTAAAAGGCTGAGAGCTTTTGCAACACCATGCTTAGCTCCTAAGTGGTGCAGACGAGAGATGCAAATCCAGCCACCAAAAGCAACAATTGAGCCCCGGTGAGAAAAATACTACTTTTGGAGCTCACCCCCTTATCAGGCTCCAACACAGGGTTTGGTGATAATAAGAAGTCCAATCACCCATGTCACACACAAAGAAAGCCTCATCAATTTGCAGCCGTCCTGAAAGATGCTTTCTTGGGGGCATTCATTCACTTGAGGGAGTATTTCTGTGGGCCCTACTCTGGGCAAGAAGTGTTCTAGGTGCAGGGCCTTTGGTGAACGATTTAGACAAGCTCTCTGCTTCTGTAGAGAGAGCGAGTGGGGCAGGCAATCAACAGAACCAATATGCTGTCTAATGAAGTCAGCTAGTGAAGAATTCAGGGCAGAAAAATAAAGCAGCTTTAGGGTATGGGGAGGTACAGGAGCATCTGCCTTAGCCAGGTCCAGTTGGGTGGGCCCCTCTAAAGGGCTGACATTTAGCAGCAACTGGGTAAGCATAAGGGTGAGCCATGAGGCTGCTGAGTTAGGCATCCCAGGCAGGGTCAAGGGCAAGGGCAAGTGGGCAGTGCCTGGCCTACCTGAAGTGCAAGGGGGCTGGGGCCTTGAATGAACGGGGGAGGGGGCAGTGAAAAGGGTTTGGGTTTTCACCAAAAAGGAAGCAGAGGAGTCTGAACACCGGGGCCTTGGGAACCACCACGATGGCGCTTCGGCTTCTACTTGCAGGTGGGAGAGTTATAAGCAAGGAATGATGTGATTTAACTTACGCTTTTGGAGTATCACTCAGTTGCGGTGGAAAAGTCTTGGCAACTAGGCACAGCTGAGCCTAAAATCCTAGTGACGTCACTGTTTCACTGCATCCAAAGGAGAGGTCTTTATGAGCTGCTGTGCAAATGTCTTACCTGCTGTAGGACACAGGTATCTTGCCTAGTGGACCACAACAAACACTCATTTCCTTCCTAATGTGTATTTCCAAATCCACATCTCCCTTCTCCCAGCTTAGGGACAGTGAGACAGTTTGGAGGTGTGTACCATACCAATTTCATGTTGAAATGCAATCCCCAATGCTGGAGGCGGGGTCTGTTGGTGGGACCTTGATGGGATCACAGGGGCCGGTCCCTCATGAATGGCTTAGCACCATCCTGTTAGTGATGAGTGAATTCTCATTCAGTTCCGTCATGGGAGATCTGGTTGTTTAAAAGTCTGAGATCTCCCGCTTCTCTGTCTGTTGCTCCCACTCTCACTATGAGACACACCAGCTTCCCTTCCCCTCTGCTAAGATTGGAAGCTTCCTGAGGCCCACACCAGGAGCAGATGCTGACACCACACTTTCTCTACAGCCTGCAGAATCGGGGGCCGAAATAAAACTTCTTTTCATTATAAATTACCCAGTCTCAGGTATTCCTTTATAGCAATGCACAAAATGGCCTAATATATGCAGCAAAGAGTGTGGTGAAAATAGCTTCTTTCGGAAGGCATAGTTATTTCTACGTGTGCTGTCTAAACCCCGATATTCAACATGCAGTGCGTATGTTCTCTGGGTCCATCATATACCATGGCAGAGACCATTTAAACTCATGCCATATCATATGAGTTTAAATGTCCATACAGTTCAATGCAGATACACTGAGATCTTCTGAGAGTAATTTTCCTGGACGCAGGATGCATGACTCATGCACTTACTCAATTAAAAACAACAACAACAACAAAAAACAGCATATATGTTCAGATAATGTAGGTCATCTCTGTTTCCTGCGAATAAAAGTTTTGATTAAGACAGACTCATACCCTGGAACAGAGGCCAGGCGCACTTGTCTTAGGATGCCGGCAAAGCTCAAGCCTCTTGTTCTGTCAGGTCCTGTTTAAGAAATTGCCTTTGCAAGTCTAACACATTTAATTGAGGGAGTAGAGAGGAGGGTATTCGAAAAGATTATGAAGGAAGGTGGGGCATTTGTCCAATTGGTTCCACTTCCAGGGGCCCTTCATAGTTCTTGGAGGAGAGCCAGGCCTGTAGCTGGGGCATTTGCATCTGTTTATCCTCTTAGTCAAATGCCTTTTGTCTAAGCCGTTGACTTGGGAGCAAAAATGTACTGACCTCCACAGACCATTCTCAAACTTGGGATAAAAGAAACTCATTTTTTTTTCTTTCTCAAAGAATGAACTTAGAAGATCCACCTCCTCCCTCATCCCTTTTGCCAGAGACGCCCATTGGAGGCTATTGCTAGAAAGAGTGGCCCAATTCAACAGAAGTGTCTAGTTCAAGCCACACACAAGTTCAGACTGCCTTTTAAAGGGAACATTATCAATAGTTTATTCAACAGCTGCTAACCTGGTTGCACTGTGGGACTTGAACTTGCCAATGTGACAGGCAAGTTGGGGGTCTAAACTTCAGTGCCTTCTACATAGTGTCACCACAGCTACTATTTATTGGATGCCCACTACATGTTAGTTGCTCTCTGTGAATTTTGTACGTGCCCAGAAACAATCCTACAAGGATTCTCATCCTTATGAGTAAACTGAGGCTCAAAGGAGCTATGTAACTGGCCCAGGATCACAGCCAGCACATTCCCAAGCCGAGGCTTATACCCAGGACACCTGTGCACCCTCTGCTTTTATCTGCCTGTCACATGCAGCACTTGCTGGGCACCTCCTCTTTTCCAGGCACTGTGCCACCTGCCAGAGCATCCAAGATCAACCAGACAGCCCAGAACTCTCCAACAGCTCAGGCTTGGTTTGAGTTCTCACAGAAGCAGGACTTGGGACAATGATTGGTGAGCAAGGTGTTTATTTGGAAGGTGATTCCAGAAAGCACTAGTGAGGGAGTTGGGACAAGAGACAGAGATGGGAAATTTGTGACAAAGGGTTATGCCACCAAGCCAAATACTTTGGAGGGCAATAGGCTCAGTCTTAGGGACTCTGCGGGGGTGATATTCTGCACCCCCAAATCAGGTACTAGGGAGCTAGGGTATTTAGCCACCAATGTGCCACCCATCAGTGCTTGATGGTTTTTTCCAAGGGCATTGAGTATAAAGCATTTTTGTCTCCCCATGCACGTGGACAGACTGTGTTCTTTCTTCCAAGAAAAAAGAGTCCTCAGACAGACATTAACTGCAAATGGGCATTTTTTGAGCATCTCCTACACATCAGGCACAGGACATCTATTTACCTACCTCATAGAGAGACAGGCAGCGTGTATTTACGATAATTAGTGCAGATATCTGGAGTCCACATTTATAAGCTGTAGGATCTTGAAGAAATTGCTAAATCTAATGTCTGCTGCAAGAAGGGAATGGTGATAATGCCTACCGCAAAGAAGAAACCATGGATTGAAAGAGATTGTGTGTGTAATGCAGTCAGAGTAATATCTACAACCCAATGAGTTCTCAAAAACAGTTTACATATTGGTAAGCCCTAGTATCCTTAGCTCATTAAATCCTTACGATGACCTGTGATGAAGTAGAGTCCCGTAGAGGCTGAACGATGTGCCTAGTATCCTCAAGGCATCAAAATCAGAACTAAGCAGTGATCCAGTCTAGGTGCAGTGGCTCATGCCTGTAACCCCAGCACTTTGGGAAGCCGAGGTGGGCAAATCACCTGAGGTCAGGAGTTCAAGACCAGCCTGACCAACAAGGTGAAACCCCATGACTACTAAAAATACAAAAATTAGCCGGGCATGGTGGCAGGCACCTGTAATCCCAGCTACTCAGGAGGCTGAGGCAGGAGAATTGCTTGAACCGATGAAGCGGAGGTTGCAGTGAGCCGAGATTGTGCCATTGCGCTCCAGCCTGGATGATGGGGCAAAACTCCTACTAAAAAAGAAAAAAAAAAAAAAAAAAAAAAACTAAGTCTGTGTGACGGCAGATCCCGGAGGCCACACGGAGCTCCCTGGGACGCATGGCACCATGAAATTCCGAGTGTGAGCTCCTTTCTCCCTACTCCAAGGAGTGCATGACTCAGAGTAAGCTCCTTACCCCACTGGCTAGCGTCTCTATTGGAAGCAGTGAACTTCGTAGCTGAACTCCCTTCCAGATGTATAATATATCCATTCCCCCAAGTGCTTGACATGGATGCGTTAGAGAGCTGAAGACACTCTTTAATGTTCAATATTTCTGTGATTAACGTTTTATTGGACGGTGGGCAACAGAAATGCTATCCCCGCACAAAAGAAATAATTCAAATAGGGACATTGTCTGTTGCATAAAACCTCCATTTAAAGATTTTTTAAAAAATATTTTAAAAGTGACTTTGGAAGGAAGCTTCAACCTAAGGAGAAGGATCAAAAGTAAAATTGATGGCTTCAGGGTGGAATTTTTCCCTTCAGTAACTTAGCCGTCCTGATAGAGATAATGATGTCCACCTGTCAAGGCGAAGAGGCAGGCGCGCTGCAGAGAAAGATAGCAAGGACCTTCAGAGACTACTCAACTCCGCAAGCTTTGTTAAGGGGCTGGGAGGGAAAAAGCAATTGCCTTCCCTCTTGTCCTTCCCCTGTCCTCTTTCTCCAAGCCTGAGAGAGGACTGCAAGGCCACTGGTCCCCAGGAAGCTGATGAGGATGAGTGGCTCACAGTTCTGCGTGGCTTGTTAATCACATCAGCTAGCAGTCCTCTTCCTATGTGCCTGCCACTGTGCAAAGCTCTTTACTTCAATTAACTGAAGCTTCCCAGTGACCCCTTGATATTTGTATCAGCATCCTTACTTTACAGATGAGGAAAGTGAAACCCCAAGAGTTCAGTCTTACTAATCCACAGTTACTCAATCAAGACCCGGCACACTGAGACAGCCTGAGCCCTAAATCACCATACCACTCTGCTCCACATTTCTCATCTCCTGTGACCCTCACCACAGTGCTGCTAGGAGATGAGTTTTTGTCTCATTTCAGACTAAGGTGATCAAGGGCCAGAGAGAAGTAGTGACTTGTCCAAGGTCACACAGCCAGTGCATGGCACAGCTGGATCCTGAACCACAGTGGCCTGACTGCAGACTACGTCACAACTGGTGACATATAGAGGGACGTTTAGCTGATTTTTCTTCCTTAATGGTTCACTTAATTACTGAATAATGTATCCCAGTAGTTTTTTGCTACAATTAGCTTTTAATGTTTTATGCTACAGTGCTAATAAGAGTAGTTTAAATAGACTTGAAAGTTGTATTAATTCCATCCTTTTTCTTTTAAAAAAAAGGAGCTAAAAATTAAGTCACCTTGAGAGAAATTGATATTATCATTGTTACAGACAGCAGGTATAAACAAATCTGTACGTGCGCCTAAACTTACCTATAGATATTGCTACAGATATGTTTTATATCTATAAATATGTTGCATATGTGCAGTTAATACACGTCCATGCGTATCTCCTTGTACTGCTTAAAATTATTAATTCTTGTCAAATAAACTGACCACTGACACTACTCCTCCTGACCATAGCGTTGCTCACAAAAGAAGCAACTTGGTTACAAAGCCACACCTGAAGTTCAAAGTTTTGCCCCTGTGACTTTTAATTCAGAGCCCGTTGTTGAAACCACTATTCATCTTCTTTGTCCACAGCATCTTTATGCTGTGGTCTATCTTTCCTCATAAGCCAACACACATACTTCTCATTAAACCTCAAGGTCAGCTGGAACTACCTGCTTCTCACTTAGAAAGGCCATCAGGATCCCCAAAGTGAGCGTTACATATGCCATAGAGCTCAAGTTTCCTGTCCAGGCACCCCAAACGCAGTGCACAAGAATCTGGCCATTTTTGCTTGATATGCTGACAGAAAAAGAAAATGTGAAATTTATTATATAGTTTTATTTATACTTCCATTATATTCTACAAAATATCAAAGGTGGTATAAGCAAGATGTAGACTTAGATGGCTAATATATCGGCTTTGTTCCAGAGGGTTTCATATTTCGTTTATTTTCAAACTGAACTTGATCAGGTCATTATATAAATAATAAAATGTGATGTATCATTTATATGAAGAATAACTGATCTGTGATCATTTTGGTATTGATTAAGTTAATAGAATGAGCACTTACTTACCTTATTACAAACCCTGTATATTAAAAATATGCCTTAAAATATAAGCAAGGGTCTGACAAAAGGTTTGATCTGGAGTGGTGGGCGTGAGTTCATTTGACCTCAGCTTTTCTTCCCAACCCAGAAGAGACTGAGAACAGGCTGCTGGCCTCAGGGCCTCTGTTCTTTTTCAAACACCAAGTTGGCCTACCATTCTTACTAAATCATTGCCACTCCCTTTGAAACCCAAGCTGATATAATGACGACATTGTACCAAGTAATAACTTCAATTATATTTTCCACTTGTAATTTCACATCTACATCTAAAAGAGGCTCTGTCCCTTTCTTTTTATTACGACTTACATTTATAAGTATGTTTGGAGCAATTTTAGGCAGATTCATTGTTAGTTTTTATTCTTGTTTTCCATGTGTGAGAAGAATGACTGCTTTTAATGGTCGGCCTCCTCTCTTCCTCAAAGTCTTCAGTTGAGTTAATGTTTGGTTTGTCTTAAAGCCACTAGTTTCATTCATTCTGTTTGAATCCATTGATTCAGAGATGTTGCACAATGTCAGTAATATGATCACTACGTTGCATCCCTTTGTTTTTCAGACGGTCTATTTGAAAACCAGAGATGGAGAGTGGATAAGCCAAGGTCACACAGCAAATTCATGGCAGAGCTGGGACTATGAATCTGAGACTGGGGTGATATTCTATTTTGTGTAGAGTGTCTCTGTAAGAGGATAGTGTTGGATGTATCTGCCTGTCTGTTCCCATTTTTGGCCATGGTCCATATTGCCCAGGTCCATATTGTCCATATACCTACTCTTTCACCCCCTAAAACCTTATCCATGATGAGCTTCTCCAGCTAACCATTGCAAACACTGCTCCAGTGTTTCATTACCATTCCATTTCCACAATGTTTATGTCTAGAAGAGCTACCAAACCTAGACCTCATCTTAGAGGAGAGTTTACATTTTGTGTCAGTGCATTTTACCAGGGACGAGATTAACCTGGGTGTGGCTCAGATAAGAAGGTTAAAATAATTACAAAATGAAAAATTGAGCATTGGCCTGTTGAGCATTGTCTTCAAATATCTGAAGAGCAGGTTGTGGTGTACAGTAATTAAAATTGTCTCCACAGAGTAAAGCTAGAATCATTCAAGTGGTCAGTCTATTTATATACTAATTGAAGACCTTTCTGCCAATGATAATGTATTAGTTTTTTCTCACACTGCTATGAAGAAATACCTGAGACTGGGTAATTTATAAAGAAAAGAGGTTTAATGACTTATGGATCTGCATGACTGGGGAGGCCACAGGAAACTTACAATCACGGCAAAACATACCTCTTCACAGGGCAGAAGGAGACAGAATGAGTGCAAGCAGGGGAAATGCCAGATGCTTTAAAAACTGTCAGATCTGGTGAGACTCACTCATTAACATGAGAACAGCATGAAAGAAATTGCCACCATGATTAAATTACCTCCCCCTGGTTCCACCTCTGACGTGTGGGAATTACAATTCAAGGTGAGATTTGAGTGGGCACCCAGAGCCAAACCATATCAGACAAGTAGACCAAAAAATAGATGTCTCATCTTGTGAAGGCTTTGCCCAACCCAAGTGCAAGACAGCCCATTCCATCACAGCACTCAGGGCAGACTTGAGTTCATGTCGTAGCTCCAACTGAAAAACCATGAGACTTTTTAGCTGCATAAAACGGTGAACATGCTGAAGATGATAATGATGATAGTGAGGATAATGATGGTGATGATGATGGTGATATTGGTGATGATGATGATGATGATAGTAATGGTGTTGGTGACAATAACAGTGACGATGGTGATGATAGTGATGGTAATGATGATGAAGATGAAAATAATGAGCAAAATGGTGATGAGGAAGACAAGAGTGTGATAGTAATATAAACACAGGCTGCTTCTGCCAAAAATGTTAAGAGATCCTCACACTGGATGGGAAGCGGAGGAGCCAGGTGATTTCAAAGATTTTCCACTTCCCCTGTGATTCTATGACTCTTAAGTAGTTAAATAAAAACAACAAAGCTTTAGTGTTAGATCAATAATAGGTCAAATCCAGTATGTATGAAATATACAACCTTGTATTTGTCAGATTATGTATATTCTTAAGGCCTTTTATTCTTAACCCTGGAATATGGTGATAAAATATCTATCATGCAAAATAGTGGACATGGATAGTCTTATGGGGTAGTCTCTGTGTTAAGCATCGGGGATGCAGTAGGAGAAAGAGATGCACCATTCCAGCTCTCCACTGTTTCTAAGAGAGGAAGCAGAAAAGTGAAATGTGGACAGGTATGTAGGTGGGAGAGAGGATGGGTGGTTACACATGACAAAAAGCTAATGCAGTGAAGAAGTAATATAACATATGAGGAAATGAAGATAATGAAGGAGGGCAAGGATGCAGAGAGGCAGGAGTGGAGGTGGCATCATAGGGAATCATCAGGGAAGCCTCTGTGCCCCTGCTTGCCCTGGAGAAATTGTGAGCCATGACCTACACAAAGCCCCAGGCAATTTTTTTCTGGCACATACCAAAGACTCATCAGAGGTAGTTTCCTTTAGCTACTCTGGCTGCATTCTGGACACACAGATTTAAGGAAATAGGAGTGATTGTTCTCTAATCGCTGATATCTGAGATCTCCAGACATCAGATGAGGTGATGTGTGTGTGAGGAAGGGAAGGGAACTAAAATTTTTGCAGGTGTATATGCAGCAGGTGGTCTGCAAGGTGCTTTGCTCACATCCTCTGACCTTTCTGTCACTCTCCTGACCCCATGGGGGTACACAGGTTTTGTCTCCCTGACACAGGGAAATTCTCAACCATCCTACTTGCATTTTGGTTTGCTCACCATTTAATGTTCAGCCTGTAGCACACAGACTACCACATAGAAATACGTGATGATAATTGGATGGATGGATGGATGGATGATGGATGGATGGATGGATGGATGGATGGAAGAATGTCATAATGAAAATGAAGTATTCTTGTTTTTCAGATGAGGAAAGCTCACAGAGGTTGTGTGACTAGTATGCAACCATGGACCAATAAATCTGCAGAGGTGGAGTCAATCAACAAGTTATTCATTCATTTACTACTCCTCTCACAGGCTTTGTTAACAGTGTAGCCCACTCTTCTGTCAGCTGGTAACATAAAGACAGATAAGGCTCATCACTGTCTTTAAGACACTTATCATGTGGAAAAATGAATGGGCTGGCAAATTTCAGAGCCCAAATTTCAGTAATTTTCCCAGTACATAAGATGAATTTGTGGAAGTTACAAGAATAAAGGTTTTGGTGGCACATAAAGAAGATGATTTTTGCATTTCTGTTTCAACACATGCTTGTTGGTGAGTTTCTCTTCTCCGGGAATATTCAAGGTGAGGCTGAATGATCCCTGGTAAGGCGCAGGAGAGCGCTGACTCAAGCTCAGGGTAGCCTGTTAGATTGGGTGGGCAGTCACGGATAGGTCTCTGCCACCCCCAGGAGTCAAATGCAATGCAAATCTGCAGACCATTTCTCCATTCCCAGTGTGGCCACTGGCATGGGGTCCTTGAACTGGTGGGCACTAAGTATCTGAGCAGACCACCTCCTGAGCATGCCCAGGGACTTCTGTATCTCCATGAATGGGCACCCTCACCCAGAAAGAGCAGTCAGTGAGCAATTTGGGACTGGGAGAAGATTTCCAGCATCAATCACTGCAGAAGACTCTCACTTTTTCCCTTGAGTGCAAAAATGCACAGGAACCCACGGAGACTTAGTGAGACTCTAAGTGGAACTTAGAGGTGATGAGGACAACTTCTGTGCACTTCATGCTACAGAAAGAACAAAAATCAGAAAAGCCCTCTGAAAGGCCTCCAATTTCTCTGGTCCCACAGCCAAAAGAACACAGGGGCTGAAGCCAACACCTCCTGTGTGGGATGCCTGCTTCCTATCTCTCCAAAAGGTGACCCTTTAGCTGTAGTTCAGAATATCTGAGCCACAGCTAGCATTCACGGTGTGCTTCCTCTAGGTCTACTGCAGACCAGGTGCTTCAGAAACATGAGCAAAGGTCCTTCAAATAAACGGGAAGATTGATCCTCATTTCACAGAAGAAACCACAGGTTCCACGAGGTGGGGTGTATTAGTCTCTTTTTATGCTGCTGCGACATACCCGAGACTGGGAAGAAAAAAAGGTTTAATTGGTCTTACAGTTCCACATGGCTGCGAAGGCCTCAGAATCATGGTGGGAGGCAAAAGGCACTTCTTACATGGTGGCAGCAAGAGAAAATGAGGAAGAAGCAAAAGCAGAAACCCTTGATAAACCCATCAGATCTCATGAGACTTATTCACTATCACGAGAATATCACAGGAAAGACTGGCCTCCATGATTCAATTACCTCCCCCTGGGTTCTACCCACAACAGATGGGAATTCTGGGAGATACAATTCAAGTTGAGATTTTCGTGGGGACATAGTCAAACCATATCATGGGGTAACCTGTTCATGGCCACCCAGGTTGTAAAGACAAAAGTCATGGTTATGAGTCTTTCTCCAGCCACTGACTCACTCTCTCACCTTGTTCTCACTGTGTTTATGGAGGCCAAATAAAAGGGGCAACTTCAACTAATAGGTTAGAATGTCACTGGCTCTGTATTCTACAATATGAGATGGGCTAACCGATTTAGTCAATGTGCACTTGGTAGAAATTTACCTGTCTATAAGTTTGTTTCTTCCAATAGATTAGCTATTTCATGGCAAGGAAAATAGTTAACCCATGCTTCTATTTCTAGAACCTAACTGGGACATGGAACTTAACCAGCTCTCTAATGGAGGCACCATGACATATGAGATGGTGGTTGCATAAATATTTAGCAGGTTCTCTAACCTCTAAACAATCTTCCCTTGCCCTAGGCCAGTTCTACACCTTAAGGGCAGCCCTCAAAGCATGTCCAAGGTCATGTAGCTATTCAGTGGCAAAGGCAATATTCAAACTCTGTTCATTTCACTTCACCATATCACCACCTGGAATATCTGTGTTATACACAAACCAGTGTGATAGTCTGAGCTGCCCAATGTGCATTGATTGTGCACTTGCTGTATGTCAGTCAGTGGACAGTGTCCTAGACTGGAGAAAAGATTCCCTTACTGAAAACTAGGGGACCAGTATCCTAGTGTGGAAACAACTCAACAGTTTCAACCTAGATTCTGCATTGGGGTGAATCCTGACTACAAATTGCCAGCAGTGCATCAAATGAGGAAGATGTGATATCATACCAACAAGGCCCTAAGAGGATGGTCCTCCCCATCATTTGCCTGTGTGATGTTGCATGAACTGCAATGACTTGGTACTGGAAACTCTGTATTTGCAAGGCCCAGAGAATGGGAAAGAAATTGAGGCCTCAAGGGATGTTTCTAGGGGTACCCAAAAGCCTGCAAGTCCTAAGCTGAGTCCTGTGCACAGTAAAGCTTGGTTTAGAAACAGAAAAAATATACTGCATAGCCCACTACTCAGAAAAACTTGCAGAGACATGGTACAGAAAGACACATGCAGAGTGTTCACTGCTGGGGGCACTGGGAACAGCTTCCAGAGAAAGGTAACTGGAGTTGGATTTTAATGAGGGAATGAAATGCAGAGATGGAGGAAGAGTTTCCAAGTAGGGGGTCTCTGCATGAGCAAAGATGTGATTTGTTCTAGGAAAACAAGTCTAGTCTCAGAAAACCTTGCTGAGCACCTGTCAGTGCGAGACCTGTGTAAGGCTTAGAGGAGACAAGGAGAGGAGCAGTTCCAGCCTGTCCAGCCCTCCAAAATCTCCTGGTTCACTGGGCCAGGTAACGAGCTCCTCTCACATGGCAGGATTAAGGCATATGGTTAAACAGACGAGAACCTGTAGGTGGAGCAAGATGAGAGTGTGAGGTCTTGAAGACCAGATTTAGGATAATGATCTATATCAGGGCATCTCTCAGAGCTAGCAAAGTTACACAATCACCCCATTCCCTAATTGAAAACAAAGGCAAACAATATATATTTCCAAAGAAAGAACTTCTAAACAAATATATTGGGGAGAGGGGATGCCAAAGGCAAAGTTTGGAATAGCCACTTGCTACCCTCTTTGAATGACCTCAGATCTTTAAAATTCCTCATCTTCCCTCTAAGGACATTGGACAGATAAAGTCGTCTGGGTATCTCAGGGTCATTAGCACAATCTACTGAACCAAGTTGCCTTTTGTGTTCAGAAGATCGACTATTCTGGAGAAACTCCTCTGACAAGCTGTCACGAACATCCATGTGGAGTTGAGAGAGCTTGGGGGAAAGAACAACACGTACACCGGGTATTTTATTTGGAGATTGTCAGGTTTCAATCAAATGCTGCATCTTCACCTGTGATTGATTTTCCTCTCTGTTTGAAGACAGAGATTTAAATCAAGTGAGCATATCAAACTCCCTCACTATCCTGGGCCACGTCAGCTGCCAAATGTGCTTCTCCTGCCTTGGAGCCTGCCTCTGAGCTCTGCACCTAATGCTTACCCTCTTCCCTTCTGGAGGCTGGTGGGCTCCTTACACTAGCAATTCCAACTGAGAGATGTCACCTCCCATGGCCTCTGTCCCCTGCGGTTTGTGACTCTGCAGAGGACACCCATCCGTCGTGGCTCAGGATAGAAAGTCGGGCCTTTCTTCTGTCTCCTGCATTCCTAGGATCCTAAAAATTTTATCTCTAAACTTTTCTTGGCTCTGGTCCTTTCCCATACCACTCCAGCTACTGTTCACTCTCTTATCACCTCCCAGCAGCTCCTTTAAAAAGTTAAATTTAAGGAGTGCAAATGACGTTTTGTTACATGGATATATTGCATGGTGGTGAAGTCCAAGCTTTTAGGGTATTCATTACCCCAGTAATGTACATTGTGCCCATGAAGTAATATCTCATCCCCTATCCTCCTCCCCCATCCTGCCTTCTGAGTCTCCAATGTCTATCATTCTACACTCTATGTGTACACATTACTTAGCTCCCACTTGTAAGTGAGAGCCTGTAGTATTTGACTTTCTGTTTCTGAGTTGTTTCGCTTAGGATAACGGCCTCCAGTTCCACCCATGTTGCTGATATGATATCTTTCTTTTTAATAGCTGTATAGTATTCTATTGAATACACAAACACACACACACACACACACACATATATATATACCACATTTTGTTTACCCAGTCCACCCACCCACCCCCTCCCACCCCCCCAACACCACGTTTTCTTTATCTAGTCATCCATTTATGGACACTTAGGTCAATTCCATGAGATACCTGCCCTTGTATGTTTATTGCACCACTATTCCCAATAGCAAAGATGTAGAATCAATCCTAACAGTTCTTTTCTTCCCCAATAAAGTCCTTTCAAACTCACTCTCTCTGGGATATGTATTTTCAATGCACATCTGATTCTGTCGCCCTTTCTCCCGCTTAGAGCTCTGCTCGGGTCACCCTGCACCAGTCCCATTCCTTAGCAAAATTTAGAAAGTCCTTCCCCACTTTGACCATGCCTTTCTCTGTGTCCTTGTCTCTTTCAACTTCAGCAAACCTGAAGAGCTTTCATCCCCCAGCACAGACATCAGGCAGACTCGCACCTTTACGTCCTTAATTCGTTCATGTCCCTGATGACTTATATCAGGTTTCAGCTCCTTCAGAGTCTGCAGATTCCTCAACTCCCCATCCCCAGTCCAGGAGTGGGGGACAGTCCCATTTCCCCATGGCTAGAGCTTCCCTGGCTCTGCACTTTACTTTTGCACTCACCAAGTCTTGCATAAAATATCAGTTGGGTTTTTCTATCACCCATTGGACTGTGGACCCTTTAGGCTCAATCTCTCTCTACCCTAGTACCAACTTCAGTTCATGGTACTGTCAGTGTTGAAAAAGTGTCCAATAAATAGATAATTAATTAATTTTCTCTCTCAACAACTGCACTCATAGCTCCAGAGTCCCAAAACTGGAGGGAAACTCCCCCACCCCCACTTTACAGATGTAGAAACTCAAACCCAGAGAGGGGAAAGCTATGTAGTGCCAAGCCAAGCCTGCATGGGCCCAGGACCCCGACACTGGTCCAGGACGTCTCTCCCAGCAGCAGCATTCCTTTCCCTCCCGCTATTCTCTGCTGATACTCACCCCTGGCCAACTGGAATTAGTGCTCATAAAACGCTAGCTTACTCTCAATCAGCTTCATTTGTACTAAGAATCGACCTGAGATAAAAGCAGAAACTCGGCTTATTGAGCTTGAAACGATGGTCAGAAAATCTCTACAGCGTTTTGAGACCCTTGCTGTCAGTGACTTCTGGAATCCAGGACATTAATTTGAAGCCCAGCTCAACTCTAAACCCTCATTCCACCCATTCTTATCGAATTCCAATTCTGTTACCTATGAGGACAGAATTTGACTTACCCACTAGACTATCTGATCCTAGGAATCCCATTTACCTACCTATCACCACTCTCCTACCTCGAGGCAAAAATCAAGCATACAATAGATACTCAGGAAATAGTGGATGAAAGAATTTAGTTCTGACTCTAAGAACACAGGCAGACTAAGGCTTCTAGCAGGCAGGAAGCACCAACTACGCAGCCCTTTGGTGCCTGCCACTGGGCTACACCTTAAAATTCCATCCCATTTACTCCTCCTCATCATCACAGGAAGTAGTCGCTGTTCCCATTTTAGAACTAAGGAGACTGAGGCTGAAGGAGGCTGTGTAACCTGCCTAAGATCACCCAGCCATGAGCATCAGAGAAAGAATTCTAGCTGAGATCGACTTGACCCTAAACCCTAAATTCTTACCCACCATGTGCTGATACACTTACAGGTCAATTTGTGCTCCCCTTGCCCACAATTTGTCATTTCCAGGTGTCTGTTGGAGGAATGAGACCACATCATATTCAACCTCATGAGCTTATTTCTGTCAATCTGTGATTAAAAAAACAAAAAACAAAAAACAAAAAACCCTGGAAGACAAGAAAGAGACATACCTGAAGCCAATGTGTGAGCTACCCAAGAGGGCAAGGAAGTTGAAGCCCAGGGATGGTGGCTCCAGAGAGATTTGGATTACACTTAATTAAGACAAGTTCCTTTCCTCTTATTCGGTTTTTTGTGTTTTTTTTTTTTCCTTTTGTCGTGGCTGCACTATTGGCTTGTGCTGTCTAAAGAGAAAATAGTTAATTGGTTTATTTAGCCAACTATAGATGGATTCAGTATTATTCTTCATCGTGTGAATTAAATTAAATAGTTTATTTACCCCCATGCAATCCATTCAGTTCATTTAATTTAATTTCATAGTTATAATATGGGGAACAAACTAACTAGATTTCTCCCTTTGGGATGGAAATGGGCAAATATTTTGGTTCTGAATTAACAAGCAGCAAAGCTGATATTTATAATAAATCATCCATTGTTAGCCATCCTGATAATTATTCTGTGAATGGTCTAAAACAGACATGGGCATGTAATAGACACATTGTTGGCTTTTACTGCAGTTTAGTTCTTTGTGTTAATGAACAATCTAAACTGAAAACTCAGAGATGATTCCAGAGCAAATAGGTTTGTTTCACAGACATGAATTGAACACCTACTAAGTTCCTGGCAAGGTGAAACAGCCACAAACACATCACACCAAACCCTGCCAAAAACATGTCTGTGTCTCCTGTCTCCAACAGGAAGATGTCACAGTCCCCGCAGGACCTCCCCTGACCTGGCTCCACAGGCTTCCCACTCTCAACTCCTTCTCCTTCCTTCCTGCTCCCCACTTGCCCCCCACTTGCTGTAAGCTTTTGCAATGCTAAACCACGTGTAGTTGCATAAACACGCCAAGCCACACAGTGATTGTAGGTCTTTGCCTCCTCTGTGCCCTCTCCCTCCTTCTTCCCACTCTCCCTGGTGAACTCAGACTCATTATTCAAGATTCAGTTTACTTTGCACCCCCTTCTGGGCAAGGTGCCCTAAAACGTCACTGGTAGAGTTGATACCATCCTCCATCGTGGGGTCCATTAAGTGTGGCAAGCATCACACCCTAATGCAAGTGGCCTTATTGCCCACGCTAAGTGTATGGCTTTGGCCATCCCCAGATCAGGGAATGAGCCTGCCTCTACCTCCTACACTCTCACCTGCAACTCTCACATCCCTGAAATTGGGCTGATAATAATACCTTCCTCGTATCGTTGTTTGTTTTGAGGATTAATTGAGGTTACAGTGTGTGAAGGACTAAATGGCAATGTGTGTAATAGTAAACCTCCAATAAATATTAATTATCACTATCTGTTTATATATCACACTGAGCTATGAGTTGCTGGAGAATCAAGACTTTGTCTTTTTTTAATCTCGGGATTCCCGTTGAATAGCACAATGCTTTGAAGAGATTTTTTTCTTCCATCAATGCATATTTCATGATTTATAAAGAAGGTTAGAGAATTTCAGATGACGAATAAGGTGCAGCTGGTCAATGGAAAAGGGGAGGAGAAAAAAAGAAAAGCTTTGTTATTTGAGAAGCACCAAAAATTGCAGAAAAGATCTTCTTGACTTTTGGTAGATTCTGGAACCTATCAGAAAGGACTGGCCAGGAATTAGGAAAATAGGTTGATTGGGAGAGCATGGGGAAAGCCTGCTGCCTGCAACTTACCAGTCAGGAAGCTTTGGAGCAGACATACAAATTCCCACTGGAAAAAAAGGTGCAAATCCCCGGAGTTATACAGTCTTTTAATCCTTCATCACCTAATACTCTCCTGAACAGTCCTTTTCAGGAAAAGGGGCAGAATCCTAAGACAGAGTCTAGGAGATGTTTTCTTTGAATGAGGGGAGCAGATCTAGGAAGAAAAGAAACTCAAAGCCTGACAGCTCTGTGTCTGCATCTCTGCTCTGTCTGTTAAGAGGTGTGTCAACTGGGACTGTTCACCACCTCCCCTGGGCTTAAGATCCCTCACCTGCAAAACGGGGAGGGCAGCAGGAATGTGAAGGTGAGGAGGAGAGGATGGTGGGAAAGAGTCCGGGAGGGAAGAGGCGAATACGCAGAAATGGCCGGGGTTGGGGTATGGTCCTTCCACCCTGGCCCTGCACACACAGTGCTACGATACTGGCTCTCCAGGCATCACACTTAGAGCTGCATATCAATTAGTCACAGGCCTTAAAGCTGAATGTAATTAATTCTATAATACACTGCTATTCCTGCTACATTCCAGTAAAATCACATCATGAAATTGGGGCATGATGAAGGATTTCTGACAAAGGGAAGGCAGATCTGAGTCAACCCTCCACACGTCCTTCATGTCAGGGTGGGATCCAAGACTGTGGAGCCAAATGCAGGCCTGTGGATGTCCTGCTGTGTGCACAAGGAAACAGGGTGTCCTCTGCCGTGCCCCCACCCCCCACCGTTCTAAAAGAATGCACACAGGGCAGAGAAAAAAAATGGTAGGAGGCCGATGAGTGCCTAACAACTTGTCACATTCCACCTCAAAGTCCCATCCGATTACTTTTGCCTACAGATGTTGGGAAATACAATTTTAATAACTTTCTTATTGTGCTTAGTAGAAATTTACCATCTGAGTTATTTTTAAATGTACAGTTCGGTGGCATTAAGTATATTCACAATGTTGTACAACCATCACCGTTACCCATCTCCAGAACGTTTTTACCATCCCAGACTGAAACTCCATGCCCATGAAATACTAAGTGCCCCGTCCCCCTTCCCCAGCCCTTGGGAACCACGATTCTACTTTCTGTTTCTATGAATTTGACTACACTAGGTACTGCATGGAAGTAGAATCACATAGTATTTGCCCTTTTGTGACTGGATTATTTCACTTAGCTTCATGTCCTGAAGGTTCATTCATCTTGTAATGTGTGTCAGAATTCCCTTACTTTTTAAAGGCTGAATAAGATTCCATTGAATAAATATGCCACATTTTGTTTATCATTCTTTTATAGACAGATAGTTAGGTTGTTTCTACATTTTGGCTACTATGAATAATGATTCTATGAACACAGGTGTACAAATAGGTGTTTGAGTTGCTACTTTTAATATTTTGGATATAAGACCCACTAGCGAGATTTCTGGATCATATGGTAATTTTATGCTTAATTTCTTCTTTTTTTTTTTTGAGACAGAGTCTTGCCGTGTCACAAGGCTGGAGAGCAGCGGCGTGATCTTTGCTCACTGCAACCTCCATCTCCCAGCCTCAAGCAATTCTCCTGTCTCAGCCTCTCTAGTAGCTGGGATTACAGACGTGTGCCACCACCCCGGGCTAATTTTTGTATTTTTAGTAGAGATGGAGTTTCACCATGTTGGCCAGGCTGATCTCCAACTCCTGATCTCAGGTAATCGGCCCACCTCAGCATCCCAAAGTGCTGGGACTGCAGGCGTGAACCACTGCTCCCTGCCCTATGTTTAGTTTTTTGAGGAACCTCCTCCATACTGTTTTCCACTGGTGACTGAACCAGTTTATATTCCCATCAGCAATGCCCAAGGGTTCCACTTTCTTCACATCCTTACAACACTTGTCATTTTCTGTTTCTTGGAAGAAAATATCATTTCTAAGTTAGGCACATTGCTCCTTCCAATAATGTAGAGGTTATGTTAGTAAGAAGTGGCGAGTGGATCTTGGGAGGAAGAATGCTTTTTTAGTATCTAATGATACAATTCCCGAAACATAGAAAACAAAAGCTTAACAGAACCACCGCAAAGAAGGGACAAATCCCCAACACAAGCAAGAATCTCTAACACACTTGACTCAGAAAATGATAGAACAGTCATAACACAAGTAAAATATATGATAGGACTGAATATCACTATTGAGATGCTGATGTACAGCACATAAACCAGGATGTGCAGGTAGTGTAACTGATAGATGCATGAATGTGTACACTCAATAGGGAATATATGCTCTTTTTAAGTACACATGGAAGATTTATAGAAATTGATCCTGTACTAAGTCTAATCCTCCTCCCTCCTCCCAAAACGGGTATCATGCAAACCATGGTCACAGCACAACTAGAAATCAATGACAACAAAATAACCAAAAAGCAAGGAAACTGCTATTGAGTGAGAAAATGCTGTGTATGCAAGCACCAGAGGAGGATAAAGGGTGGTGGGGAACTGGGACTCCAACAGCAGCCTCTGCCCACCAACCCACATCATCTGTCTCAAGTCAAGTTTCATTCCCCGACAACCTCTGGGTTTATATCTGGGGTTAGTTCTTGTTTTCATAATAACAAAGGAGGATGTGCATCTGAAAGTTTCAGCTGGGTAAATCTTCTCTTTTTTTGAGTTTTTAAGTTTAACTTTTAAATTTTATTTTTGTGAGTACATAGTAGATGTATATATTTATGGGATCCATGAGATGTGTTGATACAGGCATGAAATGTGAAATAAGCACATCATGGAGAATGCAGTATCCATCCCATCAAGCATTTATCCTCTGTGTTATAAACAATTCAATTACACTCTTTTAGTTATTTTTAAATGTACAATTAAGTTATTATGGACTGTAGTCACCCTGTTATGCTATGAAACAGTAGGTCTTATTCATTCTTTCTAACTACTTCTTGTACCCATTAACCATCCCCATCTCTTCCCCAGTCCCACACTACCCTTCCCAGCCTCTGGTAACCATCCTTCTACTCTCTGTGTCCTTGAGTTCAATTGTTTTGATGTTTAGATCCCACAAATAAGTGGGAACATGCAATATTCTGTGCCTGGCTTATTTCACTTACTCAGAAAGAGAGCTGAGAGTCTTCCACTCCACACCCTTGTCCAAGCAACTGCTATTTATTTATGTTCCTTTTTTCTTTCTTTCCTTCCTTCTTTCTATGTTCTTTCTTCCTTTCTTTCTTCTTGTTCCCTTCTTCCTTTCTTCCTTCTTTCTTTCTTTCTTTCTTTCTTTCTTTCTTTCTTTCTTTCTTTCTCTCTCTGTCTCTCTCCCTCCCTCCCTCCCTCCTTCCTTCCTTCCTTTCTTTCTTCCTTCCTTTCTTCCTTCTCTCTCTCTCTCCTTCTTTCTCTTTTTTATTTTATTTCATTCTTCTTAGAATGAAGATCCTATTACTGAAAAAGCCACCACTTAACAACCCTGAGACAACCATGAGCAGAAGCTTCACAGATCCAGACCACAGGCTGTTTTTGTAAAGGCGGTGAGCTATAATAGTTTCTACATTTTTAAAAGGCTTTGAAAGTTCATAACTTATGCATTAGTCCTTTTATCAACAAGTAGGATTGTTGTCCCTTTTTCCATTTTAATTCTCTTTTATGAATGTTAATAATTGACACAGCAGCCTTCTTTTGGTGAGAATTTTGCTGGGATATCTCTTTCCATCCATTTTCAGTCCTTGGAGCTATTTGTTTATCTGTGTTTCCTGTAAACAGAATTTTGCCATATTTTAGTAGGTCTGGTTTTGATGAGTTTAACTTGTTTTATATTGGAATTATTAACATTTTGGATTTATTTCTGGCTTCTTAGTGAATGCTTTCTGTTCACTCTACTTTCCTTCTTTAAAATTTTTCCTCTTTCCTTCTGTTAGAGGATTGAAATTTCATTTAAGCAGTTTTTTTTTGTTTTTTTTTTTTACTTCTACTCATTTGGAAACTATACATTTTGTTTATTTATTAATGGCTCTGAAAAAATTTAAATCACCTATTAAGTGCTTTTTCTGGAAGGCAGAGCTATCGTCAGTATCTTGGCATCTTCCCGGACAAGACAATCTGCAGAGCTCACTGCCTCCAAATAACGCTCCTCCCCATTTCATTGTTGTCTAAAATTTAGCTCCAGCTTGTTTTCACATTTTGTTTTTATTAATCACTATTACATCATGTATCAAATAATACACTCAGCAAATATTTTGGGGATTCCCCAAATATTTATTGAGTATATTATTTACTTTCATTTTTAGCATCTAATTCCTTTCTCCTGGGTTCATATTTCTTTTTGCTCAAGTACAACCTTCGGGATTGGCAATTTTCTGGTTAAGGGCTAGATAATAAATAGTGCAAGCTTTGCCAAACATTTGGCATCTGTCACAGCTTCTCAGCTCTGCCCTTGTAGCAGGAAAGCAGCCACAGGCAACAGGGAAGCCAGAGGGCATGCTTATGTTCCAACAGAACTTTACTTATGGACACCGAAATTTAAATTTTATGTAACTTTTCATTTGTCAGAAAATGTTAATCCTTATTTGATTTCATTTCAATCATTTAAAAAATTAAATCCATTTTAACCCACAGACCATACGAAAACAGGTGCCGAGTGGATTGGGCCCACGGGCCATGGTTTGATGATGTCTCTAGGTTGTGTTGTTCTTCCAGAGAGGATCTGTAGTCAATGTGCTGGTTTGTCTGTCTTTAAATTTCTCTATTTTATATTATACTTACTCTTGAAAACTACCTGGAATGAGTAAAGTATTTGTGACAGAAAACTGTTTTCTTTTTGAATATACTACTTAATTATTCTTCCGGCATCTAATATTCCTGACGAGAGAATGATGTCAATGTTCATTTTCATTCCTTTGCAGAAAATGTGTGCGTGTATCTGTGTGTGTGTCTGCGTGTATCTGTGTATGCCTGTGTGTGTGTTTCCATTTTCTCTCATAGCTTATAGCATTTTCTTTTTACTCTTTATGTTTGGAGGTTTTTCTAGATGACATCAGTCAGTCCTTGGAATATCCACATGGCACATTTGTAGAGGTCTCCTGTGCTTTCTTCTATTCGTTTGCTTTTCCTAGAAACCCCACTGAACTTGTGTCACAGGGCCACCCATCTTCTATGTCTCCTGACTTTTCTAATGTGTTTTCTCTTTGTACTGCTATGGTCTTGGAGGTTTCATCTGTCCAGCACATCTTTAAAGGTACTTTTGTGATTTTCAAAAATGTATTTTTATATACATAATTTATCACTGCCTTCCCTAACTTTCTGTTATTATTTCAAGACGTCTTTTCCTCCAGAGCCTTCTTTCCTCCTGCCATGGTTGCTTTCTCTCCTTTCTTTCAGGATATTAAAAAATGTTTCACATGTCTTTTCAGATTCTCTAAGTTCCCTTCTTTTCACCAGATATATATTCCTCTGTGCTATGTTTTTGTTTGTCTCACTTGGGCTCTGTCCTCCTCCAGTGTTGTGTAATTCTCAGTTGTGAGGTCATCACCACCCTGGGTGATTTCGCTTCTTTGAATTCCAGGAACCCCCAAGATGCATTATCACGGCTCTAAACATGGGTTCTGCACATGTCTAAGTTCAGCCCCAACCCCACATGAAGAACTTATTTCCAGACACCTCCTACTCTTATGGTGGCTCCAGACCCTGCCCTATGCAGAAGGCACTTCTCAAGTTCCAGGACCAGGGCTTCAGCCACAGCACTCGGTAGGCAGACACAGAGCAATTGCAGCGCTAGAAATGAGCGGGGGCAGATTTTCAGTCCCCACTGCAAGTTTGCGGTCCTTTGCCACACCTACATTGCCAGATGTGGTCCCCTGCCCCTCCTAGGACCTGAAACCCTCAGCCCAGCTTTGTGCATGGCTCTGGGCTCTTTTCCCAGCACCCTCTTGGGCCCCAGTGATTCAGCCTCTAGTAACCATCCTAAGCACCCTCCTTTTCAGGAAATATTTCCATTTCTGGTATCTGT
The DNA here is from genome assembly GCF_008728515.1 of Papio anubis. Lineage (NCBI taxonomy): Eukaryota > Metazoa > Chordata > Mammalia > Primates > Cercopithecidae > Papio > Papio anubis. The sequence goes on along the minus strand of NC_044982.1, from coordinate 7,847,995 downwards.
AGTTTGCCCATTCTTGTTTCAGCGCACTGCCATGCATTTAGTATGGCTTACTAATATTGTTCCTATCTTCCTTATGTGTTCAGAGAAGTGGGGAAAAGTTGTAGTATTTATGTGGCGCACCATTCTAAACTAAACTAAAATTCTCACTGCTTTGTGAATACAATGGAGTAATCATATCCATCTCTCAAGATGGCTTTAAGAACCATATGAGATAAATGCTTTGGAATCCGTGAAGGGTCTAAAATATAACAAATAGTCATTATTCCCTTTTACACTGCAGCAAGACCCCACAGATACAGTGCCAATGAGAGAACTTAAGATGAACTGGGGGCAACACAGACTTCTGTGAGTACCAGTGCTGCCAGATGCTCCATGACAGTACTTTCTAGAGTAAAAGACTTTGGGAAAAGTCAAGAAGCAAATGATAACACCCTCAGGGAGATCTCAGATACATGCCCGTGCATTACAGGACGCAAGAGGCCCTGCTGTAAAGGCACTACCCTTACTTTGCTTAGTCATATTTCCAAAACACATTGATCATGAAAGCCTCTTTAACATAGTGACTAATGATGTTCAAGAATGAACAAATTGGGGACTTATTAAAGAGTCCTGATTTTCCAAAAGACTGAATTACAGAAGAGCTCTAAATGGGGCTTTACTGAGGCACAATACAAGCCATAGACCTCACTCAAAGGCAGTCCCAAAATATCACATGAAGTGGTATACTGAAATAATAGCAATCCAAAATATTAAGTTGGTGCAAAAGTCATTGCGGTTTTTGCCATTAAAAGAATGGCAAAAACCGCAATGACTTTTGCACCAACCTAATAGCTTACTTTATTTAATAATGTACCATAAGTAAGAACTTGTTTTACACTGAGGAATGACTTGGAGAATCAGTAAGTTGAAAGCCTACTATGGGAATGCTTATTGAGACTAGGGCCCTAAGATGAGCTAAGTAGAATGAGCCAGTATTATAGGTATGAGTATGAATAGTAATTCCAACTTCACTTAACCTCAGTGTTATCTTCTATAAAATGAGAATGATGCCAACCACGATGGCAGATCATAAACATTTGGTCACTGAATAAATAAATGCATATTTCCCTTTGCTGTGGCCACAGCACCTACCCCAGAGTCTATTGAACATGGCTGGGGCACCATGGGTCATGGGAGCCTGTAATCCCAGCACTTTGGGAGACCAAGGCAGGAGGATCCCTTGAGCTCAGAAGTTGGAGACCAGCCTGGGCCACAGGGAAAAATCCATTCTCTACAAGAAATACAAAAATTAGCCAGACATGGTGGTGCACACCTATAATCCCAGCTACTCAGGAGGCTGAGGTAGGAGGACTGCTTGAGCCCAAGAGGCGGAGGTTGCAATGAGCCAAGATTGTGCCACTGTACTCCAGCCTGGGTGACAGAGCCAGACCCTGTATCAAGTAATAATAACAGTAATAATTTTATTTTAAAAAGTCAGCTGGACGTGGTGGTTCATGCCTGTAATCCCAGCATTTTGGGAGACCCAGACAGGTGGATCATTTCAGGCCAGGAGTTCGAGACCAGCCTGGCTAACATAGTGAAACCCCATCTCTATTTAAAATGCCAAAAAAATACCTGGGCGTGGTGGTGCATACCTGTAATCCCAGCTACTCAGGAAGCTGAGACACAAGAATCACTTAAACCCAGGGAGCAGAGGTTGCAGTGAGCTGAGATCGCACCACTGCACTCCAGCCTAGGTGACAGAGCGAGACTCTGTTTCAAAAAAAGAAGAAAAAGAAAAGGAAAGAAAGAAAGAGCCTATTGAATGAGAACTGTAGGCATCATCCTGCGAAGTTATAACTATTAGTAGTAAAAGAAATACTGTTTCTAAACCCATATTATGCCTTAAATCATACTAACAATTCTAGCTGATCTACCACAGATTTTTACAGCTAGAAGTAATCTAGTGGGTCACTTAATTAACGCCTCTACATTTTGGGTAAGGAGACTGAGGTTCAGAGACAACCTAGGACTTGTTAGAGGCGGTGGCAGTGACAATGAGAACCTCATCGTGCTGGCTCCCCACCTAATGATTTTGCAGGACTCCAGGCTACCTCTCTTTGGGTGAAACAAAAGTTTATTCGAGTTCAGGCAAGAAACCTAGGGTTTAAAAAAGGCAAGAGTTTCAACATTTTTTATTTCCTTGAGCAGATCTTAAAACACAAAGGAGGAGCATGAATCATATTCTACCTTTATTTACATCATCTGGCTTTTTCCAATTTCTACAAATAATTGAGAGTTCTACAGCATTGAGAATGGTCAGAAAAAAGGGCAAATTGTTGCTCCATATCAAATGCTACTGCCCCTTAACTAGGTGCCTGTCTGGAAGGCTGGGCCAGGAGTTCCCCACGCTGGTCCCAAGGAGGGGCACAAGCTCCGGGTTTGTTTCCGTCACCTGGAAGGCGATCGTCAGAGCCTGCCATGTGTGCATGTGGATGCGTCTGTGTATTTTTAGAACGTTTTTAAAAGGGAGGCAGCCAAAATATTTTTACTGCACAGCAGGCACTTTTTCATGTTGGAGTGTTGGAAAGAAAAAGAAGAGAAAGAAAAGAGAGGGAGGAGAAGATTTAAGACCAGCGCACATATTGAAATGGTTAATGCCTTCTCAGGCTGGAGAACAAACGCTTTGAGTGCTGAAGACTCCTCCTGCCTCTATGTCTCCAAGTGTCCCCATGCAGATTCCAGGATCCACACATCGGAGGCACCTGCCACTGAGCTGGGTGTGAAATCTAAAGACCAGGTAGGGCTCAAATGCAAGACGATACTGGGAAGAGCATTTCAACCAAGGCAGAGTGAGAACAAAGCCATGTGGCATGTGGGTTGGGATGTCATGTGGAAAGTCACAAGGAATGAGGTTTAGAAAGCAAACTGGGTCTCAGCTGGAGACAGAGTCCAAAGCAGGCCCTGGGAAGTGGACACTGCCCATGGACAAAACGGTTATGATGAAATTTCATATTTTGAATAGCTCTGTGTAGCTCAGAGTGCATTTTCACACCTCAAAGTCATCAGGTCCCCAAATAACCTCCTTGGTTTGCCCTGTGAACTCTATTGCACAGAGGAAGAGACTGAAATTCAAGAGGGTCATGCAGCTAATAAGTATCAGAGTTGGGATCTGAATCCAGATCTTCTCAGACTACCTTCAGGGTGCCTTTTTTGCACACAGGGTGGCTTAAAGATTTTTAAGCAGGGTAGAGACAGGATGTGAGGCGTTGGGTGGGATCAGGGTGAGACCTTGAGGCTGGGCAAGAAGGTCAATGTGAAGAATGGTCTAGAGCAGATGTCTGCAAACAGTATCTGTAAATGGCTTTGTGGTCAGTCATTGTTGCAAATTCTTCTGTATTTTTGTCATGTGGTTGGTTTTTAACAACTCTTTAGAAATGCAGAAATATTCTTAGCTCGAGGGCTATGAAAATAGACTAAGGGCTGAATTTGACCACAGGCTGTCCTGTGTTGACCCCTGCTCTAGAGCCTGGATGTAGAGAGCCATTCAGAAGGCTATCAAATTACCCCAGGTGAGGAGCAGGGAGAGCCCAGGCTGAGATGGAGAAGAAAGATCAAGAGCCCATTCTGCAAGAAGCCTGCACAAGTTAGGGGCTGGTGGGGAGGTGCAGCAGGTGAGGGGCCCCTGGAGGAGCCATTCCCTCCACAGTGCCTGCAACAGGCTGGGAGCCCAGCCCAACACTAGCTCCTCACTGAGAACCCCCTCCATGCCTTTCTTAACCAGGGTGTGGAGGCAAGCACTGAAGGCCCATGACCAGCCATGGGAGCCACAAGAATCAATCGCTTCCAGTAGGATTGATGCATTCGAAAGAGCCTGGGGCAAGGCTGGAGGCCACGAGAGGAGCTTCCAGGCCACGCAAGCAGGGAACAAAGCCGATGATCACACTCCCATCAGTGGGCCACCTTGGTGAAGGGAAATGCCCAAGTTCCCAGCACCTGCAGAGCCTAAGACATAACAAGCAGCATGCCCTGACACTCACCAAGGCCAGGTGCTGTGGTAAGTATTTCCCATACATTGTCTTGCTTATTAAAATTTCACTAGATTCCCACATGGGACTAACTATGGCTTAGAAAGGCAACCACTGTGGTAGAGAGTGAGAGTGACTTGCTGACTCTGCTGTCCCACAACCTTTTCCCAGGAGTGAAGGCTCGGGAAACAGGCTTACTCCACCCAGCCTCCTTTTTCTCCCCTGTAAAATCGAGACCATCATTGCAAAGTGAGGGAAAGGGGAAGAGTCAGTCAAACACTCTGACCAGCGCCTGGCACCAGGTACATGACTGACGTTTGCAGTCATTGGGGTTCTTGCCCTGTATCACACAGCTAGCAAGGGTAGAGCCACGACCTGAATCCTGATAAATCACTAATTGATCATAGGAAAAAAATGTACAACTACAGGTTTCCAGATTTCCTCTATGGAAAATGAAGCTACGTGTCCTTTCGATCTTCAAGAGAGGATAAAATGAGATAAGCATTGGATAGAGCAATTTACCATAGCAAGGAGTGCTTCTACCTGGTTCAAAGATGACTGTAGCATGTACCTAGGGGCAAGAGTGAGGTCACTGTCAGAGGGTAGCTGGCCCCTATGGATGCTGCAGGCGATGTGCACTTGGCAGAGAGGGAGGCTGGGAGGGCGGTGAACATCTACAAGAGGCTTCCCTGTGTCCAGCACCGTTGCACGTTTCAATCCCCCTCCAGGTACGTGTTCTACCTGTTCCTGTACAGAAGAGAAATCAGAATACCAGAGAAATGAAGAAACTTCTCCAGGTTCATGTAATCACCAAATAATGTCTGCTTTGACCATCTCTGCATTTTGTGCTACACCAAGATTTAAGCAGCTGTTCAAAGGAACAGTGCAACAGATGTCACAGATGTGACTCTTCTTGAAAGGAAGTCAGATTTCATAGATGGAAAGGCTGGCCTTTTCCATTTGCCTCCTCCAGACCCATAACTTTGGATAGGGAGGTTTTATTGTCCGTGAGGCTTATGCCTGTGTCAGAAGAATGTCCAAGCAGAGCAATCTAAGTGGCAGACCCCCTAGGATAGGAAAGAAGAAAGATGCTGCTGACACTTTCAGAAAACTCTTCACATTTTGTGACATACGTGCTTGTCTCGAGTGATCAGGAGACAGCTGGAAGTCCGAACCATGCAGTAATAGCAGAGAACCTGAGGAGAGAGAAGCTTCCCAGGACATTCTGAGGTCTTGTGCCGGGTACAGGCTTTCCTTCCTGCAGCATCCCTGAGTCCAGAGAAGAAATCACCCCCTGTCCCGTGGGCCAAGCACCCATCGCAACAGCACTTCGAGTTTGCTGTGCTTAGATTCACTTGTGGAACTTGTTAAAAATATAAAATTCCAACCCCACCTCCCAGGAATTCCCCAACTTTGCATTTTTCTAAGGCTTACTGCCCGAGTGATTTGGGGCACATGTGAAGAGACATTGTCTCGGGCTCCATTGCGTCCTAGAACTCATTAAACAATTGCAAGCGCCAAAAAGCTCCTAAGAAAGAGTGGGGGATGGTGTGGAAGTGTAGAACAAAAGGATGTATTGAGGGTAGGAAATCGCAGAAACATCTTATGAGAAGGTCTCCTTTCAGCTGACTCCTGAGCCAGGAATTGGGAACGGTCAGGGGAGAGTCTTCCAGACAGTGGAGAGTCTGGTCCAGTACAGGTTTGGAAGCAAAGGAGATCACAGCATATTAGAAACCTGAAACAACATAAAGTCAGCTGGGCGTGGTGGCTCACACCTGTAATTCCAGAACTTTGGGAGGCCGAGGTGGGCAGATCACCCGAGGTCAGAAGTTCAAGACCTGCCGGGCCAACGTGGGGAAACCCTGTCTCCATTAAAATTGCAAAAATTAGCCAGGCGTGGTACTGGGCACCTGTAATCCCAGCTACTCAGAAGCCTGAGGCAGGGAGAATTGTTTGAACCTAGGAGATGGAGGTTGCAGTGAGTTGAAATCGAGCCACTGCAGTCCAGCCTGGGTGACAGAGCAAGACTCCATCTCCAAAAAAAAAAAAAACAAAAAACAAACAAACAACATCAAGTCTAGTGTGGGAAGGGCAGGAAGGGAAGCTGGAGACATACCAGGGATGGAGGCAGGGGTCTGAGCGGGGAAGCACCTTGGAAGCTGATTAAGACATTGGATTCTATGTTGAAGTTCGTGGGAAGCTGCAGGAGTTTTGAGCAGGGGGATTACATGACCAGGCTTGTGTATTTAGTTATTCTCCATGCTTTGTGGGAAGTGGCTGGGGAAACGCAGCATTCCACTGAAAGGCTGCCTGCCACAGTCACCCAGGTGACAGAATAAAGTGGTTTTAAATAAGATGGGGCAGTAGAAACAGACAGAATAAACAGACAGGAAGGGTGTCTAGGAAGTAAAGTCCACAGGACATGGGAGACGTTTGTATGCAGGAGAGGAAGGCGTGATCACGGCCTCTCAGATATTTAACCTGGGCCGCAGTTATGTCACTGGGGGCATTTACCCAGATGAGGAGTGCAGGGGTGGACCAGGTGTGAGCACCACCAAGTCCAGACACACTGCTGCCTCCTCCAAATCCTACAAAAGGCCCAGCACATGGGAGAGGCTGGACATGACTGTGAGAATGGTAAAGAAGGATCTGGAGATATGTGTGGGTAGCGTTGCATTTGTGACCCCTGTGACACAACCTGGAGGAAATGTCAGGTGGAAGAGCTGTCTGGACAGGGGTGCCTGGGATACCTGTTTATCCCAGAAGAGAGGGCTGGGGGGAGCTATAGGTCCCTTGGAGTCATCAGGATACATAGACAGTAACCTAAACCATGGAAGCACTTGAGATAATGAGGGAGTGTTTTGACTAAACTGTAGAGAGGAAGGGAGGGGAAGGGAAAAGAAGGGGAGGAGAGGGAAGAGGAAAGGAGGGGAGAGGAGGCCATGGGAGGGAGAAGAGAGCATAGACTCAGAGTTGGAAAAGCCAGAGATGGAGAATAAGCCTGGGAGGGAACAGAGAGTAAACAAACTAAATTCAAGGTGAGACTGGATCTTGGCGCTCAAGAGAAGCCCAGTTATCAGAACTGGACTCCATATCAAGATAAACCACAAAAAGCTTTAGTCAAGTTTGCTTCTGAACGAAGCTACTATTTATTGTAGAGCATCGTCTACATTTTCCCTTAACTTCGCACATTGGAAAGGGCTAAGGGTAATTTATAGAAGACCTACACGGTGCCAGACACTTTAATAAATGTTATCTATAAGTGAAACTTTGCAAGCCACTGTGCTAAGCATTTCACAACATTATCTGATTTAATCCTCACAGTCGTCCTGTGGGGTGGGTATTATTATCCTCACTTTTCAGAGAAGGATGCAAAATGCTGGAGCGTTTAAGAGACTTGCCCAAGCACACACAGCTGAGTGCTCCAGCCATAATTTCAGCCTGGTTCCCCAGGTCCTTCACAACATGTCTGTCTTTGCAAATATCTGTGAACAATAGAAAAGGAAAACTTTGCAATGATTAGAAAAAGAGAAACTCAACAGTGCAAGGCCAAAGCATTCATTCCTTTGTGGATGAAGAAATGGAGCCTTCGAAAGCCCGTCCCTTCCTCCCACAGGTTGATAGGAGCTCAGCCCTGCCAGGACCCCCAGGCTTCCTTCCCGGGCCTCTGCTGAGATCTGCATAATGCCTGCTCGGCTACCTGAGAGCTTTCTCTGCCTGATTTACGGGTGTGTTTGCTGCGCTTAGATCATAAATCTCCACCCCCAGGACGTTTCAGTTCTGGTATTTATTGACCAAAGACAACTTGTGTTAAAAAATGTTTGAGATTTGGCCAGCTAATCACTACAGAATATTTAAGAAAACACCATATCCTCTGGTAAATGAAATTCCGCAAGTAGTTGATTTTGCTACTGAGGCAAAATACCTTCCCTGTCTACTATTTTTCGGACTTGTTTTATTTTGTTTTGTTTTAATAGAACAGGCAGATTTTTCCTATGTGTCTCTTTACCTCCTCCCGAGCTCATCAAGGGAGAACAGAGAAGAGGAATTGTCAAAAGACATTTCCCTTGGGGCCTAGAAGAGTTTTCGATTCTTTTGAACCAGAACTTTTGGCCAAGTGCATCTCAGAAGCATTCAGGTGGCAAAACACCTGGAGAAGAACTGTGAAAGATAGATGGCTTCGATGTAAAAAAAAAAAAAAAAAAAAAAAAAAAAAAAAAAAGATGTAAATGGGAGCCCAAACTGCTGCTGACGGCAGATTCTAGTATAGACAAGCTTAAGACTTTAAAGAACATTATTAGAGAAAAAGTTCAGAAAACCCATCAATAAGCTTTGCTTAGCATGAGCACACGTGTGTCCTTGTGCATGGCTGTGAATACTTGGAAAATACTGTCAATGGTCCATGTTAATGATGTTTTATCCACTTTAAAGAAAAATAGTGTTTCTACCTGGAACATGATTGGTAACCATTGCTTTAGATAAAGGTTTCAAAAATTCTCAAGGCTACAGGACTCAGGAAAGTCAGAGAGGTGGGGTAGGTATAAGAAAATACAGAAACCGTTAAGAGTCACCCTAGGACTCTGGGGACTTGGAAAGGAGGTGTCTCTTTTCAAAGACAGCCACTCCTTAGGTCCAGGGGTCTCCAACCCTGTTGACATGTGAACCCAAGCTTTGTCAGATCTTCTGGTCTCTCAGTAGAAGCAGAAAATTCTCATTTTAATGTGGCGAATCCAAATGTTAAATGTTTATTGCTAATTACAAAAAAACAAAAAACAATATGAAGGCCAAATAAAACACATCTGCAAGCCAGACCTAACAAAGGCTACTGGCTCTGGCTGTGGCCAAGGTCAGACGATGACTGGCTGCAGAATCATGGTTCATTACTAGCAGTTGCTGCTTTGCAGAGTGAGAGGTTGGTCCTTGAGTTTCTATAATTATTCAGATTTAGTGCTTGTGATTTGTTTAGAAACCTGAAGCTTTATGAAAGCAAAAGAGGGACACCAAAGCTCAGCCTCCACTACCTGCCTCCTTTCCCCTGGGACCCTAGAGCCTGCACTGCTCTGCAGGGGCTGCCCTGACTTTTGCTTTGCTTCAGTGTTAGGTTTGATGTTTGCTCCACTTATGATGATAATGTAACAACAACAGTAGCAGGTTCATTGAACACCTGTCACCTGTGAGTTGTGTTTGATTCTTCTCCCCATCATCTCATCCAGTCTTCACTTTAAGGTGAGTGCTAAGGTAACCTTCCTTCCACAGATGGTGATATGGTTTGGCTGTGTCCCCACTCAAATCTCATCTTGAATTGTAGTTCCCATAATCTCCAAGTGTTGTGAGAGAGACCCGGTGGGAGGTAATAGAATCACGGAGGTGGGAGAGGTCTTTTCTGTGCTGTTCTCGTGAAAGTGAATAAGTCTCACAAGACCTGATGGTTTTATAAAGGAGAGTTCCCCTGTGCACGCTTTCTTGCCTGCTGCCATGTAAGACATGACTTTGCTTCTCCTTGCCTTCTGCCATGATTGAGGCCTTCCAGCCTTGCTGAACTGTGAGGCAATTAAACTTCTTTTCTTTATAAATTATCCAGTCTTGAGTATGTCTTTATTAGCAGTATAAGAATGGACTAATACAGATGGGAAGCTCAGACAAGTTGAGATGCCTGCTCAAGACCACTCACCTGGGGAGTGGCAGATCCAGGATTCAAACCCAGCTTTGTCTTTTTTCAGGGCCCATCCTCAGGTCCTGCCATACTGCCTGTCTCTGCACACAGCTGTGCTACTTTTAACCAGCTTCCCACTGCACCTGCCTGGGCTCCACAAGTCCTCTGCAGCCCAACTGGCCTCTGTGTACTCGGGTCTCCAGCCTCAAGGCTCCTCACTGTTCTTAGCTTTTACTTTTCTGCCACAGAACTGGTGACTTGCATCAGCCCTGCCGTTGACGGACATGAGGCATCTCCCATTTCTGTGTGATATGTTCTCACTTGGGGGACAGAGGATGTGTCCCTTGAATTGTCTTGTAGTTCACAGAATGAGGCCCTTTGATCAGTTTTATGAGGTTCTCCACCAACTATCTCTGTGACTTTGCATTGCTATTCATCTAATGGTAGAAGGTGAACCTTAGGTCCCAGATTTAGGCAATTCTCTGTCCTTCATTCCCCACCCAATCTAATCACTTTCCAAACCCTGTGGATTTCTCACCGCATATCTCTGATACCTATCAGCTTCTCCCTAGGAGAGAAGAGAAAAGAGAATGAGGAAGAAGGAATTCCTTCTTCAAGATACGAGTGAGAAGTATAAAGTCCTTTTATGAAAAGTGAATTGTTTCACTTGTTCACTTGATGTTTGACAGATGTTGACAAGTAGCAAACATGGCATCTGGAACCCAGTAGGTGCTTAAGGATGAGAGCTATTCTTGTTTTGACCCAGGTCCATCACTTCCTTAAATCACAGGCATAGGCTCAACTCACTGCATTTCTCTTCTTTGCGAGTGTGATGATATCATTATATACATAAACCCCATGTCCAGAATCATCTTTCCAACCAAATGCCAGTGACATTTTGAGATTTGGAATTTTAATTTTTGGAAGGTAAGATCAGTTCCTTCATTTTAGGACATTTTTAAAATTTGGATTTCATTTGATAACCATCATCACATCCATTCCCCTGACGATGGGGACAGCATCCATTGGGTACCATATACCATCTCTTCCCAGAGCATGTACATCAAGGGGTGTTGGGAAGAACCAGCAGGCAGTGTGTGTTGTATCACCTGCCACATGGTTTGATGCATGCTTCTCATCACCCCACTTTTTTCAAATTAATAAATGAGTGATGAGAAGGTACACAGGACTTTTCAGGGAGGCAAAGAAAACCAATCAGGATGTGCTCAACTCCAACTAGCTCCACACATTCAAGACTCTAAATGAGCTCAAAGAAAAGACAACCAGAAAAATAAGCTTCCATAGGGATGCTTTTTCATGCCATGATAGTCATCCCTCCTTTCACACTGTAGAATTGTCTGAGCTGCTGTGACCCCTGAAAGAAGAGGGGAATCAGGATCAATTTTCACCAAGGCAGACTGGAGACACCTTGTTTGCTCCTTTGTAGTTAATGATAGTGCACTGCCTCATATACAGAGTGCACTGTGGTCATGAATATCCACAGAGTGGGAAGAGGCTCAAGCTCCCATTATATGGCTTTAGTAGGCATAAGAAAATATTGTTTAAAAGAAAAGTCTTCTTTTTCAAAGTACTATTTGTTGGAGGCTCAATAGGTATTGAGTGCTATGCTAAAAACTTTACATGCATCACTTATTTAATTCTTTTTTTCAGAATAATATTTTTATTTCTTTCTTTTTCTCTTCCAACTTCTTTTTTAGGTTCAGGGGGTGGTATATGTGCAAGTTTGTTACATAGATAAATTGTGTGTCACTGGGGTTTGGTGTACACATGATTTTGTCACCAGTCCAAGAAGAAACTTGTCCTTTCTCAAGAATACAGCCCTATTTCTGACATAATCTAGTAAAATAGTATTTTTTTAAAAATAAATTTATTTCAATATGAGCAAGACAGCATACCTGCAAATTCAGTCTGTAAAACTAAAAAACTTAAATTGTAGTTCTTACTGCTTAATTCAAATAGTAATCAGTAAGCACAAGTTTATGCTTAAATTCAAGTTTGTTTTGTGGTAGTCCTTAAAATTACAACTAAGTAATCTGTATGTCTATTTTTTCAGTTTATTTGAGCCAATAAAGTAATTTCATCTCTTTCAAAAACAAATAATAAATGAACTTGGATACCTTGTATAGATTCTGTTCCTATTAGTGAATGTGGGGCCTTTCCCCCAGATCGCCTGCCTGAGAACTCAGAGTTGCAGTGACATAAAAGCAATTTGCTTGAGGATTACAAAGGAAAGAACCAAAACCTACCGTCTGGGTGCGCGTGTGGGACTCACTTGATAAACAGTACCATCTTCTTCAACTTGTAGATGTTACAGCTCTGGTAAGTTTGTGCAGGAGAGGAATCTGGAAACAGGCTAGCATTGAAACACAGGGAAAATGTAGAGGGAGAGAGACAGGACTGCTCATCATCCAGAAAGTCTGCAAGCCCAGGCTCTGCCATTACCCATTAACGGGAGACGGACGTAATTACACAGCAGCCCGGGAGAGGTCTCTGACTGAAACCCACAAATAAAACTCTCCAGTTCCTGGTGAAGCTGTCTCGATCCCTTTCCAGAGGAGGCTATGCATCTGAGTAACCTTTTAATGCGCCTCTCTTCCTCTTGCTGATACACTGGATAATTATTTATTTTGTTGTCTAATTAGTTAATTAGGCTGGTGTTGTGTTTTAAGTCAAAAATCCTGTTGTTTAGTTACTAGAAAATGGCTTTTTGTCTGTTTGGGGTATTTTGCAGGGTAATGGGGACTTATTAATTGAGTGTCTGGCTCTGGGTGAAGCTGCTCAGGGACACAGTGTGGATTTTCTGGGAGTAAATTACGCATTAGCTGCGGAAGGCTGTGTTCAAAATAAGAGCACCTGGGTGCAGGCAAAGTGCTGGTGGACAGTTTCAGTTGTCATTTCATTTCCTCATGTTTATGTGGCAATTTACAGTTTGCAAAGCCCGTTCACTTAAAATAGCTCATTTAGTCCTAAGTAAAGAGCCTTTGGAATGCATTTTATTACTTCTAATTTACAGATGGGGCAGCTGAGGGTCTAGACAGTCTGTGGCTGGCTCACGGGCCTTGCCGTCCCGCTAGATAAGCTGTCTGTTAAACTGGGCAGTACACAGGAAAACAAAAAAGGGTGAGCTCTGGACTAGAAGGTCCTAGGTTTGAACCCAAGTCCCTCCACTTTTTTATTTTAACTAACAGTCAGGAGGTCACTAGCCAATCACCTGTCTAGACCCAGATGCTGTGCATGGGTAACATGGTGCCCCTTGCTGCCCGGGAGGATGGGCTGGCTGGCATCCCTGGCAACTTTAGCAAACCCCTGGCAAGTGGGAGAAATTCCATTTACCTTGAAAGACTCTTCCCAGGTTGAGAGACAGCATTTGTCAAACACCACACGTGGCGTCTGGAACCTAGTAGGTGCTTAAGGATGAGAGCTGTTCTTGTTTCGACCCCAGGTCCATCGCTCACTTCATTAAAACACAGGCATAGGCTCAACTCCCTTGATGAGGGACTACAATGAACTACGCTTTTGTCAGGGCTCCTCTGCAGACTTTGGGTCAGCCTCTTGCTGTGATTCCACGTGCTTTACTCTCTGTGCTCCTTTGTCTCATCCTTCCCACTGGGATCTAGTGACTCTCACATGCTCCCTTCCAAAACCAGCTTCCTTCTTCTACTGGTGACTTGGTCTCACATGGCAGTACCTGCACTAAGTGCCAAGCAATCCACCTTCTGGCTTTCATATTATTCTACCTGATTTTCACACAATGCAATAAGGTGGCTATGTTAGTTTTCTAGGACCGTGTGGAACAAAATAACACAGATGCCTAATGACAGAAACATGATGTCTTCGACAACAGAAATGGATTCTAGGGCAGTTCTGGAGGCTGGAAGTCTGAGGTCAAGGTGTTGGTAGGGTGGCTTCTTCTGAGACTGTGAGCGAGAAGGTGTTTCCCGCCTTCTTCCTGACTTCTGCTGGCTGCCAGCCATCTCTGTCGTTTCTTGACTTGTAGGAGCATCACTTGATCTCTGCCTTCATGGCGTTCTCTTTGTGTGCATGTCTCCATGTCTAATTTCCCCCTTTCGATTAGGATGCAAGTCATATTAGATCAGGGCTCACCCTACTCCAGTGTGACTTTGTCTTAACCAGGCACATCTGTAAGGAGCCCATTTTTGAATAAGGTTCCATTTTGAGATCCTGGGGCTTAGGGCTTCAACATATGAATTTTGAGGGAACACAGTTCAGCCCAAAACCGAGGGTCTTATTTTTTTTTCACTGCTTACATAAAAAATAAACAAATAAATGAGTGAATGAATCTCAGAGAAGCAATGCAGCCAGGTCTAGGAACTAGTTTTTGGCATGGCTGTTCTAAACCGAGTCTCCCCAACAATTCAGGGAGCAGAGTCTTTCTTTTTTGACAAATGGCCTCTCTGAAAACCAGAGAGGCAAGGCAGGCATTGGTCTGGAGCTGAAGGAGACTGGCAGCAGGTTTCCACAAGGCTGGCATTTGTCATCCCTGCTTTGGATTGTACCTACGAATGTTTGAGGATCTGCTTCGGAAAAGCATTGGATGTGTCTTCCACATGGCTGGGAGGCTGGTTTTCCCTCTGGTTTCATCAGGTCTCTGAAGTTCATGGACAAGCCACCTCCCAGGAGCCCAGGCCCTCTCTGCCTCAGGTGTGTGTTCACGTGGCATCTGGGTCTTCTGGGCTCTCATCACACCTCACATTTGATCTTCCTGAAATATGGCCCACATTGGCACATTCTAGGGCCCTGCTCAGGCTATCCCTGAGCCTGCCGACTGCTCTGTCTTCCAGAGCCAGCTAAACGCAGTCTCTTCTCCTTCGCGGGCCCCATCAACCACTCCCGCAGCCAGCATGAATGCTTCCTTCAGCTTTCCTTTCTGCTAAAAGGCTACTTTATATCACCACCTCCACCAATTGCCTTGGAATTATTTTGACTTCTCTTCTTCTTCTCTTCTCCACCATTTGACTATGTCCTGCTTATAGAAATACATTGACTTTGAGTATATGTACCCTCTGGTAGGTTCATCTTTGTCTTCCCAGCACCAGGCATAGGTAGACTTTGCAAATAACAGGGGCAGAATAAATGCCATTCAAGAATGGTTGTGCCTATATCTGGGCACTGATCTTCAATATGGATACTGAAAAAAAAGTTTCTGATTTAGAGAGGTGTTATCAAAACCATTACAGAGAGAATTCAAACTCAAGTCTTAGGAAGGACAGTTGAAAGGAGGACCAAATTTCATCCTAGTAAGTTGCTCAAAGGGCCTAAGATCATAGTCTTCTGATTGAAAAGGCTGTGCTAGGTCAGACAGAGTGAATGCAACCTACCAGTTACTGTGTCCTGCCAAGAGGATTCATACACAGAACTTAAGAGAGTCAGGTTTTAGTTCAACATGCAGGAGAAATTCCTTCAGCAGCTATCAAAAAATAAAGTAATAAAACAATAAAATGAATCAAGAAGGTCGTGCTTCCTCAGTCTGGAATGAGTTCTCTAAGTCTAGGGCAGAAGTTCTCAACTGGGGTAAATTTTACATCCCCGCCCCCCCACAACCAGGGGCTTTTTGTCAATGTCTGGAGCCATCTTTAATTGAAACACTGTTGGGTGGGGGGCTGCTACTGGCTTCCAGTGGGCGGAGGCCAAAAATGCTGCTCAAAAGCCTACAGTACACAGGACAACCCACAAGAAAGGATTGTCAGGCCTCACATTTCTATAGTGCTAAAATTGAGAAACCTGTACCAGAGGTATTTCATCCCAAAGCAGATCACGTATTGGTAATGTAGCATGAGTGTGAGAGTTTACCAGGTAAGCTGATTAAATACCCATACTCTTCGGTTCCAGCTCCTAAGGATGTTATTTCAGTGGGTCTGGGGTAGGCTTGGGAGCCGACTCTTCTGTTAACAAGAACCCTGGTGACCCTAAGTAGGAATTTGGGGCCCCCATTCTGAGAAATATTTTGCCAGATGACCTTTGAGGTCCCTCCAACCCTGTAATCTCCCAAATCCAAAAGAGAAGTAGCAGAGAAGTAAAAGGCATTTACCTCACTATCCACCTTCAGAAAATACTGGTTGGAGAGCTCAATTAATTAGGATTTTTAAAAAACTTGGAGATCTATTTTTTTAATAAGAAAATGAACATAAGTGCAAAGCATCATGACTACTCATTATTTAATTTAATGATTTGTGAAGATTTTGTTGTCATGGTGACTGAGCACTATTTATAAAAATTAAGAACATAAATTATAAATAATAATATTAGTACAAGCAGAAGGGACTCGAACCTCTCAATCAGAGGGAATAATTTCCAGATGGAAAACAAAAAACAAAAAACATTGTTTGCATCACATATGGGGAAGGGTGCTGACGGATTTGCATTTCCACAGTGTTCTAAAGGGAGAAATCAGGTCAAGATGATGATTTCATGTCATTTGCATGACAGTCCGTGTCTTTGTATTCTGCAGGGTGTATCAGATCTGCTGTGTGATTCAGGAGAGCGAGGGTGGGGCCAATAATGGTGTCAGAGAAAGCACAGAGGTAGGGCTGAGATGTCAGAGTCAGCACCCCGCTACTCCACAACCCCCGCACCATGGTGATACAAACCAGCTTCCCAACTTTTCCTAGACTCAGGAAGAGTCAGGTCAGAATGTCTACATTTACTGACAGGCAGGCAAATCCTCCACCGGATTGCAGTTAGTTTCACTCAATCCACGTGTTCAAACATTGTGTCCTAGGGTAGCTGAGGCCAAGGGAAGTGGGCCAGCCGAGAAGGTTGACACAGAGGCCAATGGGGCAACACTGCTGCCCTCAGAGTTTGCAGCCAGACTCTGCTTCCAAGTGATTAAGGGTCTCTGTCATCAGAGACCCAAATTAGGGAAAACCACTTCCAACTAGGAGATCCAGGAGAGGAACTGAGACCAAGTGTTCAACTAAGGTCGTGTGCCTTGTGTTGGTGGTAAAGGCAATATCAGAGCCCAGGTATGGTAATTCTCAATCTAATGTCTGTCTACGTGATCAGGCTTCTCCCCTTGGTGTCCTCCCAGAGCCCTCTGCGGACCAGCTACCACCACAAGTTGCTAATAAGCACTCCTGCCAGGGTCCTGGTGCTGTTTTGACAGTCACCAGTGTGTTCTGGCTAGAATCAGGCTGGATTGCCCTAAGAGACTGCTCTGGTGGGGGACCATACAATGCCAAATCTAGTTACATCACTTGTTTCCGGACACAGCTGATTGTTGATTACTAATCATGTTTACACTAGGGATTTCCGCATTAAGGCTCTTCTCCTTACCCATTGCCTGTCCAAACTCTGTCCATCCCACAAGGAGTAAAGTAAGCCAACACTGACTCCAGAAATCCTTCCCTGATGCCCCAAACCACCCCTTGTATTTTGAGGCAACATGTTGGAATCAGAAGTCAGGGTGCATTTCTGACAGTAAAGCCATTGTACAGAGAAGAAAGTTCTGGCTTCTGCCCTTGCATTTGAATTGGTCCTGGACCAGCCTTGGCACACCAGCCTTGGCACACCAGCCTGCCTTGGGCAGACATGTGCAGGGCAAGCTCAGACAGCTGTCAGCACGAACCCCCGAAGAGTGGACCCCAATATAATCCTCTTGTCCACTGAATTACTTCAAATTAAAGTGCTTTGAAGGATTCAGGGTTAACCAGAACATACTCTAGGCACTGATAGCAAATGGAATGTTTACAGAATATAATTGCCTTTCCTAGACACGGCAAAGGGAATTAGGTCTCCACAGAGCCAGTGCTAAGATGAATACTTGTACACAGACGGGAAGCGTAAGATGAGGCCTAGCAAAGCAAGTGGGTATATACTAAGGGGGGAAAAAGTGCTTGAGCAATTTAATTCATCCCCTTTAACTTCACTCCTAAAATTTTTATTTTATTTCTTAAAAAGGTAAGTTGGTTAAGCAGTGAAAATGGGATATGCACTGTCCAATTAAAAAACTAGCAACATTTTTTGGCATAGGAGAGTTGTTCCCACCATAGTTGACTCAAGGGAAAGAGATGGGGATGGAGAAACAGGCTTTTCCCCCAAAGGTCATCTGGCCACAGAAGCCAGGGACGTACTGACTGTCCTGGTGTGGGTGTCAGACACCGGAGCTGCAAAGGAGAGCATCAAGGGCGTGTGTGTCTGCAGCCAGCTTCCTCCTTGCTCTTCAGGTTGTAAAGGTTGTAAGTAATGCTGCTTTGGATCCAGGTAATCTCCTTAAGGCTTTGATGGCTATTATCTCTCATGTCTCACTACAAAACTTTTTTTTGAGGAGTAGGAGAAAAATGGAGGTTATTTATACCAACTTATAAATGGGGACCTTGACCTCCGGAGAGGTCGGAATTACCTAGAAACTGTCCATCGAATTGTGTCCAGCGTGACCTAACACCTCAAATTAACCATCCTTTTCTCACCATCAGACTTGCCTTTATTCTCAGAGTGGGGGAGCTTTCAGCAAAGCCGATGCCATGAGCCTATCGCTTCTCCTGCTTTGCCACCTGCCTCCAAACCTGCTGCATTGATCTCCTCACCTCTAGCCTAATCGATTGCCTGACGACGTTCTCCCACTCCTTTCCAAGGCTGACGAGAAACACGGCCCTCCCTGCCTGCACACATCTTGGGCTTCCAGGGGCTGCATTCTGCATTCGCCCCTGAAAACGTGTCTTTCTGTCTTCTCTCTGGAGGAAACCCCAAGCCAAGTCTTGCTCCAATGACTCTACCTGCATCCTCGCTGGATTTGACCCTGAGACACAAAAACCAGGCTGTTTGTTCCTGGTCTTCTTGAACCTGTATGAGGAAAACAGCTTCCTAAGGATCTCCAGGCCAATGTGAGCCCTGGTGACTCAGTGTCTACCCTGGGAAATTTTCAAGCAAAATAGTTCTTCTCCATTTTTTTTGTTTGTGTTTGTTTTGTTGTGCTTTGTTTTTTGAGACGGAGTCTCACTCTGTCGCCCAAACTGGAGTGCAGTGGCACCATCTCCGCACCCTGCAACCTCCGCCTCCTGGGTTCACGCCATTCTCCTGCCTCAGCCTCCCGGGTAGCTGGGACTACAGGTGCCCACCACTGTGCCAGGCTAATTTTTTGTATTTTTAGTAGAGACTCAGTTTCACCCTGTTAGCCAGACTGGTCTCGATCTCCTGACCTTGTGATCTGCCCACCTTGGCCTCCCAAAGTGCTGGGATTACAGGTGTGAGCCACTGCGCCCGGCCTCTCCTGCATTTTATAATGAAACCACCCCTTGCACTGTTCTTATCTACCTGGGAGTTATCTATGATTGAGGATCAGATACATTTTATGATGTTGATTATTTCTTCCAAATGAGAGTAGGTAGAGGAAAAAAGAAAAGTTAAGGAATTTGACATTTGACTCATTGTACGGATGGATTGTATGGCAGGCAGTCACACCCCACTTCAAGGACAACCCCCTGGCCTGATAACTGCACAGCCATCTGACCATAAGGAATCTATGGAGAATCCTGTGGATTTTCCTTCCAGATTTGGCCTGAGTCAGTTTCCTCCGCAGGGCTTTACCAAAAGTCATTGAAGCTGCCACAGGCTGAACCCTTGTCTATTCGGATCTGGCTTGGGTGAATAGGGAGAGATTTGTTTTTATTTTTCCTCAAGGGAAAAGGAGGGGTACGGGGAGGGAAAGAGGAGGATGGGTTTGTTGGCATGTTTGAGTCCCATAAATACCAATTCATCAAAGGTTAGAAAATAATTCGTTTTCCATGGAGATACTGCAGGCTTCTTGCCCAGTGTTCAGATAAACATTTATTTAGGCAGATAGTTTATGAATTATACAGTGTTTTTAAAAAATGGGGTGGTGGGGAAAAATTATAACATCCTGAAGTGCTTCCTTTGGTTCCATCAGAACCAAACAAAGAATTCCTCTGAAGGAGGCAGGTATTCCTGCAGTGGAGCTGCCCCTACCTCCACAGCCACTCTTGGCCACCCATGGCCTGCACAGTGAAGGTCAAGGACTCTTGGACTCATAAAATAGCAGGGCTGAAATGGGCTGTTTCAAGAGCTATGGACCTTCCTCCTAGAAAAATGAGTATATGCTTACACATCCAACAAGTTTTCCATAATTCCCAGTGTGCACAGGCTACTAGAAGCCCTCCAGGAACATCCTAAGAGTCCTTGCACTCCAGTTAAAGGGTCCTGCTTCATCTCAAATGACTTATCTGATAGATGTGGAGATCAGGAGCTAAGCCCAGAAAGAGGCAATTCAAATTGTAAGTCCACAGGCAGCCAGAGCAGATGTAGGATGGAGCCTTTCTTATTCCTGATCCTCTTCCACCAAGAAAACAAAGCAAATCCAAATCCACAGGTGGAGGTCTAACTGGTGGAGGTGGGGGTCAAAGTTAGGCCTGAAAGAGAGTCACTCAGGGGTTGGTAATTGAGAATCTGCATCCTGGAGGGACTCAGTGCTTGTGATGAGTCTAGAGACACCTTTGCATCTTCAGTGCACAATGCAACACCTCCTGTTATCATTTGGGGAATATTAGCTCAATTAACTCAATAACATAAGCTAATTTCTGCTCCATGCCAGAAGCTGAGGACACAAACATGAATAAGAAACAGTCTGGTAAAGAAGTCAGATAAAAAGAAAGGAAAAAACTAAATAAATGAGATCTTTATGGTTTGTCATGAAAGAGGTTTAATAGAAGACATGACAGTAAAGAGGAAGGAATAATTATTTCTGCTGAAGGTGACAAAAAGAACAGCCTCATTTAGGAAATAAGATTTGACTCAGGTCTCGAAATACAAGTAAAAGAAAGGTCATCAGGTTGATTAGGGAAATAATGAGAAGAAACGAAGAAAAATAAATAAACAGAAGGGAGGAAGAAAGGAAGAGAAGGAGATAAGAAGAGAAAGGGAGGTTAGGAGGAAGTACCCAGTTAGGAAGATGGAAATTAATCCAGGTGCTTCAACTGGAGGGTGTCAGATACTGGGAACTGGTTTCACAGGGCCACGGAATTTCTGAGGAGCCAAATAAGAGAATAGTGAGAGAATATAGGAAGTAGTAACAGCTGGAAGCCACTGCCACCAAGAGAGGAGATGGTGTTATCAGAACCCAGGAGCAGAGGCCATCTAGTGGGAGCTAGAGCCACAGGAGACACTTCCCAGTAGGAGCTGGAAACACAGAGAGACACAAGCGCTGTTGGGAATGACACTGGGGAGCGGGGGAAGCACACAGACTTTTCCTTCCCCAACCCTCTGACCTTCTGGCAACGTCTCCCAATAGTCAGCCCCACTCGGAAGCTGGAGGAGAGTCGGGTGGAGTAAATGCAGTGTCTCCTGTTGTAGATGAAGATGCCGAGACTCGGAGCCATTAAGCCACCTGCCAAAGATCATGAACACAGCTCGTCCTACAGTGGTGCACACAGGACACAAGCAGGCCTCTCTTCCCCAGAGACTTTGCCCTTAACCTTTACACAACACCACCTCCCAATCTTTAGCCTTCACTAAATATTTTGTTCATTTAACTTCCAAAAAATGCTTCCTATTTCTATTTTTCAAATTAGATTTATTTCTCAAACTTAACTTACCAGGGTCTTTGTTCTAATCCCAGATTCTATCAACTGGCAATTACTTGCTTTCAGGAGGTACAGCAAAATTTAATCTTTTGATAAAAAAATTTAAAACAACTATTATTTGTGATGCTTTTTTCAGATAACTGAGTGAAAATCAGTTTTATCTTAAGTAACAGTTTTTATCGTATTATGAAAAGTGTATTTCTGGCACTAAAAGCAAAGATCTTATTAGACCTCAGGATTGGTGATCTTTGGGAAACATTTAAGGATCATGAGCCCAGATTGCAAACGTAGGACCTCATGCTAATCTGAGATCCTTTCTATTGACAAGAGTTTAGTCATCGCCAGCACCCGAAATCCAGACTGTTCCAAGCCCCTTGGGCAAAATAGGTGCCTCTGTTACAGGAGATTTGTGCTTTAAGGTTTCATCTTGGTCATTACTGCTGCTGCAGATGATTTAAATATTTTAATGAATGATGTTATTGTCTCCGTGCCTGGGGGTCTTTTCAGCAGAGGTCGCAATTTGAAGGAGGAAAAAAATACAGAAAAATAGCTCTAAATAAGTCAGCGATGATGGATGACTCACTTTGGTTGTGTAGCAAAACCTAGGCTAGAATGTCACCATGCACGAGGCTCACATGCTAGGGAAGGATGCCCCAGTCTTGGAGGGGAGGGGCAGTGAGGCACAGAAATGAGTCATTGGAGGAACTAGGGCCATCTTCCAAGAGCATCTTCACCAGACTGAGCCAAAACTAAGGGCATGGGGCAGGTAAAGTGTTAAGAATAAGTACAGGGGATTAGCATCATGTATAAAGTTACTATAAACATGAGGCTTCAGGGGCAAGAGAAAATGATCACAGTGTTGATAGTTAGATCAAATAGCTTGGGAGGGTTTGTCTATTATTCCACTCGAAGAGAATATGTCCCAAGGTGTGCATGACTTGGACGTTGTGGCTTCTTTTACTAAATAGGTCCCAGTTCCAACACATGTGAACATCTTACCAAGGAGGGTGTGATTCTGGTGCTTATCAATGGGCATTTCTCATGCAACATGGATCCAAAACCATGGCCTCGTTCTGCCTCTGATCGTCTACCAAAGAAACAGTAGAATGTTCCACCACTGGAGAAAACTAGAGGGGATAAGGTGAGAGATGACTCATCAGCCCCAACATGGTGGCCTCCACACGGATTTCAAGAGGTCATTGCCTTGTTCAACCTTCACTTTCCATGGTGGCTTTGGACCCCACCCCTGTAAGTGGTATGCATGATGGCCAACATTGACAGGGATCACAATGGTCACTATGGTCATTTGTTCACTTAGTTATGCATTTAGCAAGTATTTATTGAGCATAATCTCTGTTGCAGGCAGTGACCCAGAGATGCTGAGATGCAGTGAAGATTGGACAGTCAGGGGCTTTGTCCGCTTAGCACTTGCATTCTGATGAGGGAGACAGACACTAAACCAGAACACAAATCAATAAGTATTGTAATTCTAGGTAGTGATCAGAGTCATGGAAAACGAGGAAGCACCTTGAGGAGATTAGGGTATGGATGTAGTTTTGGATATTAGAGACAGGGGGCCAATGAGGGTAAGCAGGCACCCAGATGATGTGAAGAGGGAAGTCATGCACAGTTCCAAGGAAAGAGAACTCCAGAAAAAGGAGCATCAGATGGAAGGAGGTGGTCACGTTTGAGGAGTAACTCACAGGACTCCTCACTGCTCAGTGTGATCCTCCCAGAGAAACAATGGGTTGGCAGGGAGATGTGATTAACTCCATTTTATAGATCCAGAACCTGGGACTCATGAAGTCCCTGCCCAGGGTGTGGCCAAGCCTAGCAGACAAAGCAGGTGTGGATATGGCCAGGGAAAGCATTTCTGGATAGAACCCAAGGATACAGCTTTTAAAAATGCAATTGAACAGAGGCGAGGCCAGAGAACTAGAATCCATAGTCAGCCAAGGGTCAGGCTATGGGCATGGACACGGACGCTAAGACCCCAGATTGAAGACACTTATCAAATATCAGTCCGTGCTAGGGAGTCTCTGTGTGGCAACGTGGATTTTTTCAAGAGCTTCTAGGAACCCGGTTTTCTGAGATTTTTATTTTGCTTACTTCTAAATCTATGTGCAACAGCTTATGGTTAGATGCACGTGCAAAGAAATTGTTAAAATTGTGCTTAAAAAGAATAATCAGAGGTCATCTGGAATGAGGGAAAAGATAAATCCATTGAGGCTCTTGTTTAAAACAGCTGCCACAGTTGAACCTTGGGTGGAGTCCATGGCAGCCGAGGCCAGGGTTGTCTTGTGGAATTGCTGGATGGGATATAATAAGAATGTTTCCTGGGAGACATTGTCCAGCTCTAAGTTTATTTTTTGGATCCTCACATAAAAGATTCTTTTCTTGACAGCATTTTTATGGCCAAACCCAGGTCAGCTTCTACTGGGGAGATATGACAGATACTGTGTACAGTTGTCAACTGCCAGTTTGGGTAATTTCAGGGTGTGGGTAGGATACCGGCCAGCTTCTGAGCCCCACCTGTGTCAGAGTGCTGCCTTTTTGTTAGCCTTCAATTCTCCCCTAAACAATTCCCAGAGCATAGCCAGACAGGGCGGCTGCTCCCCACTGCCGTAGAGTCCTTGGGCTTGCTGTGGCCAGTGTAGACAGGGAAAGCTCAGGAGCGGACAAAAGAGGCATCAGCTGCCGCCCACACCCTTCACATTGCCACAGAGATTCCCTGCCTTGAGGATCTGGTCTTGAACAAAGCAAGCAGTGCGAGCCCATCGTAATTAAAGTTTTCAAGATTTCTGCTTCAGTTGTTTTACTCAAAAAGCATAATCTCTTGGAGGTTAAGATGATGAAACCTGGTATTTACAGAAGCTAAATGGCCTCAATCCTGGGCCTTAGTGGGGCTGCCTGGGAGGAGGCAGGCAAGGGAGACAGCCAGGGAAGCACAGGAAATGCTTTCCGCTCTGAGAAGGTTCTCCCCTGCGGCCTTCCGCAGCTCACAGGAGCCTTGGGATTTCCGTTCCACCACTCTCTGCCCCAGCCACGGCGCCGCCATATTCCCTCCCAGGCTAATCCAGAACGTGATCCAGTGAAAAGGTTTGGAAATCCCACCTCCCTTTTCAGGCATCCGAGGTGCTCAAGGAACTCTATGCTTCTCAGCCTTTCACCAGGAATATGTGTCTACATTCACATAGTCACTTCGTGTCTAGGGAAAACATGTGTCATCAGCCCGCTGAGATGCATATGTTCTCATCAGAACAAATAGGGAGAGTCAGGAAAATCACACACCTGTAAAAACCATTGTGATTAGATGCAG
Source organism: Papio anubis (assembly GCF_008728515.1). Classification (NCBI taxonomy): domain Eukaryota; kingdom Metazoa; phylum Chordata; class Mammalia; order Primates; family Cercopithecidae; genus Papio; species Papio anubis. The sequence goes on along the minus strand of NC_044982.1, from coordinate 7,823,443 downwards.
GGGTACTCAGACCAACGCAATTCAGTTCAATAAACATCAGTTGGTTTGAGTCTCATCTACGCAGAAAACTCTCCACTGGACTTTATGCCAAGCTCTAGTAACAAGAACAACCGACAACTCCTGGGAAGTTACAATTTAATAAACCTTTCGCGACCATTGTCTCATTCATTTATGCTACAAGCCTGTGAGGTCTTAATTATTAATGTCATTTGACAGAGGCCAATGAGGATCAGAGACATCAAGCCACTTTCTCAGGGTCACACAGTTACTAAAGCAGTAGAAATTGGGCTTGAACCTAAGGTTTCAGGTTTTCCATTCTGTGTTCCTTCCTCTACATTGGATTTCTGGTACAGATACAGGTACTTCAGGAAATTGAAAGATGAATACCTTGTTTAAATAGAATGGAAACAATTTGCATTGACTCAGACCAGTCTGTCCTGGTCTCCTACAGTGCATTTGCCACCAGGGCTGTAACTCTCAACATTGACAAACAAAATGACCAGTGTTGACAAGATCACAAACACACACATGCACGGTGATTTATCTGTGCTAAACACTTCACACACATCTCTTATTTAACCTATACACAATCTTATAAAGCAAATACATCATCTCCACTGTACAGAAGCTAAAAGAAATGAAGTGACTTACATGTTGGTCACATAACCTGGGAGGACCCAAGAGCCGGAACCCTGATTGATCTCTCTCCAGAGTTCTAGCCATGATGCCACTCATATCTAGAGCCAAAGTATGGTAATATGGAAACTTTGGCTAAAAGTATGGTAGACTAGAGTCAAAGTATGGTAACAAGGTAGCTTAAAACAACAGAAACTTACTCTCACAGTTCCGAAGTCTAGAAGTCAGATGTGAAGGTGTTGGCAGGGATATGCTCCCTTGAAACTTCTAGGGGAGGATCCTTCCTGGCCTCCTCAAGCTCTGGTAGCTTCAGCCATTCCTTGGCTTGTGGCTGCATCACTTCAGTCTCTGAACTGCCTTCTTTTTGTGTCTCTGTCTCTGTCTCTCCTCTTTTTCTGACGGCACCGATCAGATTAAATTAGGATCTCCTTTAATTCACTATGATTCCTTTTAACTTGATTATATCTGTAAGGACCCTAATTTCAAAGAAGAGCACCTTCACAGGTACCAAGGGTTAGGATTTTAAGGTATCTTTCTTGGGGACACAATGCAACCTATACCTATACAATATCCATTGTCGTCACCCCATCCCACCCTCATGCCAGGCTCCCTCTCTCTCATTTAAAATGAAAGTCATCTTCCAGTTGACAATTATAAAGTGTTCAAAGGTTATAGAAGGGCAAGTTGATCCTCAGGGAAAGGAAGGGATCCCAGAATGTCAGAGCTCCAATCTGAACCAGTTCCCTTACTCCAATCCACCAATCCTCATGCTTTCTTTTTTTTTTTTTTTTTTTTTTTTTTTGAGACGGAGTCTCACTCTGTTGCCCAGGCTGGAGTGCAATGGTGTGATCTCAGTTCACTGCAACCTCTGTCTCCTGGGTTCAAGCGAGTCTCCCACTTTAGCCTCCTAAGTAGCTGGGATTATAGGCATCTGCCATCATTCTCAGCTAATTTTTGTATTATTTATAGAGATGGTGTTTCACCATGTTAGACAGGCTGGTCGGGAACTCCTAACCTCAGATGATCCACCCACCTCAGCCTCCCTAAGTGCTGAGATTACAGGCATGAGCCACAGCACCTAGCCTCTTTTTTTTTTTTTTTTTCAGAACTTGATGAGTTTCCCCCTCTAAACAGGATGTACTGATGAGAAATGGAATTGGCCATGGCTAAGTCTTTGCTAAACCAGACTTTCGAAGCTTCCATCTTTAAGAAATTGAGGAAATATTTATTGTGTGAGCTGGTGAGAAAAGAAAAATCTACATTTACTCTGCACACATAACTTCCATGGTCCTAAAAATGATTAAGTCTTGATCCAACGTCTTTTGTGATTAACAGAGTTGTCTTTCATTGTAAATGTTGCTGTTTGTCTTGCCTGAGATTATATTAGTTAAAGTTATCATATGAAAAGCCAATATCCTGATACAAATGTTGAGGAAAGTGCTTGCTTTATCCCCTTCATGGCTATTTAAGTATCTAGCAGTGATAAGATTATACAAAATCTCAGAGTGTGTACGGCCCAAATGATATTAATATTCAGAAGTAACCCTGAGCTTCAAGTCACTCAAAATCTACACTGCCCAGGCAGAGGCCTGGATTTCCAAAATAAATTACTTATAAAACATAGTGTCTCAATGAAATATTCAAGTTTAAACCCAGTTTGTATTCCCAATTTTAAATACAGACACAAAGTTATGCCACAGCTTCTGAGGCCGTATCTAAAAGTGAGCAGGCGCACTGAATCAATCAGCTGGAGGCGGCAGAGAGAAAAATAATCCCTCCGGTCAAAGTGAACTGCAGAAATCCATACATAAAAGCCAGAGCTACAGAAAATCTCAGTTATACAGGGAAGTTTGTACATGTGCATTTTAAGACTTCACTTCCTTTCCCCCCAGCTTGGAGATTTAAGGGTCCTGTCTTAATAGGCAAATATGTATGAACTTGACTTTCACCACAAACCTGTCTACAATTGCACCTGAATGTCTGTAGTTTTTAACCAGAGTTACATTTGGAATCAGAAAATTGTTTGCAGAGCAAGAGAAGAATAAAAAAAATGTCGTTGTCTCAGGATTAGCGGTGTACCTGAGCTGGAAGAAGAGGAGGAAAAAGCCAGTTTCCATAAGCTCTCCTCCCTCTCTCTCGGGCAGCCTCCCATCTCTCTGTGCCTGGTGACCTGTTTGGCCACTGGGGAAATGGGAGATAAGAGAGTCTTGCTCAAGATCATAGTGTGCCAGAGCTTCCCCAACCCATTTTCAGGTTGTTTCTTTCTGGAAGATTCCATTCCTCCAAATCTGCATGGCTCCCTCCCATGGGAATCTCATTGTCTTTTAGCACAGATAACTCCTGGACATAAGCTATAGACTGCTGTACCCTCGACTGTCCAAGGTCAACTTTCCACTTCCAGCAGAATGAACCCAGCTTATCACGCAGCATCTGAGCCTCAGTTTTCCCACTTTAAAATGAGCTTTGCAAACCCCACCCTCAGACTGCACCAAAGCAATATGCAAATATAAATACTGATTTTTATAAATTGCTATAATTGGAATCACTTTCATATTACCAAAACAACTTATGAAACAATCTGCTTCATATTTTCTCTTGATTTGCTAATCAACATCAACAGCTATGGCCTCCCTACATATTAGGCACCGTTTGCCCCACTATTTTTTTCTGTTTTATTTTCCCTTTGATTTTCTCTTTCTTGTTTTCTGTTTACTTACTGCCTCTTTGTTCTTCTGTTTCCATGTTGGAATCAATGGTCTTCTAATTTCCAGCTCAAGTCTAGAAGTTCCAGGGCTTTCTGTTCTCTGACATTGTGATCCATGAGGCAGTTTAGGTAGGAGGAGCCAGATCCCAGGCTCAGACTAGGGAAGAAGCATTGGATGTCTCAGGGAGGGAGAGGAGAGAGTGGGGGTGGGAGGTGAAGGAAAAGGAAGGGCTGGTCAAGGCCAGGCGCGGTGGCTCAAGCCTGTAATCCCAGCACTTTGGGAGGCCGAGACGGGCGGATCACGAGGTCAGGAGATCGAGACCATCCTGGCTAACACGGTGAAACCCCGTCTCTACTAAAAAATACAAAAAACTAGCCGGGCCAGGTGGCAGGCGCCTGTAGTCCCAGCTACACAGGAGGCTGAGGCAGGAGAATGCCGTAAACCCGGGGGGCGGAGCTTGCAGTGAGCTGAGATCCGGCCACTGCACTCCAGCCTGGGCGACAGAGCGAGACTCCGTCTCAAAAAAAAAAAAAAAAAAAAAAAGGAAGGGCTGGTCAACCACCTTGTTATGCATCCCCCAACTTCCCACTCTCTCATTCCAAGGCAAGCAGGTCATAGGCCATCTTTCTAGACAGCATGTGCTGTGGATACTGCCGAGGTCAAGGGTATGCCCACCAGTCACACCATCCCCAGCCCAATCCCAATCCAGTTCTCACCCACCCCAGGAGAGCCCCTCCCTTTCGTAAACTCTATTTACAATTTCTTCAACCAAGACCCGGGTTTTCAGGCTGCAATATAGAAAATGAGATGTCTAGCTGGTGGCGGTTGTTCCCGCCTGTAACCGCAGCACTTTGGGAGGCCGAGGTGGGAGGATCACTTGAGCTCAGGAGTTCAAGACCAGCCTGGGCAATATAGGGACACCTCGTCTCTACAGAAATAAAATAATTAGCCAAGCATGCTGGTGGGCACCTGTAGTCTCAGGTACGCAAGAGGCTGAGGCAGGGGGGATCGCTTGAGCCTGGGAGGTAGAGGCTACAGTGAGCTGTGATCGTGCCACTACAATCCAGCCTGGCTGACAGAGAGAGACCCTGTCTCAAAAATAAATAAATAAATACAAAAAGGAGATGTCTGAAGCAAAATTCTACACTAGAGGAGGCAAGTCAATGGAGTCCAGCACAGAGTACAGGCAGACGAGCTATAGCCATGTGAGGGTTTCGACTCAAGGATGGGATCCAACCACACTCCTGCCACCCTTCACGCTCATAACAGTTCCCCCATTGCCTAGAGGATGCCTCCCCAGCCCTCAGCCCACAAGCTCCTGCACTTCCCTGAGTCTCTGCCCCGTTCATCCTTGCCCCCAGGCTTCACACTCTCTAAACCACATTAGGTTCTCCAGAGTGGCTGCACTTCCTGGGTAAACAGCTCTTGATCTCCATCTCCTCTTAATTACTGCTTGGTCCTCCATCAGCTGCGACAGCCCTACCCCTGATCCTAAAAGACTGTCTTGACTGCAGACACGCACATATACACACACACCTTTATACATTGAAAAGAGTACAGCCCCCTTAACTACTGTGCATGCATCTGTGAATGTGCAGTGAGTGTATTTATGTCTCTGAATGTGGCTGTGTGTGTACGTCTATACGTCCGAGAAAGGGCAGGGAGAGAAAAGAGAGATCTAATAATTTATTTTGAACTTGATCCTAAGGAACAGCCGTGTCTATTTTAACACCTCATATTCACTAGCACATTTATAAGTTTTAGGGTCTCAACAGATATTGAAGGAATGAATGACTTGCCTCCACAGTCCGTACCTTCAATAAGAAGATACCTCTTCTGAATTCCCACAGCATCTTCTTCTCACCTCTACCCTATGGGCTAGCAAATTTGTCTGGCCATCTGCTCCCACGCCTGTCTCCCTCCCTAGACTGTGAGTGCTTTGAGAACAGGACTATATCTCATTTGTTTCTTCTGTCTACAGCATCCATCCCAGAGCCAGGCATAAAAGAGAAGCTCAAAATACAGATGCTCCTCAGCCTACAATGAGGTTATGCCCAGATAAGGCCATGATACTTTGAAATATATCATGAGCTGAAAATGCATTTAGTACACTTAACCTATTGAGTTTCATAGTTTAGCCTAGCCCACCTTAAGTGAGCTCAGAACACTTAACATAACCTACAGGTGGGCAAAATAACCTAAAACAAAGCCAATTTTATAGTAATGGATTTTGCAGGGGTTGGGGCTTGTTTTGTTTGTTTGTTTTGGTGTTTTGTTTGTTTGTTTGTTTTTTGAGAGAGGATCCTACACTATTGCCCAATCTGGAGTACAGTGGTGCAATTTTGTCTCATTGCAGCCTTGACCTGCCTGAACTCAGGTGATCCTCCCACACCAGCCTCCCAAGCAGCTGGGATTACAGGCACGGCCACCACTCCCAGCACATTTTTGTATTTCTTGTAGAGACGGGGTCTTGCCATGTTACCTAGGGTGGTCTCAAACTCCTGGGCTCAAGTGATCTGCCCACCTCAGCTTCCCAAAAATGCTGGCATTATAGGCACGAGCCACCACACCCAGGTCAAAGGTAATAATATATTTTATATTTACATATATTTATAATATAATACGATATAACATATAATAATGTTGTTATAAAGAATTATGAATCAAAACTCAAAGTACAGTTTCTATTGAACAGTTTCTATTTTGACTTAAGTCATAAATCCCAACTGCACCCATGGTGAGTCGGGGACCATCTGTAGTTACTGATGAATGAGCACACATGTGTACAAGGCCCCAGCAATGGGCATTTGCTCTAAGAGCCCATAAAAGTCCTTCTTGTTAAAATACCTCATTCCAGTTTGTCACACATTCTGGGGCAAGGAGTCTTCCCAGTCCCTCCCCACTGCATCCGTATTCTGAAGATGGGTCCAATCAGCCGGGGCGTAGGCAGATATGACCAAGCCAGCAGGAGCTGGAGATAAAGCATGCCTCCGAGAGCACCTGTGAGGGATGAGGTGAGTGGAGTCCTGCCGCTGCCCTCCTGAGCGATTTTTTATCTCCAAATATAATGTAATGAGATGTGATAATCAACACACCACATGGGGAAACAAATCATTCCTTCTCCCAACTGCTGTCTTGCTCACACTGGCTGCTATAAAAGCATGAAACAAACGTAACCTTTTCAACCAAACCACATTTTAAAAACTAAGTGGATACTTTTTAAAAATGTTAAATGATGCTAACCAAAGAATATTAGCATTTTTCTCAAAATAGCCAACAGCAGCTGCTTAATAGCCTTCAGGTATATTTGGGGAAAGAAAAGAAAGAAAGAAAGAAAAGAAAACGCAGAAGGAACGGTGCTTTCACTATCAGTCCTAAAAAAAAAAAGTCCTATTTTAAGTTCCTTTCTTGGTTGGAATTGGACTATTTTGCTTTAGTTTTATTAATATTAAAAAAATAATAATCAGACCAGTCCTCATCTTCTTTTTCTCTGAAGTCTCCAAGTGTCTTTTAGGCCAAGTACACAGGTTAACAGGTCATAACAATTTTTGCAAATACAGTCCAATTAGCACCAAATGGGGGGAAAATAAATCAAAAGTATGGAGGATGGGAAAACAAACAGGGCTCTTGCCACGCTAGGGTGTTAGCATTATTTATTTAACCGCAACGCCCCCACTGAGAGCAGTTCCATTTTCAAAGTCTTTCCAATGAGCAAGAAGACAATTTATTTTGGCAAATTTTATCATAAAATAGCCCTACATCCTTTAGCCTTCTGCCTACTACAACCAGAACACAATTGGATCCACTGTTCATTGCCCCGGTCTTAAAGGGAACAAAGAAAGCATCCACACTGAATTTGGATAAGGAAGCAGGCTCAAGTGATGATTTCAAGATCACACAAAGTGAAGATCTTCTGGTTTAGGGCTTTGCCACTGCAGCAGCATCTGTTACTATCAAGGGTTTTTTTCAGAAATGAAGTTCCCACGTACACTTGACTGTCAACTCGATCCCACCAAGACTGTGGGGCTCAGGGTCCACGGAGGTGTTTCCTACCTGCCCATAATGCAATATGCAGTTCAGACTGGAGATCAAAACAACTATCAGGGCCAAAGGGTGTCATCTTGAGGCTCCACAGCCCTCCTTTTTTTAAAGGTAGCATACAGTTTACTCCAACAGACCCACTGCCTCTTTTTTTTTGAGGCATCAAAATTACAGTTGCCATTTCCAAGTTGGATCTAAATATATCTATCAAAACACTCTCTGAGGTACACCAACTGGAGACTTTATGAACACAACAAGACTGCTTGCAAATGAATGAAGAATGAATCCACAGCCCAGAGTGTCTTCTCCCTGAAGGTCACCCAACGTCAACCTAACCATGAGGCAGATCATGGACTCAGAAGGATCTGATCAAAGGCCCAGTTCTTCCTCCTTGATACAAGATAATCAAGATTCTCTACGCGTGGTGCAAGTCCTGCTGTGTCTCTCTGGGAGTTGTCAATGTTCTTGTTCCACGCCCTCTGCACCTCTGTGCTGACATGCACTTATGCTTGGGTAGGACTCCTCAGTTTTTTCTGCAAAACATCTGGAATCCTTTGGATCCACCAATGTGGAAAGTTCCTTTTCAGTGCTCTGTCTTCAGTAGTTATTTCCTGGGGAGGATTCTTTCTTCATTATAGTTTACAAAAGTCAACTTGATGGCTTATGGTTAACCAAAAGATGTCTCCTCTCTGTCATGTTGATACACTTTGCCCTGCACCCTGCGCCCTGCACCTCCCCTTGCTGCTACGAAGGAAGGAAAGTCTTAGGTGCTTTCTGTGCAGAAGGGTTATTGGGGTTAATAAGAGCCATTGTCCCCTCCTATCCCTCATCCAAAACCACACAGAACATGACATGAATAGCCTGGCACTTGCTTACTGCTTCCCCCTGCCTGCCTGCTTAGTGACTTCAGTGTCCAGTTCCATACAGGCCACATATTCCAAAAACAACAACAACAGCAACAACATAGGATTCAGAAGAACAGGGGTTCTTTTCCGTATCAGCTTTGTCCTGCATTTCCCCAGAAGTGTCATGGACAACCCTGCCTAGAAAGGTAAATAGAAAAAGAAGACCAGGGGTGCCCTACAGCCACAGACAGGCTGAAGCCACACACACACCCTTGCTCTTTGGAGGTCCACAACTCCAATAAGAAAGCACTGAGCCCATGACCCCAAACTGCAGTCAACCCAGGATCTCAGCTCCACATCCACTCCCTCTCTTTTTGTGCAGAAACACTTAATAAATGTCAGATTTCATGATCAGACATCATGTCACGTCCATTCAGGGTCTCTTCCCTCCTCCAACCCAAGCTAAGAAATCGTCCCAGCTACTCTGTCCCACATACACGCTTCTACCACACCATGCACACTATGCCCCAGAGTGTCCCACTCATCAGCTGCCCTGTCTGTTCCCACACTGCTTTGTGAATTCCTTGTGCAGTATCTCTTTCTTCTTCCTTCCCTCCCTCCCTTCTTTCATCTCTTCAATTATTCATTAACTAAAAATAGACTGCTATCCTGTGGCATGGCAGGCACTGTTTTGAGATTTGGGGGTAGAGTAGTGAAAAGGACAGATGGGCTCCACCCTCATGGAACTAATATTTTAGCAGAAGGAGAGCAGGGCATGGTAAAAAGCGATTGAGTTATGGACTCGAAAAGTAATAAATATAAATGCAATTCCTAATTCTGCAATTTACTAAAAGCAGCATTGAGGCAAATTACATAACAGCCTTCATTCTTGGGTTCCTGTTGAAGTAGAAATGATTGCACCTACTCTATAGGTTTATCACGAGAGTTAAATTGAATAATGCTTGTAAGGCAACTGACACACAGTAGGTGCTCAATAGATGTAATTATTTTTATCATGGAGCCCACTGTCTTAAACAATGGTGTCAAAACGTTTTTGGAACCAATAAGCATGCTTTCCCTATATATGTGCATATATTTCATATTGTAAATTATAGATATGTGTAAATATTAGCCTATATATACACCTTTAAAGAAAGTTAATTTTTTTCTTATGTTTTAGATAAAAACAAATATAAACAGAATCTTGAATACGTCTAAATCGTTTTAGGTACCCCAATGAGCAATCACTTCACTTTTAAGATCATCAGTAGGAAATGTAGGCTTCAAGGTTATTGATGAGTGCAGTTTCACAGGAAAAGAAACACCTTCCAAAACTCCATGCTTTTCATCACTCTCTCAGGAGCGGCATGATGATAAAGATATTGCCCAATTCACAGAAGAGAAACTGAAATGGCTAACAAACATTTGAGATGAAGCTCAGCCTCATTAGGAATCAGGGAAACGCAAATTAAAATGATGAAATACTCTTTCTCAAACATCAGACTGGCAAATAAGAAAAAGTCTTCAAATACCAAGTACTGGCAAGGGTGCAGGAGACAGGAATTCCCAGCTATCGCTAGTGGGTTTGTCAAATAATTGGTAACATCTTTTATTAGAACAATTGTCAATTTCTACTAAAGCTAAAATTGTAAATACCATGTACCCTAGCAATTCTATTTCCAACCCTTATGTCCTAGATAAGGGCTTATTCAATTTCTTTTTTTTTTTTTTTGTCATGGACCCTGTTGACAGTCTGTGGTGCTTATAAATATACATGTATGTGTAAATGTTTGTATGTGTTTGTATATGTGTGTGTGTATATATATCACATTTAAATATATATGTATACAATAAAATACACAGTATTGAAATGGAAGCCAATTGTACTGAAAACATCTATAAATGTTTAAAAAACAAATCTTTGATATTGTAACATATGTGTTACTTCTTAACCTGTTAAAATAGAGATCTTGTAACATTCACACAATTACTGTAATTTTGAAGTGCTGATGCTCCTGAATAATATTTGAGATATCTTCAACAACTGTAATGTGATCTGCAGTTGTACTTTCCATTGCTTTCAAAGCCACAGGGCTGCTAATGCTACTGAAGTTGGTTGTCTGCATTCAGAGTCAGAAGAAACATCAAATTTCAGGTAAATGTTGAAAAACATAGTTTGTTTTTTTTTAAGCCCTGAACCCCGTAATTGTTACCCTGACCTACAGAAGCCTTCCACAAATACTCAAGAAGGCATAAACAAGATGTCCATTCCAGCACAGTTTGTGATCATTAAAAACTGAAAATAGCCAGTGATATGAATGGATAAATAAATGTAGCATATTCATAAAATGGGATATTGCAAAGCAGGTAAAAGAGATTAAACTGTGCACATAGAACTCACAAACATACTGCTGAGGGTATAAAGCAAGGTGCAAAACAAGCAAAAGCTCTTCCATTTGTGTATATATTAAAATATGGCACAAGACAATGCTATTTACCACTTACTATGAAAAATATGTTGTTTATGGATTTTCTTGTATTAATGCATTAAAGTGTAGACCAAAAGGATTCACAGGAAATGCCTGATAATTGTTGCCTTTGGGAAAGGAGGGAGAAATTTTAGAGCCGTGAAGGATAAAAAAGTGACTTGAACTCGTACTTATATGTATTCCAGACATAAAATGGATAATTAGATAGAGAGATAGATGGCAGATAGAGAGACAGATAGATGACAGATAAATAGATGATAGGTAAGGAATAGATAAATAGATAAAAGATAGATAATAGATGATACAGAGACAGAGACATACAAGAGATAGATAGATGACAGATGAAAATAGATGGATGATAGATAGGTAGAGGGATAGATAGATGGATGACGGATACATAGAGAGACAGAAAGGTGGATAGAACAATACACAGATAGAGACAGATTGAAGGAGACAGATGACGGATAGGTAAATAAATAGATGACAGATAGATGATAGACAATAGATAGATAGATGATAGATAGAAAGATAGATAGATGGCAGATAGATAGGCAGAGATAGATATGTAATAGATAAATACATGATAGCTAGCTAGATAGATAATAGAGAGCTATATAGAGAGATGACAGACAGAGACAGAGAGAGATGATAAAGAGATAGATGACAGACAGATAGACAGAGAGATAGGGACCTAGAGCGAAAGATAAGATAAATAGATGATTGATAGACTGATAGATACAGAGATTAAATTCTAGATGTTGGGTATATTTACCATTTCCAAAATTTGAATATTTATGTATGAGTGCATGCATTTATATGTATATATATGATATGCATATATGTATATGTATGTATACATTTCTGCTCATCAAGAGTTCCAAGAGGATCATCCCCATGGCAATATTTTCTCAATTTTAAGACTGTTCTTAAACAACTACCTAGAGCTTTTTTAAACTCCAATAACATAAGGAAGAAAAGAAAATATAGATGCATAAAATGTATTGCTTTGATATCCAGTTTTTCCATAATCTTAACATAATTTTTAGAATAATATTATAAGCCAGAATTATTAGCAACAATACTTAGTAAGGTTCATTTTTATAACTCCATGATAAATTAGTTGCTCTTTTAATAAACATTGTTGCAATATGGAGAGATGTAAATATACAAGTCAGAAAGAAAATAAAACACCTCAGTATTTACTAATACATCAGAAAAGCAGGTTTGAGTTTTACTGAGAATGTATTTGTAATGTTGCAGATGGCGTCAACCTTGGGAAATGGCCTGGGGAGTCCCCTGGTCTATCACAGCCATGGTGCCAGGCAGTGCCTCGCTTTGAATTGTTCTCATTACTTTGCTTCAAAGTAAAATTTGGTGCCTGCTGTTGCAAAGGTTTATCACAAATATCTCAAAAACCACACAAAGATAATGCAGGTGAGGAATAAATCTTTGGAATAAAACAATATGGGGAGATTATGAAAAAGTTATTTCCAGTCACAAAAAAAAGTCAACCCAAATAGAGAGAGCAGGGTCTGGGTGGAGCTGACCAGGGCATCAATGCTGCTGGTTTTAGAACATTCCGGCAGGCTCCAGCACTGTGACTGAGACCCTCTGTGTCAGTCTGCTGCAATGCACAGCCTCCCAAAATCCCAGTGTCAGAGAGGACCTTAGATAACACATTATCTACACGCCTCCAATACTGGGATGAAATCAACAATGATGATAATGATGATGACAACTAAAGACTGTAATGTGCCAGTCACTGTTAAAGCACCTTCCATTTTTTAAATAGTCTGGCCAAGATACCTCTGAGTCACTGCTTGCATATCTCCAATGACGGGGAGCTCATCACCTACTGGCAAAGTTCATTTTATTTTTGGAGAACTCTGGCTGGACAGCTTTATGTCCAGCTGAAAACAGTGTCCCTTGGCTTCCACCCAACAACCCTCCTTCTGTTCCTAAGGACCAACACCCTCCTTTGTGATCTCTCTTTGCATATTTGAAGTCCACCCTCATGTCTTCTCCAAGACTTCCCTTCACACTAACTCCAGTGACAATCCTTTTGCTTGCACCAGCATTCCCATAGGTCCCATCGCTATCTCCATGCCTCTCCAAGGAATTGTACTTGGCCACTTCTCATTTAAGAAACCCATACTGAATGCACAACCTAGATGTGTTCTGACCAGCATAACAATCCTTCCCCGTTCAAGGTACGTTACTTGCATCCATGCAACCTGACTTCAGTTTTGTAGTCTTGGAAGCATCCTATGTTATATCCATCCACAAGTAGAGATCGTATGGAAGACAATTAGGGAAAATGACACTGGATAACACTGTCAGAACTCCTAAGATGCCACCTTAACTTTCCTGGCATCAGCCTCAAGTCATGGAATTCCACTGACTCTTCTAACAGAAGAGTAGCAGCATAATCAAATGCTGATGATAACGATACTGCTCAATTCACAGAAGAGAAACCTGATGTACAGTAGTTACTTAGCTAATGTCTGTTGGATAGGTGAGTGGATGGATGGATGGATGGATAGATGGATGAATGGAGTGCGCGGATGGATGAATGGATGGGTGGATGGGTGAATAGAGGGATGCATAGATGGAAGAGTGCAGAACAGGCCTGGAGAAGGTAGGAGTGGGGAGCAAGGAAGCCAGGCAGCTCATGTTCTAGGAACATGAAACTGTAGACAAGGAGTGCCTGGCCAGGTTCATGAGAGGGAGACTTGAGAGATCTCACACTCTGGGGTCAGCAGAATGACCATGGAAGTGTGCTGAAAATACAACTCCCAGACCCTGGCCTGGATCTCTAGGTGGGGCAAGAGCATCTGCATCTTAACAAGGTCTCCTGTTGAGTCACAGTGGAGAACCACAGGGCTCTGGAAACATAGGGAGGAGGATTTCGTGATGAAGAAGAAACATGAGTGATAAAGGAGGAGGGAGTTTGCAAATGAATCTGGGACATTTAGCCCTGAAAACTGGATAGGAAAGCTTGCTAATATAAGAACTGAGGAGACAGAGGAGAAGAGGCAAGATTGAAGGGGAAGAAAATTATTTTTCCTTTTTCATGCTGCGTTTGCATGATCTGTGGGACTTCCAGCTAGAGACATCCAACAGATGCTTAGAAAACAAACCTGGAACTCAGTTAGATGAGATCTATTTGGGGGTGAATTTCTTTTAAATCTATAGAATATAGCCTCTCTTTTTCAAATTTAAATTCAAAATACCATCTTTGAACTATTTAAATCCAAATTCTCAATTGGGATGAAGGTTCAAAAAAAAAAGAACCCCACCTGTTTAAGTCAGATGCTAAAATGACTAATATAAAGTCACTTTTGATTTTAAACTTTTAAATAACTTTCTATTTTTAAAAAAAATTGCCTTCAAGGAGTGCAAGTGCTTACACACAACAGGCAGCCGATGATAGTGGGTATTGAAATATCAATGTGTTTTTTCACAGGTGCTGAAAAATAAATACAAGTCATGAAAAAAGTAATGAATCAACTTGAAAACCCAGTGGGATGTTAACCTCCCAGAGTAATAATAGCACACTCTCTGTCAGGGCAGACTGCACGTTAGAAAGGTATTTGCACCCAACTTTGTTCCCGTGAAAAGCCTCGAAGTACTCAGTAATAAGAGCTGCTGGCAGGATCCTGACAAT